>NC_031989.1:19836630-19839296 GCF_001879085.1 Nicotiana attenuata
GACACATTATTGACTGACCCAGGGCCATATCAAAGACTCTTGGGTAAGCTTCTTTATTTGACTGTTACAAGGCCAGATATCTCTTTTGTTGTTCAAAGTTTGAGCCAATTCATGCATAATCCTAAGGCCTCTCATATGGAAGCTGCACTCAAGGTGGTTAGATATATCAAAAGCAGTCCTGGTCTGGGAGTTTTCTTGGCTGCTAAGTGCTCTGAATCACTTTCAGCATTTTGTGATGCAGATTGGGCTGCATGTCCTAGCACACGAAAGTCAGTCACATGTTATTTCGTCAAGCTTGGCTCTTCCTTGATTTCTTGGAAATCTAAGAAGCAGTCTACTATCTCTCGAAGCTCCGCAGAAGCTAATATCGCAGCTTAGCATCCACAATTGCAGAGATTATATGGATTATTGGTCTACTCAAGGAGCTAGGAGTAGATCAGAATTCACCTGTGACAATCTACAGTGATAGCAAATCAGCTCTTGCTATTGCTGCCAATCCTGTATTTCATGAACGTACGAAGCACATTGATATTGATTGTCATTTTATACGTGAGAAGGTTCAACATGGTCTTGTTTCTACTCTCTATTGCCCTATAGCTGAGCAGGAAGCTGATATACTTACAAAGGGACTTGGTCGCATTCAGCATTCCTATTTGCTGTCCAAGCTAGGTCTACTAAACATCTTTCTTAGTCCTAGCTTGAGGGGGGTGTGAAGAATATAGGTTAACTCTAGTAGTTAACCTTAGTTACCCTAACTTAACTATGGTATTAGTTAGTGATAATTAGAGTTAGTTGTGTACGGCTGTCCTAAGGTGGTTAGTTAGTTAAATACACTGTGGCTTCTTCTTCTTAGTAGTTGAGCCAGTTGTATCAAAATATACAGAGCAAAGCTCTCGTTTGATTCTCTCTGGAAAGTTCTCAAATCTCAATTTCTCTCTTCGTCTGTATATTGTAAAATTCTTCACGTTCTACTTGTTACTCCTACTGATGATGATACAACAGAGGTCGTGAAGATCGCTGATTTCGGGCTTGCTATGACTTTGGAAGAGAGCTGGACATAAAAGCAGGGACTGAGAGGAACTAAAAGGTACATGGCACCTGAATCCGTTCTTAAGCAACAGTACGGTCCAGAAGCGGATATCTGGGCTCTTGGCTGCACTGTCTACGAGTTGATCACTGGGACACCCCTCTGGGAATCATCCAATTCTGATGCAAAGGTTGATGATGTGTTACGTACGGAATCGGGTTTGAGGAACCAAGTTTTGAGAATGCGAAACTATCAGCAGAGACAAAAGATTTTGTAAGAAGCTGTCTGGTCAAGAATCCGAACTCGCGTTGGACTGCGGACATGCTCTTGAATCATTCTTTTCTGAAATCAGCCAACAATGTCCAGCTTGCAACAAAGACGAGAAAAAAGCAAAGTGGTAACATGTCCCTTTTGCGCAGACCCAATCGAAAGACAACATTCAAGACACAGCCACACATTCGCGATTTGATTATAGAACATTGATGTAGAGTCTGCTGGTACCTAACAATTGGTCATAGAACATTGATTTGTAATATATGTAAATTAAGAACTATGTGCGGGCTTGATCCCCTCTTAAGGATTTGTTAGTGGGGTACGTAGCCAGCCTGTGATCAAGATGATCTCAGATGCAGTCCCTTTTTAGTTTAAAAAAATACACTGTATATGTTTATAGTTTATTAACACCGGCAACTCCCATCATACGAAACGGGTTCAAGGTCCAATTATGAAACCCTTGAAAAAAGAGGATGAATCGAAATATAGCTGAACTCCTTACGAAGAAAAGTGACTTGTTGTATGTGTTTTTTGGACATCGATGAGTAGCATCAGTTTTACAATACATGCTTCAGTAAACTGATTACATATCTACTATTTTTCTTTGATTAATGTGAAGTGTTTTTCCAATTTCAAACAGTAAGCTCTGTTGCTGGTTGACTAAATCCTAAATATTTATATGTGATTCTTGGCCTTTGATGAGTGGCATCAGTTAGTAAATTGTGATACATGTCACAGTAAAGTAGTTGCATAGTTCTCTTCTATTTTTTCAATAATTTTAAGTGCTAGTCCAATTTCAAACTGCAAATATTGTTGCAGATTCATAAATTTTTGTATCTTCTGTGGTCGGCTTGTAGAAATGATAAAGTTGAATGAAATATTTTGAAGCTTGTTCTTTATACCTTCATTAGTCGTAATGCCTCTTTGAGCATCCGAGGTCCCATATTTGATGAAGCCCTGGCGTAAACACTATGTTTGATCTGCTTGGATTTAAAAAAAAATTGGTTTCATTAATATGACTGATCTGTTGCACATTTAGTTTCCATGTTATCGCCCACTCATTTGTACACCAAATCAAAAACAACTGGCTTCCAGGTAAATATAACTTTTGTGATAAGGTAAAAAATCAGGAGAACCTGTAGAATTAAAAGAAGAATTAAGTTTAGGAACAAACTTCTGGAAATACTTTAGACAATAATGAAAGCAAGGAGATTCTTGAGCACATAGTTGGAAGAAATAATGCCTCGATAGTACTGTAACTGTGGCCTTTTTTACTGCTATCATAGTCGAGAAATCGAATGAATAAAACATTGTGGTAGTCTGGTAGATGGGCTAGAGGAAATTTCGGTATGCACGTAAATTAAAG
>NC_031989.1:19839396-19843046 GCF_001879085.1 Nicotiana attenuata
CCATAAGGCGAAGTGAGTTGAGAGAAATAAAAAATGAGAGAGTCTTATTGGTGAAAACCTCACGGGCACCGTAAGGCGAAGGTGTTTTTCAGACAGGCAAATGAGACAAGTCTGTGGTCAAAAGCTGCTCAAGACATTGCAACACGAGCAAGGTTTGGGTTTGGGTGAAAATCAGGTTATGAAAGTCCGGAACAACAAATGTGGCAATCGAAAGTTGATTGGTTAGACAGACTGGGCTGGTTAATCCAAAATGCATGGCATGCTCAATGGTACCAGTTGTTCCACTCAGATAAGTCTTATTCTCTTCTTTCTTCATTACAAATCATCCGTTCTCGGATTTTCTTTATCCTTAACCCTCGAGGTCGTTGCATTTCATTCTTTCGAGGTCTATCTTTAAGATGTTTCAGTGTCAGTTCTGTTCGAAACAAAAGGAAGGAATGTCAAGGTTAACTACTAGCTTCCTAGTTGTACAGACAGGGCCAGAATATATCAAAGATGTCAAAAGGCAAAGTAAGTCATAAAGGACCACTAGAAGTTTCATCGGTGGATTAATCAGATAATTGTGGGGAAGAAGCGAAGTTTCAAAAAGAGGGGTCAGAAACACAAAAACAACAATATGGGATAGAACACTTGGGTCATCAGAATCAGGGGGTTGAAATTCGGTCAGGAAGTCGAGGGGTTCAAGGCAAGTCCAGGGAAGCGGGTCGGAGTAAAGCCCAGCAGCAGGGACGTACCTAGCAAGAATGCCAGCAACTAGCCACCATTTTATATTAACAAGGTCTTTCTTTGATTGAAACAGGGGCAGAAATCTTGTTTGCTTCGGAGAAACCCTCCGTAAGGAAAGGCAGCACCCAAACAGGTATGACTGGAAACTCTCAGGGCCCTCCTGGAAAATGGGACTTAGTTTAAATGTCAAGACAATCATGAGTAGCACAATTTAGCATAACTGTACCCCAAATGAGCATAAGTGGGTTTCAAAATTGGCATGTTTAAGATAGGATTCAATTAGAAGTTTTCAGGACCCTCCTAGATAATGGGGCGTAGTTTTAAGGTCGGTTTAGATAGCAAAATATAGTGGAAGTCGTACTTTTAGCTAGAAGATTGTCAGGACCCTCCTGGATAATGGGAGGTAGTTTAAAGTCTTTTTGATAACAAGTGTGGTGAGAGTATTACCTTTAGAAAATATAACTTAGGTTCGTAACTGTTAGGAGTTGTCAGGACCTCCCTGGATAATAGGACTTAGCTTTCAAATCCTTATAATAGTTGGTAGAATAATTCAATTTAACACTCACATCTGTGCCCAGCCACCAAACTGGGGCAGGAAATGTTCTTTGTTTTCTTTATTTGTTGCAGTCAGGCACCCACCTGGAGAACAAGGGAATACATTTTAAAGTTCAGAAGTCAAGCGCCCACCTGGAGAACAAGGGAATACTTTTCAAAGCTCAGCAGTCAGGCGCCCACCTGGAGAACAAGGGAATATGTTTCAAGTTCAGAAGTCAGGCGCCCACCTGGAGAACAAGGGAAGTACAATGCAAATTTTATCTTTCACGTTTTAATATTTAGTAACGTAACGCGCCCAGTCATCAAACTGGAGCAGAAGATTTTCTTGGCCTATTTTTTTGAAGTCAGGAGCCCACCTGGAGAACAAGGGAATACTTTTCAAGTTCAGCGGTCAGGCGCCCACCTGGAGAATAAGGGAATACTTTTCAAGTCCAGCAGTCAGGCGCCTACCTGGAGAACAAGGGAATACATTTCAAGATCAGAAGTCAGGCGCCCACCTGGAGAACAAGGGAAGTACAATTCAAATTTTAGCTTTCAAGTTTTGATATTTGATAATATGATGAGCCAGCCACCAAACTGGGGCAGAAAATTTTCGTTGTTTGTCTATTTTGTTGCAATCAGGAGCCCACCTGGATAACAAGGGAATACTTTTCAAGTTCAGCAATCAGGAGTCCACCTGGAGAACAAGGGAACACTTTTCAAGTTCAGTACTCAGGCGCCTACCTGGAGAACAAGGGAATACTTTTCAGGTTCAGCAATCAGGATCCCACCTGGAGAACGAGGG
This sequence comes from Nicotiana attenuata, assembly GCF_001879085.1. Classification (NCBI taxonomy): domain Eukaryota; kingdom Viridiplantae; phylum Streptophyta; class Magnoliopsida; order Solanales; family Solanaceae; genus Nicotiana; species Nicotiana attenuata. The sequence continues at coordinate 19,841,462 of NC_031989.1, forward strand.
AATACATTTTCAAGTGTCAGCAATCAGGAACCCGCCTGGAGAATAGAGGCATGTATTTCAAATTTACGCAGTCAAGCATCACTCGGAAGAATGACAAATCATCTCCGATCGCAATGCAAGGCAACAACGCAAGACTTCCATCAGAAGAATACAAGTTCAAGGCAACACAAGAGCCAGTTTGAAGACATAGTTAGGACCTTTTTGTAATTCATAGATCATAGCTTAGGCTAGCTTCTTTTTATCTCGACACGGTGTAATAAGGAGGTCAGCGGGCAACAGCAGCAGCAACAGCAGTGAAGTCACAGCTCCTGGTAGTCCCAGCTACCAAACCTTCCCAAACTACACTGACCTGATTCCTTTTTAGCCAAGGATATGTAGGAAACCTTTGAAGCAGGTTTCGGTGAGACGGTTTTCAAAAATGCTTCACACGGAATATTCAAACGGGCAAAAATCGCTCGTTTCCGCTCACTTATCTTTGCCAGAAAGTCTTCATGTTCCCGAGCAAAGAGGGGCAGCTGTGAGCAGGTGATTTTTGCCCTATATGAATTATTCCCAAAATTCAAACAAAATGATTTCTTTATTATTTTACAATTTTTGTGAATTTTTGTGTTATTTTCTGATTATTGTTGCATTTTATTGGTGTTTGTTTTAATTCATACGAAAATATAAAAAAATACATTTAGCATTTGCATTTAGGATTTAATTTTTATTTTAAGGATTAATTATGGGTTAAGTGGTTTTTAGAACAAAATATAAAGAAAATAACAAAAATAGTCCATTTTTGCATTTTTAATTGTTATTTACTGAATTTGCCATGACATAGTTTTTAAACAATTTTAGGAATTAATTAGTTTAACTTTGAAATATATTAGGTCTTTATTTTTGCATTTTTATAAAGTCAGAAAATATAAAAAATATAAACAAATGAAAACAAAAACAAAAATAGAAAATAAAAGAAACAATTGAAATCAAAAGGGGTGGTCTTAGTAGTAGACCAAATTGGGGCCATTTTCTGAATTAATCCAGCCCAATGTGACCCCAGTCCGAGCCCACACCCATCCCCCAACCCGGTCCGACTCTATAACCATCAAAATGATGCCGTTTAGTGCCAAGCAAATCTGGACGGTCGAGGTACAATAGATCAACGACTCTCAACTGTGGGTCATTTAACATATAACGGTCGGAGCCCCCCCCCCCACCCCAACCAGATCGTCGTCTCCAATATACCCAAACAAGACCCTGTGTAACACCACTGTGAGCCGCCTCCGGAAATCGTCTCCGCCGGCGGCGGAGCTCCAAACGCCCCCAAAATTTCACCACAAGCTCCCCTTCCCCTCCTCTTTCCAACCCCCAAAACCATCCCCCTCGAATCACAACCCAGCCTCTCGAATATCAGATCAAAAAACTCCGGCCAAGACGCAAACTCGTCAAAATTCGACCAAATTTACACCACTCAATCTCCTCAACTCCCTCAACCCAAATCCACAACCATTTTCCCTCAAATGTCAGTTGAATGTTTCGAATTTCAAATCGAAAATTCCGGCCAAAACCCTAGCTTCTCCAAACTACGCCAAATTGATACCAC
>NC_031989.1:19845013-19903171 GCF_001879085.1 Nicotiana attenuata
CGGGGACCGGGGTCCGTTTAGACGTAACTTCCGACCGGTCCCTTACCCCAAAGATAATAACACGCTAGCTACTTTAGGCGCGTATTTTAAATAATTTTACCTTCCTAAATACGGGTGCACATTTATGTGACCCAAATCCAAATCCCAACGAAGTCGAAATGTGTCAAAAATCGCGGGTGCATTTATGTGACGCGGTTCGAGACATGTTTTCGCGACGTTGCAATTCTCTTAAAATAATAATGATAAAAGCGGTTCAATGTTAAAAGCACATAGATTAAAATATGTACTAAAATCAAACAAATAAGCCAAATATGACAGTTGAGTGACCGTGCTAGAACCACGGAACCCGGGAATGCCTAACACCTTCTCCCGGGTTAACAGAATTCCTTACTCGGATTTCTGGATCGCGGACTGTTAAACAGAGTCATAATTTCCTCGATTCGGGATTCAAACCGGTGACTTGGGACACCATAAATCTCCCAAATGGCGACTCTTAATCTCTAATAAATGAATCCCGTTTCGATTGTCCTTTAATTGGAAAAACTCCTTTATAATACCCTTCACGGGGTGTAGTAGCGAAAAAGGGAGGTGTGACATTACTATAGAAATCATTAACAACATTCGCACGACCAATTCCTTTGCTGTATAACCAATAGAATTCTTTGCAGAAGCTTCGCCAACCACGCGACCGCTAACCTGCGCACAGGGAATAACCCACTTGTGGAACTCGCTCCCCGATATCTTCCAAATGCTGCTGCACGGGGTACCATCACTACGACATCAATAACCCATCCTAGGTCCGAGCTCCCTCTCCAGCTGCACCAGTCCATTCACCCCTCGTGGACATCAATTAAATGTGCGGCAACACCCTTCCAATTCAGAGTTATGCTGCATCCTTCTTCATTTCAAGCAGCTCCTTTCCGTCATACCAAATCTCCTGCCGCATAACACCCCATACTTCAAATTAAACCCGCAGGCTTCAATTGCCAGTCACTAAAATCCCAGATCATTCCAAATTCTCTTTAGGCGCGTAGTCATCCTACTACCAAGCCCATATGCAACTTTGCCACTCTCCCACTTCGGGCAAACTCGATTCTCTAATCAACCAATCGACCTGCGCTTCTTATATCTGGCCTTTAGAAGTTTTAAACACCGCCTGACACTTCCCCCGCGCCCTTCCTCATACTCTGCTGCTCAATTGTTGCCTTAAATAAGATCTATCTTCATAGCACTTGAACCCACAAGTCGCTACTAACTTTAAACCCTTCCGAAGATGTCTTTCTCGAGCCGTCAACGCTAGGAACACTGATTCCATCCTGAACCACCGCTTCCCGCGATCTCTGACCGTCGCTTCTTCATTACTGACCCGTAATATCCTGCCCCAAAGGCGAATTGTGGAAGATCATAGCACCGGCGAGCTTAGTTCATTCCTCAAGGACAATGACACCTCATCACAGATGAGAATTCCTCCACACTTACAAATACCAAGCCTTGTTACTCCATCAAATCTGCACACTCTTAGTCTGATTGCCTTCCCCCCGCCGGAAGTAAAATACTGAACCCCTGAATCACGCACTGAGTAAACTTCCCTTCAAGTCATTCACTGCCCCGTCATGCAGGCAAATATCCTACCATCACAACAATACTGCGGAATAATCGCTCATAAGCATCATGGCAACCTGTGCCTAGCCTCAAGGCTCTTAGAAGTTCTGTTACAGCGCTGAAACAATAGAATATCCTTCTATAAGGCGACTATATAGTCCAATCAACTATACCGGGAGAATCATCCCGCACCACATTTGTAGTGCCATTTCAATTCTTCAATTCTCGATTTCTAACAAGCGCTCGCGTCGCGTAAGATTGAGTAGGAAGGAATCAAAAGCATAAGTCTCAAAGGAATCAAACCGAGGAAATCAAGAAGGGAAGTACTCCTAACAGTCCTGCAGCCCCCCGAGGATAAGTACAGACGTCTCCGTACCGATCCGCGAGGCTCTACTAGACTTGCTTATGACTTGTGAGACCCTAGGAACCTAGTGCTCTGATACCATATTTTCACGACCCAAACTCCACTAAGGGTCGTGGTGGCGCCGGACACCGATGTAAGGCGAGCCAACTAAAATACTTAATTAGATTCCAAATTATAACAACTTTTAAAGCCAAGATTTTCCTTCAGATTTCATAAGTAAAAAGATAACTGCCTCAATTCAAATTAAATAACAATCAATCAATACAAAATATTTCAAAACCATCCCAGAACCCGGTGTCACAAGTGCATGAGCATTTACTAAGACAGAAATAAAATACAACATCCGTCCGGAATACAGTGGACAAAGTAAACATATTATGCTGGAAAAGGGACTATACTAGCTACAGGCCGCCTCGAACAATGCAACTCACCTAGTCCTAGAATCATCCGTGCTACTACGCCCAATAGGCCACAAACAACACCTGAACATGTGCAACAAAAATGCACAGAAGTGTAGTATGAGTACGAAAATAACGTGTACTCAATGAGTATCCCGCCTAATCTGGAAGAAGTAGAGACGAGATGGTCGACTTCGACACTTACTAAGGGTCCAATAATGTGATGTCAATAAAACACTAAATCGCGAATTTCTATAAACATGACTTTAATCCAATAGAAGGAAACAAGTAAAACAATTAATTTCTTTTATATGAAGTTTTCCCAAAATTTCCTTTTCACTATTTATCCAATTATTCTCAAGCCGTAAAGAGGCTATAACAACTTTAATAAGTTTCAAGGGAAGCAATATGAGCATGCGCAAATAATCACCGTGGGACGTACGACCCGATCCAACACTAAGTGTAAACTGGGCACTTGCCGAGGGTCGACGGCGCGCCTATAGATGCATCTATTACTCGGCTCGCGAACTAACCTGCGACGCGGTCAACATAAAATAAACACACACCCTACTCGCGAATCATGCATGCGACGCAGGTACACATAGAGGTACATGCTCAAAACAATCAATCAAGAATTATCAGGGGACGTTATCCACATTAAACAAATCCTCTTTTAACAATTTGAGAAAGTAACGTTTAATCCCTTTTTAAATTCATTTACTAATCCAAGGTGATTTAAGCAATTCAAGTCCTCAATAAGTTTACCATTAATCCAAGTATAGCATGCTTTTGGGTCCTAGACTACCCGGACAATAGCATAATAGTTGCTACGCACAGACTCTCGTCACCTCGTGCGTACGTAGCTCCCACAAATAGGAGCAAATATCCAATTAATTCTCCTATGGGGACAATTCCCTCTTACAAGGTTAGAAAGGAGACTCACCTCACTCCAAATTCCATAAACGGCCTCCAAGCCTTCCCGGCGATTCGAATCGTTGCAAAATGCTCCGAAACTAGCCAAATAACGGCAAACTAATGAGAATATACTCAAATACTTGTTAACAATTGAAATTATACAAATTCCCAACTTCTCTTAGTGAAATGACCAAAATGCCCTCGGGCCCACGTGCCCGGATTCCGAAATTTCTCGAAGATATACTCTACCCATAGCTTCACTAGCTCAAATATATAATTAACTCCTAATTTCATGCTCAAATTCGTTAAAATCCAATTTATCAAGTTTCTAGGTTTTCTTCATAAAATCCCAATTTTCCCACAATTTTCATGTCTAATTCCATGATATAATCTTGTATTTAACTTGGAAATGAGTAGGAGTAACTTACCTTAACATAGATGATGAAATCCCTTCTTGAAGCTCTCCAAAAATCGTCCATGCTTTGAAGAAAATGAAGAAAAATGAGCTAAACCCGCTAAAATACCATTCTGCCCAGGTATTTACTCACCGCGATCGCGGAAAATGCTTCGCGATCGCGGAGAACAATTAAATTTACTCTTCGCAATCGCGGAAAGAGCTTTGCGATCGCGGAGAACAATTTCCCAGCCTTCCGGACAGCCTCTAGTAGAATAGTCATAACTCTTTGCACACAACTCCAAATGACAAATGGTTAAATGTTCTGAAAACTAGACTCAAAGATATACAACTTTCATGTGTTGGTCATTTCCCAATTCCTTATATATTTCTAGATATAATCTGTCAAATTCAGCCCATGTGTGACACAACTTTCTTCTTCATCTTCCTGGACACCCTATAGTGTAACAGCCATATCTCTTTGTATACAAATCCAAATCATGAATGGTTTACTTTTCTAGAAACTAGACACAAAGGTCTACAACTTTCATTTTTACATCATCTCAAAATGCCTTATAGATTGTGAGATATGAGCCTCCGAAATCGAGTCAGTGCAGCAGAATATTTACTCTACGCGATCGCGAAAGGCTTTCCGCGATCGCGATTCACTGGCCCGTTTCTCACATTTTACTCACCGCGATCGCGACCAACTCCCCGCGATCGCATAGAACACTGCTGTAGCCGAAAATCAGCAGTTATAAATGGCCTAGAAATGGTCCGAAACTTACCCGAGCCCCTCAGGACCCCGTCCGAACGTGCCAACAAGTCTGGAAACATATCACGGACTTAGTCGAGGCTTCAACTCACATCAAACAACGCTAAAATCATGAATCAACCCCCAATCCAAGCTTTATGAACTTTAGAACTTCCAACTTCTACTTTCGATGCTTAAACCTATCAAATCACGTTCGATTGACCTCAAATTTTGCACACAAGTCATATTTGACATTACGGACCTACTCCAGCTTTCGGAATCGGATTCCGACCCCGATATCAAAAAGTCCACTTCCGGTCAAACTTCTCGAAAACCTTCAAATTTCTATCTTTAGCCAAATGACTCCAAAATGACCTACGGACCTCCGAATTCACTTCCGATCGCGCTCCCAACTTCAGAATCACCATATGGAGCTATTCACAGACTCGGAATTCCAAACGGACATCGATAACATTGAAATGCACTTCAAGCCAAACTTATGAAATTTCTTCAAAAATGCTAACTTCCACAATAAGTGCCAAAATGCTCCCGGGTTATCCAAAACCCGATCCGGGCATACGCCCAAGTCGGAAATCATCATACGAACCTGCTGGAACCTTCAGATCCCCATTCCGAGGTCGTTTACTCAAAAATCCAATCCTAGTTCATTCTTGCAACTTTAAGCTTCCGAAATGAGAATTCTCTTTCCAAATCAACTCTGGACTTCCCGAAATTCAATCTGACCACGCGCACAAGTCACAATACCTGAAATAAAGCTGCTTACGGCCTCAGGCTGCTGAACGGAGCGCTAGAACTCAAAACGACCGGTCGGGTCGTTACAAGTGAACTTCAAGAAGGTAATGTTTCTACTCCCTAATCATTATAACTATGAATTGATGAGTTTTGGGAGAATAGTAAATGGATTTTATAAAGAGAACCATATGAACTATGTTAGGGTTTTGAGGTTGTTGACTTATGAATGTTCTAAACATTTGGGTGATGAGAAATGGTGTTAGTTACATCTATTTGGGATTATAGAATGACCTAGAAGTAGTAGAATGAGAATTTGGTGAAGAAAGACAAATTGCTAACGTTTATGAGGCTTTACACCGTAAAATGTTTGATAAAACTCCTAAGTTACTAAAACATGAGCATTAGTGCTAATATTGGTTCCTCTTGATATATAATTGATGTACATTATCGTTGAAAGAGGCGACGAACATCGTGATAATCTTAAAAAGGGCCAGAGCTAAGGTATGTGAGGCTAACTCTCTTTACGTTTGGAAATTATTATGATTCTCCCTACGTCCCATTTATTAGGACTATTACGAGTTTCCTTAGAAAGTAATTATGCCCTTGTTCTATGGATAGTCGTAGAACTTCTATTCTCTAGATGGCATAGTTTCATAATCATTCAATATTCTATGCATTTCGGTTATGACAAATCAACTTATTATGAATACATATCTCAGTCTAGTCCTATTCAATATTCAAGTATCATGTAACTCTGTATGGTTCAATATTTTAGTATCATATATTTGCAGTATGGTTCTCAGTTACCGATCCTAAATTCCTGAATGTTGAACACCTGTATCTGGGCCTGAGGCCATAGTTTATATGCTTCATGCATATTTGGGCCTGAAGCCATAGTTTATGCTTTATGCATTTTTGTGTCTGAGGCCGTAGTTATGTATACGTATACTTGGGCCTAAGGCCGTAGCTTGTGCACATATATGTTGGTCCTGAGGCTGTAGTTTATTCAGATAAACAGGTTGTTCATCATTCAGAAGAGGGAGTATTCATGTCCTTACTTCCTATGTTTAGTTCAGATATCAATTATCAGTTATCAGCTCAGTTTCAGTTTAAGTATTTATAGTTCTTTCTTTCAGTTGTTTTACATACCAGAGCAATTTAAATGTACTGACGTCCCTTTTTTCCCCGGGGCCTGTATCTCGCGATGCAGGTAACGATTTACAGGTTGACGATTCTGCTTGCTAGAACATCTCGTATCAGCTATTGGTGAGCCCCAGTCTTTCAGGGCATTATCTATTTTTTCTAGTCTTTAGTCTTTATAGTATTTCAGTTAGCAAGGTATGCTGAGGACCTTATCCCGATAAATAATTAGCATTTTAGTATTCTTAGAGGCTTCGTAGACTATAGTTCAGTCAATCGGATGTTAGCAGGCTTTTATATGTTAGCCTTGTCGGCTACTCATTTACACTTGCAGACTTTTCAGTATTTTCCGCATCTATGATATTTCAGTCAGACTCTTTAGTAGATCATCATGTTGTATATTTACATCTAGCTTACAGTTATGCCATATGTTGATCCAACCATCCAGTTGGTTCGCTCGATCACATGCAGTCAGGCACTGAGTGTCGTGTTACGCCCAGGCCATGGTTTGGGGTGTGACATGCTGGGCCTGCCTCTTTGATGCCAAAAACCAGAGTCCCTCCTCTCCCTTTACTCTTTTATTACTTACTGCCTCACTGCCTTAGATTTACTGCCTCATTACCTTTGCTGCGTTCTTGTTGTTTTATCTCACACATGTATGCAACAATTATCTTATTGGATTGAAAGCTATAATTTACATCTTAAATCATTTAAACAACTTAGGCAAGCCTTAAAGAACATAGGATTAAAAAAAGTGTTAGTTAGTAGCTAATCCTCCATTCGCTAATCATAAGCTTTTTATATCATTAATCTGCTATGTTTTGCTAACTCTTCTTGAAGATTTTGAAGCCAAAAAAATAGCTTAGCAAGAGACGGCAGTCCCTCTTTAAAAGAAAAACCAGAATTGAATCGCAAGATTGAATTTCTAAAAGAAAATCTATCCATTTTCGAAAAACCAAGGTGTTGCCATTCGAACAGAGACTTCCAAACATTTCCTCAAGTCTAAGATTTTAGAAGCCAAGGTATATCTTAGGCTCAATTTTATAATACCTTCACCTTATTAGAGTAATATGAACATCCATTCTTAAAAGACAAAGTGTTTTTATAACATAGCTCTTCTTTTCACATGTTTTTACAAAGACGAACATAATATGCACATTTTTAAAAGCTCTTTCAAGCATATATATGCCTGCATTATTTTCTAAGATCAACTATAAACTCATATCCTTTTGAAACTATACACCCTCTTTGTAAATATTATGTCCTAATATATAGTATGTCGTACCTCTTTAAATAGTAGTTAAGCACAATACAAAAAACTAATCCTTTAAATTTAGTCTAAGACCAATGGAGCTACCTCAGGTAGATTTTAAGGGGTGCCTAACACCTTACCCTTAAAAGAACAAAAAACCATATCCATAATCTCACAGGTTAGTATACTAATAAAGAATATGACTTTAGTAATTAAATAGGTACCCTAGTATACCTTTAAATATTAGGTGGCGACTCTCTTTCATCAATAACAGGGAAACCGCAAGTTGAATCTGGTTTTGACTAGTGCAAATGGTGCAACAACATTGTGACTCTGCTGGGGATTCACACTTAGGTTCTGACCTTAGCAAACTTGGACTAAATTTGGCACTTAGATTTGTTTGTACATTGCTTTAACTGTATTAAATTTGCAATTACCTGCTTACCTGCCTTCTTGCACCTTATGCTTGTTTATTATCATGCATGTTATTGTTACACCCTTATTTGTTACCTCTTTATATATACTTTCATCACACTTCTTTCTATCAAGTCATGGTCGTACACTATCGCACACAATGGCACGCGAGGGTTGTCTTTTACACCCCTCCGAACCTTCTTTTAAAACATTGTGTTTCAGAGAATGGCTTTGTTAGGTCAACTAACATAACTTCTCACAGTCTTCAGTCCAATTCAAAAGCAGGAAACACACTACTCTAGCAAACATAGGTTATATTGTATAAACCTTAGGTGAGTCGGTCCTTGTCATCAACACACAAATAGGATAGCCACCCCAATGTCAATGCGTCATGCACCCAACGACATGACTTCTGTGAAAAGACGGACAAACCTGACGAGACACCCAAAGATCCGAAGCAAACACTTACCAAAACCTTTCTTTACCCACTTCAGAAATGGAAATCAACCAAAATATCCCCGAGATCAATATGGTGATGGGAGCACCACACAAGCTGAAACAGTGGTGGAAGAATATTCACCGAGAGCACAAAGATGAAATTTGGACACACCTGAGGGCACTAACTGCTTTGTTAAACACCCGAGCAGACAGGGTGCTTACTCGCCTGCTAATAGAGTTCTAGGATCTGGCTAAGGTGGTGTTCAAATTTGCTGATTGTGAGTTAGTACCAACATTGGAAGAAGTTACCGGTTTCACAGAGCTGCCATTTACAGAGAGGAGACCAATACTACCAGTCACCACTTCCTAGATGCTCTAGGTTTGGCAAAGTGTCGAAGTTTGAGAAACATCGAGGATGGATAGGTGAGGCTAGATCAGTTGTTCGATAGGTTTGGACATCGTGAAAGCTATGAATGGTGCTCGGGAGAATTTCAACGTGATCAAGCAACATGCAAGAGTCTCAGGCCCATCACTTTCTCATTGGCGCTGTTGGGATTGTTGGTCCACAAAGAAGAGATCAGATCAACATCAACTTGTTACCTGTGGTTCAGGCAACATTCTGTGGCAACCTCCAAGCTACTCTGGTACCGGTGGTGTTAGCTGAGATTCTAAGGGCTTTGTTTTCGTGTTCATGAGGGTATGATTTCATTAAGGGTTGTAACTTGCTACTTCAAATCTAGGCCACAGAATATTTCTTCCAGCGAGAGGCCATAATTGACTACTTTTTGGGCGTCAGCAACATGATCCTCAACCACAACGAGAGGATGAGACATTGGTTCTCCCCACTTGGACAAGAAGAGTGGACAGAAATGCTGACTAATCTAAGTGGAGAATGGGTTAATTGGAAGTTGCCATGGTTAGGAGGGAGGGCAATCCTAAGGACTCCTCAGAAATACTTTACAGAGCTGATAGGACATGAGGGCATCCAATCATACTCACCCATACAGGTTCTCAAATAGTTCGGGTTGATCCAGGATGTGCATATATGGACGAGGACAACACTATATGAGGATGAGTACAATGAACAGATTCCAATACCAAGGATAAGAAGGCTACAAGAAGAGTGGAATAATCTGGTCACAATGTCGATGGGTCAAAACTCATGGTGCATTGTGAAGTATTATGTCTAGATCAACGAGGAAGACGAGCTAGCCCGCCAAGCAGGGAGGGTATAGCCTGGCTGGAGGACGCAGTGGCTGCTTTGCAAATCTACCATGAGATTCTGCCGCATTACTTTGTGACTACCTCGATGCCCTGTCAAGTAGTCCCAGGATCCATTAATCACATATTTCCCCCTGCTAAAGATGATGACCGAGTAGTGGAGTGCATCAGGATAGAATCTGAGACAGAGACGGAGGAAGATCCAGGAGAAGTATCTGAGTTTAATAATAATAGAGAGGAATTTGAAAAAGATCCAGAGGAAGAACCGGAAGAGGAAGAGGAGATATGGATTGAATCCGGGGATGGTTACTAGAAGTTGGATGATTTCCCCTTGTTTCCCACTTTGTATCTTTATCCCCGGTTTCCTTATTTTTTCTCTAAGGGCAAGTTGTTCAAGCCCATGCAATTCTGTGAATGTCAGAAACTAAAATGTAACCTCTGTTCCCACCTATCCCAATCCAAACATTATCAATGAAAACAAAACATGCTTCGGATCTAAATGCATCAAATCTAATTGTTTGTCAAACACTAGCGATTTAGGCCTACCTTCAGTGATGAGAGGTCCCACGAACTCTAGGAAAGCGCATTTGCTAGAATACGTGAATTAACTGCTCTATGTGATCTTTTGCTTGTATAAATGAAGAAACTGACTTCTGTTTCTTTTTTTTTATTTTTAGTTTCTTACTTTATTATTACTCCCCAAAAGAAAATTTAGTTTGTGTTGACCCAAAACTTGCAGAACCACCGTACAACTTAAGATCAAAGGGGAAGATGTCTGCTACAGAAAACTCGACCGAACATGCTCTGGTCATAAACGATAGCCCAGGGCAGTCGGGAGAGAAGGACGATACGAGGAATGATGAACATGTGGCCAGGATGGCCCAGAAGCTGGAGTCTTTTAGGGAGGAGGTACAACAAATCAGGGTACTAGCACATTTGGCCGTGACAAAGCTTCCGCAACCTCCTCGTTTACCCTCTCTAGATTCAATTTCCGACCACTTTCCTTCTACATCACCCCGACTTCAGTCCCCACCACTCAAATTATACCTCCAGTAACCCCTGCAAACCCACCAAATCCTCCTATCCACACTCCCTACATACCATATTACGTTCCAACGCCACAAAACCCACCCGTTACCACCAACACAATTCACATCCCACCTCGTGACGGAGTCACCTTTACCATTTACCAAAATCAGATCATACCCGTGGCACATACCGTTGCGCACGAGCGATATGTTCCTCATGTATATGCCATTTCTGAACTTACCTTTTACATCCTGTCACGGTCAAGGTGCCTTATAAGATTGACGAGTACGTCGAGATGGAAATGGAAGCTAGGCATAAGAAAGAGAAGTCAATGTCCGAGCAGTTACAAATCTTGAGAAAATAAATGAAGAACCTCCAGGTCGCTCGGGGAAGTGAAAGTTTGGACTACGAGGATTTGTGTATCCATCCGAATGTGGATATGCTAGTAAGGTATAAGCCTCCAAAGTTTGATATCTTCGACAGGACGAGTGATCCCCACGCATATTTGAGGGCATATTGTGACAAGTTAGTTGGAGTGAGAAGAAACGAGAAGCTAAGGATGGAGTTGTTCATAAGAAGCCCGACAAGATAGGCTCTTACCTGGTATACTCGCCAAGACCCGCGAAACTGGAGGACATGCCAGCAAATTTCATGAATTGCTTCCGATTTAACACAAAGATCACCCCGACAGGTTCGCACTGGTAAACCTGCAGAAGAAGTCGTCTGAGTCATTCCAAGAATATGCACGTCGATGGAGATCAAAAGCCACCAGGGCACAACCTCCCTTGGACGATAGTGAATTGACTAAGTATTTCATCAGGGCCCAGGAAAGGATATACTTTGAAAAAATGATGGGTATGATGGGACAGAAATTCCCTAAACTAGTCAAAATGAGAGATTTCTTAGAAGAATGTATAAAATTTGGCAAAGTACAATTCATGGTTGCACTGCAAGCAGCAAGAAAGGCAGTCCAATCAGGGTTAATCGATAGCGGAAAGAAGAAGAAAGAAGAAGTCTCAGTAGTCGTCCCTTACTATCAACCCAACCCACATCATGGAAACACTTCTTATTCCCCAAACAACCATTCACCACCACCTGCCTACGCTCCAGTCTACAACACACAACCATATTACCACCCTCAACCTCAATATAACCCTCTCGAGCCCATAACATCGCCAATCCACAACGACCATATGCTCTTATCCAAACCACCACTCATCAAAACCCACCCACTTATGCACAATTCCCTCGTCCAAATTTTGAAGAGAGGGGTCCCAGAAATTATACCCCGATTGATGAGCCTTTGGCTTAAGTGATTGAAAGATTGAGGAGAGCGCGATAATACATCTAGTGGAAGGAAGGGTTCCTGAGTATCCCTCAAAATATTTTAATGCAACCAAAAGGTGCATGTACCATTTAAATGTGACCAGACATGATAGTGAAGATTGTTTTAAGTTAAAAAATTAAATTGACACATTGATCAAAATTGGAGCCATTCAGTGCACTCCGGCTTCACCCAATATGAATCGAAATTCACTATTGAATCATCAGAATCAGGGGGTTAACATGATCACCTTGGATGAAGAATATGATTTGGAAGGAACTATTGTTACGATAGGAAAAGCAGAGGCCGCAGGGATAGCACCTCAAAGGACTCCGATGGTCACAGTACAAGTGAGACCCACAGTGAAAGTTCAAACTTATCAGCGACGACCTGCCATTACTACAGGGGACAAAAAGGGTCGAGAATACAAAACTATCCCATGGACATATCAGCAAAAAGGGAAAGGCAAGATGACAGACTCCGCGGAAGCCTATGGTATGAATAGGTTAGGGAGATGCTACGCTCCTGAGGATGCAAATCAAGGGAATTTGGGAAGAGAGCAGATTCAAAGAAGAAATATAACAGACCCTGAGGCCACATAATTCTGGAAGAGAAAGTCGACCAAAGAATACTCCGTGGAGAAGCAGCTGAATAAAACGTGGCACAAATATCAATCATGGACTTACTGATGAGCTCTGACAGTCATAAGGATGCCCTGATGAGAGTATTAAGTGGGGTAAGTATGCCAAGCAACACCACCAGTGAGGCGCTGGCTGCAACTATTAGGAAAATGGTGGAAGCAAATATGATCACTTTTCGAAGAGACAAGCTTCCTGTCGAAGGCGTGAGTCACAACAAAGCTCTACATATCACTGTCAAATGTGGGGACAAGGTGGTGTCTCGAGTACTGGTTGGTGGAGGGTCAGGAGTCAATATCTGCTCGCTCTCTCCTCTACGAGAGTTAGGAATCCACCTGAGGGAAGTCAAGGAAAGCCATGTGAGGGTAAGGGCTTTTGATGGTTTGCAGAAGGATGTTATTGGAGAAATATATTTGGCTTTGCAGATCGGACTAGTTGAATTTCCCATAGTGTTTCAAGTAATGGTTGTTTCCTCTTCATACATCTTACTGCTCGGAAGACCCTAGATACACATGGAATGGGTCATCCCATCCACCCTACACCAATGCATGAAATTTGAGTGGGGTTGTCAAGAGATCGTGGTCCATGGTGAATGGGGCCAATCAGCTTATTTGGAGCACGCAGTCCCGTTCATTGAAGAGCTAGACAGAGTTGCTTTCCATGTAGTAGAAATAATGCAGACAATTGAAATAGAAGAGACTGAGCAAAACTTGAGAATGCAATCACCGTATAGATCAAAGATGGCCATAAGGGAGATGATGGAATATGGATACAGACCAAAAATTGGGATGGGAGCCAGATCAGACAGGAATACAGAACAAATTGAGCCAAATGGGCAGAAAGGGAGGGTTGGCATAGGATATCAGCCTCCGATGGGGGAAAACTTGTACTGGTAGCTCAGAGAAAAAGGCTTTTATGCTAGAGCATGTTTCGAGTACGGGCTAGAGTTCAACGCCAGAAGATGATATCATCGATGGAATGGGAAGGCTGTTCGTGACTATGATTGAAGAATGTTGTGAAGGAACTGACATTAAGATACCGACCATTCAGAATGCCAAACCAAGAGAAGAATTGCGGAATTAGACCGCCATCCCATCTTTGGTTCGCCGGGAGTCTTGGTAGTGTGGAATTGTAAAAGTTTTCTTCTGAAAAGCGCACGGTCAATTGAGGCCTGCACTGTGTCTTTACCTTTTTGTCATTTGCCTCATTTGAACGCTTAGACGTTCCTCCTTTGATGAAATAAAAAGAATCATTTTCTTAAAATATTGCAACTTTATTTACCGCTTTATTTGTACTTAGTTTTTCTTTTCAGTAATCAAAACAATAAAAATCCGCATTCTGCAATTGTAACATGTGACGAAACCATCGAGCAAAATGACCCAGATTACGAGGAATAGGATGAGAGTATGATGCCAGAAAATCTCCCACAAGAGATCGAACAGCTAGAGAGTCAGAAAAAACCCAACCTTGAAGAAACGGAAGTTGACAATCTCGGAATCCAGGAAGATGTTAAAGAAACCCAAATCAGTATCCATCTAGAAGCAGAGCATAAGGAAGAACTGGTTGAGCTCCTCCGACAATATATCGATGTGTCGCATGGTCATATGATGACATGCGTGGATCAGGTACTGACATCGTCTCACATCGATTGCGTACCGATCCCACCAGACCATCAGTCCAGCAAAATCCCAGAAAAAATTCAAGCCCGACCTGAGTTTGAGGATAAAGGAAGAAGTAACCAAACAGACAGAGGCAAATGTAGTGAGGGTCACCAATTATCCCAACTGATTAGCAAATATCATCCCAGTACCCAATAAAGACGGGAAGATCAGGATATATGTGGATTACCGAGATCTCAACAAAGCTAGCCCGAGGACGAATTCCCTTTACCAGGTATCCACAGCCTCAACGACAATTGCGCTAAGCATGAACTGCAATTGTTTGTGGATTATTTCACTGGATACACCGGATCTTAATGCAAGAGGAAGATGCAGAAAAGATAGCCTTCACCACACCTTGGGTAGTTTACTGCTATAAAGTCTGTCACACCTCCTTTTTTACACACACCCCGAGAGGGAGTATATAAGGGAGTTTTTCCAATTAAAGTGACATTATTCGAAATGGGATTATTTATTCATTTTTTTATTCAGAGTCGCCACTTGGAATATTTTAATTGGTGTCCCAAGTCACCGGTTTATTTTAAATCCCAAATCGAGGAAGTTTTATTTTTAAAGAGTCTGCAAACCAGAAATTCTGAATAAGGAATTCTGTTAACCCGAGGGAAGGTGTTAGGCACCCCCAGATTCCGTGGTTCTAGCACGGTCACTTAGCAATTCATACTTAGCTTAATTGTTCAACTACTCATTTTTAGGACCTATGTGCAATTATCTTTTACCGCTTTTTAAAATTACTTGAATATTCGTAATTAAAGGACTGAGTTACGCGTATGTATACTCTTTCCTTTGGCGCGTCAAAAACCATGTCACGCAAACATGTCCACAATTAATAACGCTTTGTTTAATTTATTAAGAAAAAATTGGTTGAAGTTGCGCGAACGCATCCCTCGAGTCATTTTTTAGAATTAAATTTGCAATTATGTTACGCGAACGTATACATAATCACAATACTAGCCTAAATGGAGCCTAAAGCAAACTACGATTATTAATTATTTCTTTCTAAGCTTGGGGATTTTGTGAAGCTACGAATTAGAGTGAATTGTGTATTAATCGTATATGAAATTCCAAACTAAGGAAACATGGACTTTATTATTAGCACCACACTATTTAGTAATAGAGTTACCAATTAAAATGATTAAATGCTCACACTAAGGATCTTAACAAATTCAAAGAACTGAAATGGGCTTATCGAGGCCCAAAACGTGAAGGGTTTCTACGGTTGGGACATAGACTCATAAATCATTGAGTGAATAATACCGGGGTTAATTTAACCCCAAATTTCAGAACTGCCCCAGTTATATTTGCCACACCATGAGCCCAATTCCTCTCGAGGTTTATCAAACCCAACCAATCCAAATATAACAAATCAATTCAATAAATCCCATTAGCTAAACCAAACTTACTAACACATTAATTTAATACACCAATCTAATACTTGTATCAAATATGTTACTTGAACCAAAGCAGTGAAAGATTGATATGAACTTATACAAAGGACTCAAATGAAATTCATGAAATATGTACATATTTCCAGCAGAACAGATGAACAAATTGAGTCAATGAAGCTCACAAAAATCATTTGGGCCTGAATTTGGGCCCTAAAGGCAAAGAGTGAACTTCAAGTAAAGAGCAGCCCCAAATGTGACTTTCAAAAGGATGCTTCAGTTTGAACTTATCCAGGCCTAAACCAAACATTCTAATCCCCAAAATTACAACAGGAAGCGAATTAATTTCAAAGACAACCATTTTTGTACCTTAAACTTACTAAAACACACACTTGAGCGCATTAATTGCAGCCCAGCCTGTGAAACATAAGTTTCGATTCAAGGTCTAGACAGTCCTAATGTTACATAATTCCCAGCATTGAATGACAAACTTTACATAAAAGAAAGCCTTCCTTTAATATTAAAACTCATGCCATTGTTTGAAACAAATATGCAAAATGGTAAACTAATCTAATACTAAGCTATTATAGACTTGTATATTAATAGAAAGACCCTTGCTCCTTTTGAACATGACTTGTCCATAGCAGCCTCATCTTCTTTCCTTAACGTGTAGATCCCACCGTAAAGCTTTCAAAACCCATTGATCCAGCCAACTGGTGGTTGAACCAACAGGTTAAAGCTCATTACCAAGTAAGAAAAGAAAAGTTAAGTAAGAGAATCAGATGGAAGAGAAAAGAAATACTACCTAGAGGAACATGGTCAACACTACTAGAGTAATGAACTAAGATGAGTCAACACAAAATGAGTAGGAAAAGAAACAAGGTGCCCAAGAGTCAAACCATATTAAGGGTCAGCCTTATAGACAACAATGATCCCTAAAACCATGATTTATTTCATGGTTCTCATTTCAGTAGAGGAGAAAAGAGGGGAGGGGAGATATACTAAAAATTTAGAATATTATGCACTTTTAAAAGGTGAATCTGATCATTTGAAGGGTCAGATTCATTTCTCTGTTGTGCTGCCATAGGAAGTAAACTTTGGCCATAGGTTTTACAAATGCATACATATACTAATTTAGCAATCCAGAATGTGAATTTTTGCATATGAATATAACACAACCTTACAGACTTCATGGTTTCAAGTCAAGCAAACATTTAGTCCAAAAAATAGTCATGATTTCCAAACCAAACTACCAAAGATCAGCTAAACAAACAAGTTTCAGATGCAGATTTTTAAACACAGAAACTGATTCTATTCAAAAGGAGCATTGTACATACCTTGAAATTGAAAATATGACTAAAGAATGACCAAATAAAGGTCAAGAAAACCAGAAGAGAAATGAAACTCAAACTTTAGCAGTAGATCAGCAAACCAGCAACAACAAAACCAGAAAGCTAGCCCAGGGATTCAAATTAATAAACCAAAAACCAGCTTCAAACCAGAAGATTCAGCTAGAGAACTAGGAAAATTTTCTATTCAAACCATGTTTTTACTTGCACAGAATCAGAAAAATGAGAAAAAAGTTTTTGAGTTTTTTCAGAATTTTTCTCAAAATCTGAAATTTTCAGAGCAGGGAATGTTTTGCAGTAATTTTTGATGGATCCCCCCCCCCAAAAAAAAAAATCTCCGTGTGAGTGAGGAATGTTTCCTTTTTATAGAGTGTACAAAAGAGCATCTAAGAAAAGAATATTCTGACCTAATACAGCATATTTTACAGCTGTACTGTCCTTTTTTCCTATCCAAAACCAGTATTTTCTAAAGATAAGGACAGTTGTGCTATATTCTAGAACTTTTCTATTTTCAGCCTAATGTAAAACCCCAATTTTACCCTCTAAAATACTTCTTATTTCATTTTTACCTTAACTTTTGTTTCAGTTAGGCCCCTAAGGTTTTACTGGTTTTCACATCAAGGCAAATAAAATCAACCTAAGAGAAGATCAGAAATTTAAATCAAAAATGGCTTAAGAGGATCATAACACTGCCTTGTGGAACTAAATCAATCTAGGAGAAGAGATGTTCAATCAATTAAACCTAAACTAGATTTAAGATAATCAAAACCTTTATAATTAAGCGCAAACAGAGCTACAAAGATGGGCTAAAAGACTCTAAACAAATTCGAACATAATATTAATCTAACTTAACGAGATTTAGGCATGCTTCCATCAATTTACTGGACAGGGACAAACGGAAACATGAAGAAGAAAAGAGTAGGCATACAATTGAATCACAAAAATGAAACCAAAAGAATAGGAAAGCAAAAGCAAGAAAAGGAAATTAAAACAAACCTAATCATGCTGCTAAAAATAATCCAGGATGCAAAGAGGAAACAAAAAATCAAATTTAAACAAGCAAAAGAAGGGGAAAAGAAACTAACAGATCAAAATCAAAGATGGATAAACCTAAGACGAGTCTGAACTTCTAACATGCTTTAATTCGTAAGAACTTCAGGAACTAATCAACTAACACAAAAAGGGAAAACAAAAGCTTAATCATGCTGTTAAAAAAGAAAAATTAAACATGGAAAGAAGAGACAAAACAGAAACCAAAATCAAACGATTAAAAGAAAGGAAGAAAAGGGTTTTTACCCGATTAAAATCGGCCAAGATCAAAACAGGGTCTCGTCCAAAACTCTAGAAGCAATATGGACTTTGGACCAACATTAATTGACTGTTCTTGAAGAGAACAGTCAATTAATGAAGGTTTTTGAAGTCCATTTGACCAAACTCCGACTGGGGAAAGAGAAAAAAGGAGTTTAGGGTTTTTTTGTCTGAATCTTAGGTCCCAGATTCGAGTCATTCAATGGGGATTCGAAGAACACTGGTTGGGGATTTAGGATGGGGAGGTGAAGGAGAATCTGTGGTGTAATTTTGGGAGGCTTTGGACCATTTAGGGTTTTTTGACCGAAATTTCGATTCAAAATTCGAAGGGCTTGGGTCTGATTCGAGGGAGATGGAGTAGAGATTTGGAAGGAGGAGATGGAGGAGAATCTATGGTGTTAATTTCAGGGTGATTGGACAACCGGAACCGCCGTGAGGCGATTTCCGGTGGTGGTTCACGGAGGAGGCAGCGTGGAAAATGAGGCGGCTAGGGTTATACAGGTGAGGGTGAGAGACGGGGGAAAGGAGGTGAATTATTTGGTTTTGGGGGTGGGTTGACCCGGTTCGGACACTAATGTAGTAAAGAACAAAGGAGTTCCAGGCCGTTGGGTGATGAAAATCCAACGGCTGTGATGGATTGAGGTAAACCGGGGTCGTTTTGGGGGTCATCTCGGTGGACCAGGTGGATTAATTGTTTGGGTTTGGGTTCTTGGATAATTTGGACGGGTCTGGGGCCAAATTTTAAGTGTAAAAAGGCCCAATTTCAAAAATAAACCCCTTCTTCAATTCTTCCTTTTATTTCTAATTTTTTTCTCTTTCAATTAAAACTCCTAAATTATCTAAAATGTGAGAAATTAAACTAATTGATTAATTACAAAATTATAAAAGCTACTTAATCCTATATTAAAAGTGAAAAAATCAATAAAAAGAAAAAAAAAGGTAGAGATTGGCCATTTTGTGATTTTTATTTTTGATAAAGCAAATAATTAATTAATTACTCCCTAAAAAATATATAAAATGGATCCTAAATGCAATGCATGATATTTTGGTATTTTCATAATTTAAATAAAACTAAAACATGCACAATATGCAAACAATTAAATAAAAATTCTACAAAATCCTATAAAATCGTAAATAATTAGAATAAATCTATTTTTTTGGATTTTGTACGAGTATTTCATATAGGGCAAAAATCACGTGCTCACAGAGTCATGTCGTTCAGCCTCAAAAATGTTGGCACCACTTTTATGAGGGCCATGACGAACCTCTTTCACGAGAGGATTCACAAGAAGATTGAGGTATATATGGATGATGTCATCATAAAGTCCCGGAAAAGTTCAGAACAGTTGGACGATTTGAATAAATTTTTCCAGTGCCTTCAGAGGTACAATTTGAAAGTGAATCCGGAAAAATACGCGTTCGGAGTCCCTGCTGAAAAATTGTTAGGCTTCATCGTAAGTAGAAAAGGGACATAATTGGAACCATCAAAGATCAAGGCCATCTAGGAGTTGCCACCGCCCAAGAGTAAGAAAGATGTGATGAGTTTCCTGGGTAGACTAAATAAAATCACTCATTTTATAGCCTAGTCCATAGTAATTTGTGAACTTATTTTCAAGTTGCTGAAAAAGGACTGTGCCACAAAATGGACAGAAGAGTGTTAGAAATCTTTCGATCGAATTAAGGAATATTTGTCAAATCCACCAGTGTTGGTCGCTCCCAAGCCTGGGAAACCATTGTTGCTCTATCTGTTAGTCTTAGATAACGCCTTCGGATATATGTTGGAACAATATGATGAAACTGTGAGAAAGGAGCAGGCCATCTACCACTTAAGTAAGAAGTTCACACCATGCGAGGCCAAATACACCTTGATAGAACATACTTGCTATGCTCTAACTTGGATCGCCCAGAAATTAAGGCCTTACATGTCAGCATACACTACGGATTCTATTTCTCAGTTCGATACGCTCAAGTATATCTTTCAGAAGTCGATGCCTACCAGAAAGCTAGCTAAATGGCAAAGTCTCCTTAGCAAATTTGACATTGTGTACATGACCCAAAAGGATATCAAGGGAAAAACTTTAGCTGACCACCTCGTAGAGAATCCAGTAGACGGGGATTACGAGCCGCTCACTACGTACTTTCCCGACGAAGAGGTATTGTTCGCCGGAAAAGATATTGCAGAGTCATACCCTAGATGGAAAATATTTTTCGATGGAGCAGCGAACTTCAAAGGTGTAAGAATTGGGGCAGTCCTAATTTCGGAATCCGGATAGCACTATCTAGTATCGGCAAAGATAAGATACCCTTGTACTAATAATATGGCTGAATACGAAGCATGCATCCTTGGGATCGGAATGGCAGTCGACATGAACATCAAAGAACTTTTGGTCATAGGGGATTCCGATCAATTAATACAGCAAGTCCAATGGGAGTGGTCTACCAAAAATGTCAATATCCTTCCGTACATGCATTGTGTAAAAGAGTTATGCAAAAAGCTCACGAAGATTGGGTTCAAGCACGTTTCCTGGATCTAGAATGAGTTCGACGATGCCCTTGCAACTCTATCATCCATGATTCAACATCCAGACAAGAACTAGAGAGATCGGGGATCAACATGCCTATTTCTTCCATGTAGATGAAGAGCCAGGCGGTAAACCATGGTACCACGACATCAAGAGATTCCATGAAACAATAGAATACCCAGAAAAATGCTACTAATAGTTAGAAGCGAGCTCTCAAAAGGTTGGCGAATCACTTTTTCCTTAACGGGGAAGTCTTGTATAGGAGGAACCCAGACTTGGGTTTGTTGAGATGTGTAAATGCCGCCAAGGCAACCAGATTATTGGAAGAAATACATGCAGGAACGTGCGGACCCCACATGAAAGGGTCCACATTAGCCAAGAAGATCTTGAGAGCTGGATACTTTTGGATGAATATGGAAAGTGATAGTATCTTCTACGTATAGAAGTGTCACCAGTGCCAGATCCACGAGGATTTCATTCAAGTTTTGCCTAATGAGTTGAATGTGATGGGTTCGCCTTGGCCATTCGTCGCTTGGGGCATGAACGTGATTGGACCTATAAAGTCCGCTGCATCAAATAGGCACCACTTCATCTTGGTAGCCATCAACTACTTCACCAAATGGGTCGAAGCATCTACCTACAAGGCCGTCACAAAGAAGGTAGTGGCAGATTTTGTCCGAAATAAAATCACCTGCCGATTTGGAATACCTGAGTCGATCATCACTGACAATGCCACTAACCTCAATAGCGATCTCAAGAGGGAAATTTGCGAGAAGTTCAGAATCATCCACCACAACTCCACAACCTATATACCAAAAATGAATGGGGCACTTGAGGCAGCCAACAAGAACATCAAGAGAATTCTGCGAAAGATAGTGTCCAATCACAGGTAATGGCACGAGATGCTATCATTCTCCTTACTGGGTTATCGAACTACCGTGTTATCGGACCACCGTGAGAACGTTCACTAGGCCAACGCCGTACATGTTAGTATACGGCACGAAAGCTATGATACCCGCGGAGGTTGAGATACCATCTTTAAGAGTCATCCAAGAGGCCAAGATGGACGATGCATAGTGGATACGAGTCAGACAGGAGCAACTCATGCTCATTGGCGAGAAGAGGACGGATGCAGTATGCCATGGTCAGCTATATCAGAATATGATGGCTAGTGCATTTAACAAAAGGGTGAAGCCTCGCCAGTTCACACAGGGGCAGTTGGTTCTAAAGAAAATCCTCCCCCTCCTACCCCCCCCCCCCCCACCCAGGAAGAAGCTAAAGGAAAGTGTGCACTAATTGGCAAGGTCTTTACGTGGTTCACTGAGTGTTGTCGGGTGGAGCTCTAATCTTGGCAGAAATGGATGGAAGAGTCAACACGAAGCCCATCAACTCAGATGCAATCAAGAGATACTATATTTGAAGGAAAATAAAGTTAGATTTTGTTGTAACAGAACTACGTTCAACCTGACTTCCCACGGAGGGATACGTAGGCAACCTAAGTAGGGTTCAGTTTCTCTCTCTCCTTTCTTTTGTAATAGAAAACCCAAATATCATTTTGTGGACTACGCCAACTTGATTTCCTCCGGAAGGAATACGTAGGCAATCCTCATCGGATTCAGTCATCTTTTGTAATTGAACTACATTCTGGCCTGATTGCATTTGGATACGTAGGCAGTTTGAGAAAGACTCGGCCATTTCATTCTTAATCTCAGCATTTTGCATATATTGTAATCAAACTACGTCTTGACCTGATTCTATTTGGATACGTAGGCTGCCTGAGTTAGGCTCGGTTATATTCATCATATTTTTATCATCATCCACGAACTATGTTCAGACCTGATTCCGTTTTGGAGACGTAGGCAACCTGAAAGGGTTCGGTCATAACCTTATAAAAAATTTTGTAATGCATTAGTTTGAATTAGGAAACAGACGCAACGACAAGCAGCCGCATTGTAAGCATCGTGGAAGATCGACATCAACAGGGTAGAGTTTTCAAGAAGCAACGCTCGCATTTGGAGAACCTTTCGTAGCATGTCATAATCCGGAACGACGACATTTGCCATAAAAATAAAAAATTTAAAAATATATGTTCTAAAATACAGTAATTTGTTCCACCTACCGAACTTTGTGGTGTAACCATATCAAGGGCTAGGGAAAAACTAATATTGTGGTCGACACAAACCAACCCCCCATTCCCACTAAGAATTTTTCTTTGAGTGCAGGGTCAACATGAAGCAAGGAAATGTTGGGATTACACTAGGGATCAGACTGCTGATGCAAGAAAGGCACACTGTACATAGCAAACCATCTGCTCAAACAATTGAAGCACCCTGTACAAAGCGAGCTGATGGCTTCACTAATTGGAGCCTTGTATATAGCAAACCGCCTGCTCAAACAATCGGAGCACCTTGTACAAAACAAGTTGCCCGCTTCACTAATTGGAGCCCTGCAAATCGTGAGCTCAATCGATCGGAGCATTCTGTACAAATCAAACGTCGGTTTCGCCAATCGAAGCCTTGTATATAGCAAACTGTTCACTCCTTCAGCGGAACAATCCGTACCACCGCTCTGTCACAACGGATGCCAGAATAATCAGTAGTAAGCCTCGTCAACGACATTCTGCCAAGTGATGGCCGCAACTTAGCTTCACAGTCAAGAGTATCTCTTGGGCATGCTTTTCTTTTCCTGTGTTATTTTTTTGAATATTTTGATGTTTTGCTCGTGCAGCTTCAGGCATGGTTACGTTTTTAAGTCAATCTCTCCCGAGCGAAGATAACTTTACATTTTTCAACGCAATGCTCTCCCAACAAGCAGAGACACTTTTTCAATGCAAAACTCTCCCAACAAGCGGAGATGCATTCTACAACTACTCCTAACACGAGGATACTTAATGCTCCGACACCTACGAAATGGTACACAGCCCGGCTAACAAGTAGAGTCAAGCTCAAGTATCCCATAATCTCAATCCCAAATAACGGCTCACCGACAGCCAGGCATCATCATTCGTGCATTATTTACATCACATCTTAACATATTCTTCATCGCAATATATGGGTATGTGTGTAATTCATTTTTGCAGGAACAGACATCGCAACGGGAAACTCCTTCTAAGCAGCAGACCAAACTACAATGCTATGAGGGACAACAAACTCATTAAGGGGCCAAGGATCCAAGCTCAAGTTCAAAACGATCGGTGGAACTCCAATTCTTCAAATCCTTCAAGTCAAGCTGCAAATTCAAGCTATCATGAGTGCCAAATCCTCCATCTCGCAGTATCGTCATAATATGATGCTGGGCCAATTTCTGCGAGCATCGTTTACTCAAACTCCTCACTCCAGAACTACATGAGGCCTGATCCTCGTTAAGCCAGAGATATGTAAGCAATTCAAAGCCAGAATTCGGCCCCAACTTCCCAAAATCCTCCCAAAATCTTCCTTTACCCCCAATCCTACAATTCATAATCTCCCTTAAATCCAGATGCCATTCTTGCAACGTAGGCCTAAAGTCGGGACAAAATTGACTTTGGTTCAATTTCTTTGCCCGAAAATTATTTCATCGTCTCCGGTCAAAGAGGGGCAGCCGTTGTCGGCAAATTTTGACCCTCCCTTTTAAAATTAATTTATTTGTACTTAATAATTTACAATGAGTGTTCTGAAAATATTTTCTAGCAATAAATACCTATTGTTTAAAAATTAATTAAGTATTAGTTTTGAAATTAATAACCTAGTATTAGTATTATGTAATTACAAAAATACTTACTATTTTAATACTATTAACATAATTATTAAAATACACCACAGAGGTTTTATAATTGATTTAACGAATTACTTCTCAAATTTTTATTAATTAGATTACTATGTTGATAATTCAAAACTAATTTTATAAATTAAAACATAAAGTGTTTTTTAAATAATTCATTATAATAATTAGTAGTATATTTGATATTTATAATTTTACTATATTTTATTAGAATTAATTAAGTTTATTTAAAGTAATGTCAAAAGGATTAAATGACTAAAAGGCTATAATTGCAATCCTAGATTAATATAAAATGGCTACCATTTAAAATTAATTTTGGCCCAATACCAAGCCCAATACGGAAAATACCCCGTCTGATAACCCCCCCCCCTACTTTGGCGATCCACGACCTCATCTTTGAACAAATCTGCTCGCGCCACATCGCCCATCTCTCATACTCACATAAGAAACACACACGTATCTGAGCCACTGATTCATCTGATCGACGGTTCATAATTTACCTTGATTTCCTTTTATTTTTAACGCCTCTCAGTTCTAATCTCAGCCATTAAAACACATGGATCTGACGACCACATATTTTCTTGATTAAAATCCGTTAATACCCATATTATTAGGGCCATTGATCAAATGATCTAACGAATCATATCTCTTCCTCGTTAACCTAGAGACCAATTGGTCTCACCCAGCAACTCTAATAATTTTCACTTCCTCCCCAACCGTCCCCTTTCCTCTTTCATCTTCCTTCTCTCAGACCACCATGAACAATCAATCAACCAAAACCTTGCACAAACTTGTGCAAGGTCATGAATCTCTTATCAAAGCTTCCTCCTCTGCTTCCCTACCTAGTAATCCCGCTGTTATTTCCCTTTTTGTTCATAATTTGAGGCATCAGATTCTAATCCTTAAGATTAAAACACCATTCCGTCTTTTCTCTCAAATCCAACTGGCACAGTCAAGTCACCTTGTCCCTAGGCTATAAAGTCTGAGATCGTATTTCCATTCTCGTTGATGCTCCTTCAGAACCCCCAAATTTGAAACCCTAGACCAAATCGTGCAATGTCATATCTACGGAATCCTCTTCTTTCTTGATAAATCTATGTCATGCATGAACGTTTCTCAGGGTTATCATGAATCTTCTTGGTCCAGAGGTCAAGCGAAGTAACCTCTGGACATTAAAGCTCTTACCTAATGGTTTTTGCCCTCAACGGTCAACTTCTCTCCTCTCAGGTAAAATCCTTAATGATTTCCCCTCTGTCTCTCAGATTTTTTTCACTCGACCTTGCTTACATCACTTGATAATCGTCACTCTCCACTACTGAGTTTGAATCTGTGAAACTCTAAGGCTTTAATGGCCACTATAAATAGGGCTTTCAATGCTCTCACCAACCAGACCTACAAGATCTAACAAGAACTAAAAATTTAATATGAAGTACCAAAACTACTAATATTTCAAAAGCTTAAGCTCCCTCTCATCAATTTCTATTTTCTTTTTGTTTCCGAGTTCTTTCACTGCTCAAAAGCTTGAAGCTTTGGTTTTCATACAGCTAAGTTAAATCATGTTTGGTGTGCTGCTCAAAAGGACGTCTGTATACCTCCATCCTTTCTCTTTTGGCTGTTTTTATTCGAGGATCATGAACATACTATTGTCTTTCTATTAATTGTTTTCATTTATGATGTTTGTCATTAGTCTATAATTTTTATTCCAGTTCATAATGACTTGTTGTTGATCTGTGGTCAACTGTTATTCTTTCATGTATCTCTAGTCAGTATTGATTAAATTGTTATGTGACCTTGATGAATTATATTTTAAATCAAATAGCTTATATGATCAAGTTCCTTAATGTGCCTTAATGGCTTCTCATATTTGTCTAAATTTTGGATTTTCTTTAATGTTCTGTTGTGATCTTTATATCTATCACACTATTTTCTGTATTATGTTATTCTGTATTTGAGGTTGCTACTTGATGCCTCTAACCAGAACATACATGAATGCTCATGGTTTAATCCTTCATCAGTTAGTTGAAGTATGTGAAGTTTAAGTGTTCAAAATGCTTTCTTTCTTTATATAAGTGTTTGTTAACCCTAAAACAGCCTTTGAGTCATTACTACAAAAGTCTTATATCTGTGTTTAACTACTAAATCACATCCATACTCTCATTTGTATGGAATAGTCTCATTAAGGTGACTAGATCAACTTTTATGAACTTCAGTAACTATCCTTGCATGTATTCTGTTAAGATCAAGTCATCTCTCATAAATTAGGCTATAGTCATGTCTGCTATAGCTGAATTTTAACTATTTTATAAGTTGGGAAGAACTCCGTCATGCTTAGATGTTCACCTTTAATTTGCACAACTGAATCAAGACTGCTTAGTATAAGATATCCCTTGCCTTTAACCTCCTTAATGATATTATTGACCTGACTATATAATGATTGAAACTCAACCTGTTTGTCAAAAAATATAACATTGGTTGAAATATCTATGTGTGTATTTGAATGAAAGTTCTGCATGTATCTCTGTTTGTCCTTTATGATTTCATGCTTCTGTGCATTGTCTTGAAACTGCACCCAGCTCTCTCTTTCCCTTTAATCTGAATTGAACCTAGTCCGTGAACCCAAAGGGAAAGTTCTTATTGCTACTGCTTGGATATAATAGTTTGCATGTTTCATAATGAGATTAGTGCAGAGATAACCCACTTATAAAGAAGTGGTTCTGTCATACATTTCAAAGTTAAGACTGATAGTCTGAGATCCTATTAAGCACTCTTAGGTGTTCCATTTGAATTTGTAAACATGTAGTCATGATAAAATTCTGATTATTATTGATACCCAATTTTGCCCTCATATTTTTCAAATAGTATATATATTTTCAAAATATAATTTTGCATCATTATTTAATTTACAAGATTTATACAAGTATTTTCTATAATTTTTTGCAATTTTTAGAGCTTTAAAATTGATTTCTTTGCATTTTAGTTACTTGATTATTTATTAATTACCCATTAAATTATTTTGTGATGACTTAATCGTCCAAATTTATTATTTTCATTCATATAGAAGGTTCAGAATATTTTACTCTATTTTATATAATTATGTTTGTATTTCTGAGCTATTTACGCAATTTTGCAATACTAACCTATATTCTACACATAATTGTATTCATTATATTATCTACACTGAAATACCATTTCTTATATTTTTATAATATTAAGCTATTATTTTTAAGTATTTTACTACATAAATAACATTTTTTTATAGCTTAATTTTGAGTCAATTTCGGACCAAAATCAAGGCCCAAACAACCACACATCTCTGGCCCAACTTTCCTAGCCCAATACCAGCGACCCACTACCCTATACCTGTCCACTAACCAGATCCGCCTCTCATTAAATCCCAGTCGTTAATCTGGGAAGATCAACAGCCCATATGCCATCTCCCTCTTTTATTTAACCTAGCCCGGAAAACCTAGCCCTTTTTCCTAAGACATTCGCCCTTGAATCCTCTCTATTCTCTCATCTCTCAAACCTAAACCCTAGCCGCCTCACTCAAATCTTTTCCAAATCCGATCAAATCATGGATTCCTTCTGTGATTCTCTTACCTTTTACGCGTTACCTCATCGTTACTTACAAGATTATGGTGTTACTTAGTATTTGCCTCACTTTTGGCAAATATCAGTCTTTGAATCAAAGGAAATTGGATTTATTCTCCAAGATATAGACGATATTTCATCCTAATACGTCCATAGCAAGATCATACGGGTCCAATTTGACAAGATTCTCCGGCCAATTTGTGATTTCAGGCAAAACTACGGTTTGCCTGATTTTTCTCCTAATTTGGTTCTTAATAGATTCTACATGCTCCTTTTCCCTTATTTGTGTTTGATTTATTAGCTTTCCTTGTTTAGATCGATTTTGGCTACTATATAAATCCCTCCCTGATTTCCCCTTTGGACGGAATTCATTACTGCTATTACTCTCACTATTCTCTCGTTTACTTATTCTGATACACTCGAATATTTTTTGAAATCATTGAATACTTGGCTGGCTGAAAGACAAGGCCATAATATTGTTAAAACGACCTCCTCCAGTGCAAGCACTGGAGGAGCCCTTGTCGAGGCTCTTGTGAACTCTGAAGCATCGCGGATTTGGGGTTCTCTGTCAATTGCTGATACTGAATCACTACCAATATTCTAAACTCCTCACTCGTTTGCTCATTTAACTTTGCTACTGGTTAGTGTCCTTGACTCTTACAATTTTAACTATTTCCCTTTCTGTTTGTCTATGACATGTGTGTCCTATGTGCCGATGTTGTTTAAAAAAATTTTAAGCATGATTCAGTTTTCCTTGCTATTCATGGATTATATCGTCTTAACAATGCCCTGTCGTTCCATGTTCTTTATTATTTGAATTCAATAGGCTTCAGTACATGTAATATGCTTTCATTATGGGAATGGATTCCAGTATTCTTAAGTGCTACTAAACTAATATGTGTTCCCTACCTTGTCATGTATTTCTATGTCTGTGTTCCAGACCTCATTGAGTTATTTTTGCCCAACATGATAAATCTCTGAGGCTGTATTGATTAGCTAAGGTACGTTTCCCATGCCATTTAAGTTCTAATTCATGTTTGATTTGTTAATCTTATGCCTTCAGAATTGCTTCTATGGCAAATTTCTATGTTAGCTTCTCTCATGTCTAGGTAAGTGGTATGAGTGGTTATGCTCGGCTATCCTATTCCTCTTAAGTGATATATATATTCTCATGAGTTTAGGCACTGTTGTGGTCTGTTGTAAACCATGCTACTAGGTTGTTGTTATACTGCGTGTGATCATGTTAGGCTCCCACATTAGATGTAACGACCCGACCGGTCGTTTTGAGCCCTAGTGCGTCGTTCAGCAGTCTGAGGCCATGAGTAGCTTCATTTCAGGTATTATGACTTGTACGCGTGGTCGGAATTTAATTTCGGGAAGTTCAGCATTGATTTGGAAAGAGAAATCTCATTTCGGAAGCTTAAAGTTGAATGAATTAACTAAGATTGGATTTTTGAGTAAACGACCTTGGTATCGGGATCTGAAGGTTCCAGCAGGTTCGTATGATGATTTCGGACTTGGGCGTATTCCCGGATCGAGTTTTGGATAACCTGGGAGCATTTTGGCGCTTATTGTGGAAGTTAGCATTTTGGAAGAAATTTCATAAGCTTGGCTTGAAGTGCATTTCAGTGTTATCGATGTCTGTCTGGGATTCCAAGTCTGGGAGTAGCTCCGTATGGTGATTCGGGAGTTGGGAGCGCGATCGGAAGTGAATTCGGAGGTCCCTAGGTCATTTTTGAGCCATTTGGCTAAAGATAGAAAATTGAAGGTTTTTGAGAAATTTGACAGGAAGTGGACTTTTTGATATCGGGGTAGGAATCTGATTCTGAATGTTGGAGTAGGTCTGCAATGTCGAATATGAATAGTCGGCAAAATTTGAAGTCAATCGGACGTGATTTGATAGGTTTCGGGATCGAATATAGAAGTTTGAAATTCTAAAGTTCATTAAGCTTGAATTGGAGGTCGATTCATGATTTTAGCGTTGTTTGATGTGTTTAAGGCCTCGAGCTAGTCCGTAATGTGTTTTAGGACTGGTTAGTATGATTGGTTGGGGTCCCGGGGGCCTCGGTGGTTAACGGATCGAATTTGGGTAAAAAGTTGCTGCTGGTTGCTGGTATCTGGTTTCCTTCTTCGTGAACGCGAAGGGAGTCTCGCGAACGCGAAGAGGAAAGTGGGAGGCTGCTGGATTTGGCCATCGCGAACGCGAAGAGGAAGTCACGAACGCAAAGGGGTGGGCTGAGCTGCTACACGAACGCGGGGGAAAGATCGCGAACGCGTAGAAGGAAAACTGGGCCTGAGGTCGTTGGCCTACGCGAACGCAAGGCCTTGTATGCGAACGCGAAGGGGCTGGGTAACTGGCCTTCGCGAACGCGGGCGACAGGACGCGAACGCGAAGAAGGGCGGACCTAGGCTGGGCAGAATGTTTAAAATCGGGGTTTGAGTTCATTTCACCCATTTTTCTCTTGGCTTGAGCGATTTTTGGAGCTTTTGAAGAGGGGGTTCCGTCGTTCATCATGAGGTAAATAATTTATGCTAGTTTTGAGTTAAATACAAGGTTTATATATGGATTTAGGCATGGAAATTTGTAGAGAACTTGGAGTTTGAGGGAAAACCTAGAAAATTGATATTCTTGAAATTTGACCACGATTTTGGGTATGGAATTAAGAGAAAATCATATATTTGAGTTCTTGAGTTCATGGGTAAAGCTTATCTTCGAAAATTCTCGAAATCCGGGCACGTGGGCCCGAGGGCGTTTTTGTCAACTTTTCGATCGGGGTTAGGAATTGTTATAAATTGAATTTATAATGAGTAATTGAGCTTATATTAATAGATTTGCGTAATTGTTTGCTAGCTTTGGAGCATTTAGCATCGATTCGAGTCTTCGAAAGGGCGTGGAATGCCGGTTGTAGATCTTCGGGGCGAGATGAGTCTCCTTTCTAACCTTGTAAGAGGGAATTGTCCCCATAGGGGAGTTAATTGGCTATGTGCTCCTAATTGAGGGGGCTACGTACGCACGAGGTGACGAGAGTCCGTGCGTAGCTACTATTATGCTATTGTCTGGGTAGTCTATGACCAAAAAGCATCATGTACGTGGATTCTGTAAACTTATTGACAGCTTGAATTGCTTAAATCCCATTGAATCAACAAATGAATTTCAAAAAAAAAAAGACTAAACTTCATTTATCTTAAATAATTAAAGGAAAATTGGCTTTTATTGGAACAAACATTCCCCGATAAATTCTTAATTGGTTGTTTGAGCATGTATTTCTATGTGTACCTGCGTCGCATGTATGATTCGCGAGCAGGGTATTTGTTTATTTATGTTGACCGCATCGCAGGCATGATGCGCGAGCGGGGTAATAGATGCATCTATGGTTCGAGCGGTTCGACCCTCGGCAGCGCATAATTTACTTTTATGTTGGATCGGGCCGTACGTCCCACGGTGTTACTTGCGCATGTTTTGCTTAGCAATTTCTCTGATGACTGAGTTTCATATCTGCTTGAAATATTGGTGAATATCCATGATAATACGTGGGAAAGAATTGTTATTCCATGATTATTCGCGTTAATAATATATCATTGCTTGACCACTAGTAAGTGTCGAAGTCGACCATCTCGTCTCTACTTCTTCGAGATTAGACGGGATACTAATTGAGTACACGTTGTTTTCGTACTCATACTACACTTCTGTGCATTTTTGTTGCACAGGAATATGTACCCCAGTGGCCTACGGGGCGTAGCAGCATGGATGATACTAGGACTAAATGAGTTGCATTACTCGAGGCGGCCCGCAGCTAGTATAGTCCCTTCCAGTATATTTTAGTTACTTTCTGTCCATTTGTATTCCAGACAGATGTTGTCTGGCGATGTCTATGGGTTTATTCAGAAATTTAAAATTGTCAAATGTTTCATCATTTATTCAGTAGAATTTATCACGTATTGTTTAAACGTATAAAAGAAGTGGGTTCGAAAATATTTAAACGAGAATTTAATTAAGTATTATTGGTTGGCTTGCCTGATAGCAGTGTCCGGCGCCATCACGACCCTTAGTGGATTTTGGGTTGTGACAACATGGTATCAGAGCACTAGGTTCCTAGGGTCTCACGAGTCATGAGCAAGTCTAGTAGAGTCTCGCGGATCAGTACGGAGACGTCAGTACTTATCCTCGGGAGGCTGCAGGACTGTTAGGAGTACTTCCCTTCTTGATTCCTTATCATGCGATTTGATCCTTGGAGGCGTATGCCCTTAATTCATTCCTACTCAATCTTACGCGACGCAAACCGCTTGTTATAAATTGAGAATTGAAGAACCGTAATGGTACTACATATGTGGTGCGGGATGTTTCTCCCGGTATAGCTGATCGGATTATTATCGTCGCTTTGTAGAAGGATATTTTATTGTTTTAGCCCAGTAGCAGTACTTCTGAGGGCTCTGAGGCTAGGTACAAGTTGCCATGATGCTTACGAACGATTGTTCCGCAGTATTGATATGATGGTAGGATGTTTGCCTACTAGTCGGGGCAGTGAATGACTTGAAGGGAAGTTTACTCGGTGCATGATTTAGAGATTCGGTATTTTATTCCCGGCAGGGGAAAGGCAATCGGGCTGAGAGTGTTCAGGTTTGGGTTGATGGGGTAACGGGACTTGGTATTTGTGAGTGTGGTGGAGTTTTTCTTCTATGATGAGGTGTCATTGTCCTTATTGAACGTACTAAGCCCGCCGGTGTTATGACCTTCTACAATTCGCCTTTGGGGCAAGCTATTATGAAATAGTATCGGAAATGCGGCTGTCAGATATCGCAGGGTGCGGTAGTTCAGGGTTGAATCAGTGTTTCTAATGTCGACGGTATGAGAAAGATGATCTTCCGAAAGGTGTAAAGTTAGCAGCAATTGTGGGTTCAAGTGCCACGAAGATAGATTTTATTTAAGGCAGCAACTGAGCAGCAGAGGATGAGGAAAGACATGTGGGAAGTGTCAGGCGGTGGCTAAAATTTCTAGAAGGCCGAGTATAAGAGGCCAAGGGTCGAGTAGTCGATTAAAAGGATAAGTTCCGCCAAAGTGGGAGAGTGGCGGAGTTGCATATGGGCATTGGGGTAGGATGACTAGGCACCTTAAGGAGAGTCTGGGATGACTTAGGAATTTTAGTGATTTGGAGTCTACAAATTTAATTTGAAGTATGGGCTATTATACGATAGGAGATTTGATATAACATGAAGGAGCTGCTTGAATGAAGAAGGATACAACATAACTTTGAATTGGAGGGGTGTTGTCGCACATTTAATTGATGTCCATGAGGGGTGGATGAACTTGTGCAGCTAGAGAGTGAGCTCGAACTCGGGATGGGTTATTGGTGTTGTAGTGATTGCACCCTGTGCAGTAGCGTTGGAAGATGTCGGGAAGTGATTTCCACGGGAGGGTTATCCCTTGTGGGCAGGTTAGAGGTCGCGTGGTTGGCAAGGCTTCCTCGAAGAATTCGATGGGTTGTACAGCAAGAGATCGGTCGTGCGAATGCGGTTGATGATTCAGAGTATAAAAGGGGTTTTGCAGAAAGATTCCGATAATGTTGGCGGTTGATTGCGCAAGGTTATGCCAATAAGAGATAAAGAATCCCAGTGAATTCCAGGGTTGTGTAATAGTGGCTTCAAGTTAAGTGGGAGAGCCCCACTGCCTATGATTGGGTTGCATGGTTAACTACTTGCGAAGTTTCTTGTTATTAGCATATTGCTGGGTTATTTCAGCTACAGGAAAAGAACATAAGTGGTAATTTGAGCAAATGAATTATTAAAGGTGTGCTATCGTTGGCCTTATTGGCCCATGTTCAGACTTGGGGAAGGATTTAGGATTTGTGCTTTGTGTAGATGCGGGTTCCAAGGGAAGTGATTCTTCCAGGTGCTGCACCAAAAGGGTATTCATGTGATAGAAGACTCATGGAGTTCATTATAGTCGGGGCCAAGTCAGAGCGGGTGGCTCTCAACCACGGTCCTAGTGAATTCAAAAGTTAAAGTGTGATGCCTAATGATTTCGAGCCTATAGGTAGGATTAAGAATCAAGCTTGGTAGCAGACTATGAGAAGAGGCACAGAATGTTCTAAGATGTTTTGACTTTCAAGGTAGCAATTGGGAGGTACGAATGGTTCGTGGGATTTGAGACAGCATGGTCTCGTGATTCAGGGTCACTTGGGATGAGTGCGGATGGGGTGTGTTAAGTGTTGAATGGAGTTATCATTGTTTCTATGGAAATCAAGGATAAATTGGATGAAGAGGGATTGGGTAGCCATAGTCGAATTGGCGTGTTGCTGGTAGTGAGCAGTTCTTTCAGCGTGATCGAGTTATGCAAGTGAATTGTGACGGTGCGTGCGAGGCTTGTCGGCCGCTGTAGTTGGTGATATTCAGAAAGTATTCTACTGTTGTGGCCTGTTATGTGGAGGTGGGCCCCGAAAGGGCTATGGTGGCTTAGACCACCACTTAGAGATTTGCATATTTCCATGGTTATGAGAATTCACCTGTGTGTTGCTATGGTTTGCCTGAAGTGAGTTAAGTGAAAAGCTTTTATATGATGAAGTGTTAGTCAATTAGTGGTTCCGGAGTTATGATGAAGATCGTGTTCTATCGTATGTTGGCATGGTGGGTGCAGTGAGTGGTATGGAATTTGAAGTGAAGATCAAGGTAACGGTTCGGTGTTGACAAGAATGTCACGAGCTCGGAAGAGCAGGGAAGGAGTTTCGATGTTTAAGGTAAATTGGTATTGTCTTCAGCGTCACCTGAGATCGGTGTTTTGTAAAAAGGGCTTTGCATCCTGGTTAATGATTCTTGATCGCTTTTCAGTGTTAGTGCGGTCGGTGGTTTGGAGGTACGACCCAATTATTGTTATGGTAGGTTGTGGGAGTGTGTCCCACGGGAAGATTATATAAGTGTGGCATGTAGTCACTTGATTGATTAAAGATGTAAACCAAGTATGAAGGCTGTGATAGTGTCGTTTAATTGAGAATTTGATGTGGGAGGGCACTCGGTTTATTTTGTTGTGGACTGTGGGGGATTACTCCGGTTGTGATGGTTGTTCTTGTGTGTTATGAGAAAAGGGGGGGTTAGTATGGACCTTTGAAGGGTTATTGGCCTAGCTTGGTACGATCAGAGTCATCTTGAGGTCAGGGGATGGATTTAAATATGAATATGAGCTCTATATCAGGCCAGATGTGTTCATTTCAACAAAGCGCTCCTTATGGAAGAGTAGTCGGGGTGCTATTTTGCCGTCAGCTATTTCATGTAATGATGGATTGCGATGTGCAAATTGTGAGACGACTTGGTGAATTTCTTGTGTGTTGAGGCTCCGCGTAGAGATGATGTTATATGAGCAGGATGGCTTTTGAGGTTTCAGATCGTATATCGCACCTCAGTTGCGCTCAAGTTTTGTGGCTTCTGGCGCTATATGTCTCCCCAGGGATGGAATTATGCACTTAGTGTGCTTGTGACTGATATTTGGTATATTATTGAAATGAGCAATCTAGCTCGGTGCATATCTTCTTATGTGAGTTTTATGGGTGGATCGGGTGGCACGCCGTCATGGTTATGTTATTTGGATCGGGTTGCGCGCCGCAGTAGTGTGATGCTGAGTACAGTTCCCCGTATCTGTTTTTATGTGTTTTCTTTCCTATTTTTATGAGGAAAGCTCATACTAGCTGTGTGCACGCGTTGCATGCATGATTCGCGAGCGGGGTGTTTGTTTAATTAAGTTGACCGCATAGCATGTATGATTCGCGAGCGGTGTAGTTGAATTTCCTTCTCAAAGTTTGCTTTCCTTTGTATCGCGTTCGATATGGTAGCCTATTGGCACATTGTTGCATCATATGGAACTTTTGGTCATGTCGGGATGGCTTATTGCCTGAGCAGTCCGTACTGGGTGAGACGAGATCATTGAATTCGAGATCATTGCAATCTGAGTATATGAAGTATATTAAGGAGCTAAGACCATTGCTTGGTTCAGAATGAGGTGGTAGTTCTTGCCAGGAGTATAGACCCAATGAATTGTTGTTTCGGCAGTGGTTATGAATTTATACACATCTCATCCATCGTGTCGGTATGGTAAGAGTTAGAACGAGACCTATGTATGTCATGCGGTGCAATGGGAGCATCAGATTCGTGGAATTTTGACTAAATTGATCAGAGAATGTTATTGTGGTCCTATAAGTAAAATGGTGCAAGGTGTGAATTCAGCTAAGGTATGCAGTCACGTCTTGGTACTGCGTGTAGTGATTGATATGATGAGCGTATGTTGGAAACAGGTCTAGCATAGAATTCCGGATGTTGGAATTGGGCTCTAAAGCTTATTTGCTTGAATAAAAGTAAATATCTTCAGAATTGATCGAGCTAATGTGCTCAACTGAGTTGTGGTAGCACGGGAAGGTGCATGAGGTGTTAAACAGTGATTTCAGACTACTTCAGTGTAGTTCTCAGCACGTTCGAGGACGAACGTATGTTTAAGTGGGAGAGAATGTAATGACCCGACCGGGCGTTTTGAGCCTTAGCGCGTCATTCAGCAGTCTGAGGCCATGAGCATCTTCATTTCAGGTATTATGACTTGTACGCGTGGTCGGAATTGAATTTCGGGAAGTTCAGCATTGATTTGGAAAGAGAATTCTCATTTCGGAAGCTTAAAGTTGAAAGAATTAACTAAGATTGGATTTTTTAGTAAACGACCTCGGAATCGGGATCTGAAGGTTCCAGCAGGTTCGTATGATGATTTCAGACTTGGGCGTATGCCCGGATCGGGTTTTGGATAACCCGAGAGTGTTTTGGCGCCTATTGTGGAAGTTAGCATTTTGGAAGAAATTTCATAAGTTTGGCTTGAAGTGCATTTCAGTGTTATCGATGTCAGTTTGGGATTTCGAGTCTGGGAGTAGCTCCATATGGTAATTCGGGAGTTTGGAGCGCGATCGAAAGTGAATTCGGAGGTCCCTATGTCATTTTGGATCCATTTGGCTAAAGATAGAAATTTGAAGGTTTTTGAGAAATTTGACCGAAAGTGGACTTTTTGATATCGGGGTCGGAATCTGATTCCGAAAGTTGGAGTAGGTCCGTAATGTCTAATATGACTTGTCTGCAAAATTTGAAGTCAATTGGACGTGATTTGATAGGTTT
The DNA here is from genome assembly GCF_001879085.1 of Nicotiana attenuata. Lineage (NCBI taxonomy): Eukaryota > Viridiplantae > Streptophyta > Magnoliopsida > Solanales > Solanaceae > Nicotiana > Nicotiana attenuata. The sequence continues at coordinate 19,882,372 of NC_031989.1, forward strand.
CGGCATCGAATATAGAAATTTGAAATTCTAAAGTTCATTAAGCTTGGATTGGAGCTCGATTCATGATTTTAGCGTTGTTTGATGTGATTTGAGGCCTCGAGCAAGTCCGTAATGTGTTTTGGGACTGGTTAGTATGATTGGTTGGGGTCCCGGGGGCCTCGGGTGGATTCCGGGTGGTTAACGGATAGAATTTGGGTAAAAAGCTGCTGCCGGTTGCTGGTATCTGGTTTCCTTCTTCGCGAACGCGAAGGGAGTCTCGCGGACGCGAAGAGGAATGTGGGAGGCTGTTGTATTTGGCCTTCGCGAACACGAGTAGGAAGTCGCGAACGCGAAGGGGAGGGATGAGCTGCTACGCGAATGCGGGGGAGAGATCGCGAACGCGTAGAAGGAAAACTGGGCCTGAGGTCATTGGCCTACGCGAACGCGAGGCCTTGTATGCAAACGCGAAGGGGCTGGGTAACTGGCCTTCGCAAACGCGGGCGACAGGACGCGAATGCGAAGAAGGGCGGACCTGGGCTGGGCAGAATGTTTAAAATCGGGGTTTGAGTTCATTTCACCCATTTTTCTCTTGGCTTGGGCGATTTTTGGAGTTTTGAAGTGGGGGTTACGTCATTCATCATGAGGTAAGTAATTTATGCTAGTTTTGAGTTAAATACAAGGTTTATATATGGATTTAGGCATGGAAATTTGTAGAAAACTTGGAGTTTGAGGGAAAACCTAGAAAATTGATATTCATGGAATTTGACCACGATTTTGGGTATGGAATTAAGAGAAAATCATATATTTGAGTTCGTGAGTTCATGGGTAAACCATATCTTCGAAAATTCTCGGAATCCGGGCACGTGGGCCCGAGGGCGTTTTTGTCAACTTTTCGATCGGGGTAAGGAATTGTTATAAATTGGATTTGTAATGAGTAATTGAGCTCATATTAATAGATTTGCATAATTGTTGGCTAGCTTCGGAGCATTTAGCATCGATTCGAGTCTTCGGAAAGGCGTGGAATGCTGGTTGTGGATCTTCGGGGCGAGGTGAGTCTCCTTTCTAACCTTGTGAGAGGGAATTGTCCCCATAGGTGAGTAATTGGTCATGTGCTCCTATTTGTGGGGGCTACGTACGCATGAGGTGACGAGAGTCCGTGCGTAGCTACTATTATGCTATTGTCCGGGTAGTCTAGGACCAAAAAGCATGATGTACGTGGATATCTGTAAACTTATTGACATTTTGAATTGCTTAAGTCCCATTGAATCAGTAAATGAATTTCAAAAAAAAGACTAAACTTCATTTTTCTTAAATCATTAAAGGAAAATTTGCTTTTATTGGAACAAACACTCCCCGATAAATTCTTAATTGGCTATTTGAGCATGTATTTCTATGTGTACCTGCGTCGCATGTATGATTCGCGAGCAAGGTATTTGTTTATTTATGTTGACCGCGTCGCAGGCATGATGCGCTAGCGGGGTAATAGATGCATCTATGGTTCGAGCCGTTCGACCCTCGGCAGTGCACAATTTACTTTTATGTTGGATCGGGCCGTACGTCCCACGGTGTTACTTGCGCATGTTTTGCTTAGCAATTTCTCTGAGGACTGAGTTTCATATCTGCTTGAAATATTGGTGAATATCCATGATAATACGTGGGAAAGAACTGTTATTCCATGATTATTGGTTTTAATAATATATCATTGCTTGACCACTAGTATGTGTCGAAGTCGACCATCTCGTCTCAACTTCTTCAAGATTAGACGGGACACTTATTGAGTACACGTTGTTTTCGTACTCATACTACACTTCTGTGCATTTTTGTTGCACAGGCATATGTACCCCCAGTGGCCTACGGGGCGTAGCAGCATGGATGATACTGGGACTAGGTGAGTTGCATTACTCGAGGCGGGCCGCAGCTAGTATAGTCCCTTCCAGTATATTTTATTTACTTTCTGTCCATTTGTATTCCGGACGGATGTTGTATTGTATTGTTTCTTAGAAATAGCTCATGCACTTGTGACACCGGGTTCTGGAGATGTCTATGGGTTTATTCAGAAATTTTAAATTGTCAAATGTTTCATCATTTATTCAGTAGAATTTATCACGTATTGTTTAAACGCATAAAAGAAGTGGTTTCGGAAATATTTAAACGAGAATTTAATTAAGTATTATTGGTTGGCTTACCTGACAGCGGTGTCCGGCGCCATTACGACCCTTAGTGGATTTTGGTTCGTGATATTAGAAATCTTCATGTAAAATTGCTATCCCTCTAACAATAATTATTTTGAATAAGGCTCACTTGTTTAAAGTCTTTTTTGACTAATTCTAGTTAATATCTTGCGCTAAACTTGATTTCTGGAAACTTAGCATGTGTGTGTGTTTATCCTGTTAACTCATTATACCTACTTCTTAAGCCCTCTTAATGTGTGACTATGTTCAGCATGCTACACCCTTTCCTTTGTTGAATAATTGCTCAATATGGTGTTAGTTTTCTATGTCAAACTTGCTATGTTAAAGTTGTCCACCTAGTTGGCATGTTCAAGCCCTCTTGCTTGACCAATCTTGTTCCCTTAGCTTCTAAAAAATGATAATATGTTTATGTAATCATTTTCCTATGAAGTGTCACTATTAATAGACTTTAGAGTTGTCAATTGGTTGCCATGTACGGTTCCTCCCTCTAAGCTGAAAAACACCCCAAAAACAGAGCAATCTTGAAAGATTCAATCCATCCTTTATTTTTTTTAGTGGTATCTTTACTAAAATATTTTTTAGTGGTATTTTTACAAATAGATTTGTCACGACCCAAATTTCATTATAGGTCGTGATGGCGCCCAACACCATTGTTAGGCAAGCCAACCCTAGTCAACTAATGAGTTCTCATTTATTTTACCAAAACCATCCCAACATTTTTCTTAATTTTAAACTTTTAGATAGTCGAGAGTTAAGGAGTTCATAATAATAGGAATACATCCCAAAATAATAGTCTACAAAGTACGTGCCAGGAACTAGTATCACAAGTACTAGGGCAACTAGTAGAATGTACAAAAATACCACTATCCTACTACCTGAAATAGAATAGACAGTAAACAACAATAAACAAAAGAAGAGACTCCGGCATACTGGTGAACGGCTCAGAAGGGGCTGCTCACCGTAAGATCTCGATCAAGAATCAGGAACACGCGCCAGACGGGTAGCTAGATGCACCTGCCTTAGATCATGTACAGTTAAGTACAGAAGCGTAGTATGAGTACATAAACAACATGTACCCAGCAAGTATCCAGTCAAACCTCGAATAAGTAGTGATGAGGGGTCGACTTGACACTTACTAAGGTCAACAAGAATAATATTTAAGTGCTACGCTAAGCATGGATAGCATGGATTTAATGACAGACCCAGAACAAAGAGAAATAACATATCACTTCTTAACAATATATCAATTTCAGTCATGTCATGTAATAAATTACATTTCAAGCATTTAAGCAAAGTATAACACGGAAAAATTCCACATAAATACATGCGCACATTATGCCGAGGTCGTACGGCTCAGTCCAACATAATAATAAACTGTGCACTGCCAGAGGGTCGAATGGCACGAACCATCGAGATGCATCGATTTTCTACCGAAGCGATCGGCCCGATCCACAAATAGCAATTTATTATCAAGTAAGCACACATTGCTCATTTATAGTCAAATTAATTCATACAAGTTCTCAAGTAAGTGCGTTCATCCGTTCATATTTATATACAATTTCTAGCATGTCCTAAGTGATCTCGGTAGCAAGCAAGAATGTAAGCATTTGCAAGTATGGCATGATACGGGTCCTAAACTACCCGGATATTTAGCATAATAATAGCTACGTACGGACTCTCGTCACCACGTACGTACGTGGCCTCCACAAATAGTCACATACGTTTATTTAATTCGCATAGGGGGTTATTTCCCTCTTACGACGTTAGAAAGGAGACTCACCTTGCTCCAAAGCTCACTTCCAAATTCAAGAATGCGCTCAAACCCTAAATACGGATCCAAACAATCCAAAACTATTCAAACGGGGTAAGAACTAGTCAATACATGCTCAAGAGTTCATATTCTAACTATTAAAGTAATTTCCCAACTCTAAATGCAAGGTTCCTAAAATTCATCCCCGGGCCCACGTGCCCGGATTCCGGAATTTTTTGAATAAAGTTGTTACTCATAACCTAAGGATCAAGAATATATGGTTTTTACTTCATTTTCTAATGAATTTCGTGGTTAAATCTTATTTTTATCAAAACCCTAGGTTTTACAATAAACCCATAATTTTCATTAATTTACATGGTGTAATCTACCCCTAAACTATATATTAAACTCACATTAAGTAGGAATAACTTACCTCAAGATGCTAGGCCGAAATTCCCTCTTTGGAAGCTCCCAAAATCGCCCAAGGAATGAATGAACTGTGTCAAAAATGACACATTCCTGTATTAAATGAAGGCACTGCCTTCTGTGATTTCCGCACCTGCGGTTAGGGGACCGCATCTGCGGTCTCTCTTCTGTGAGGGAACGTCCGCATCTGCGAAATTTGGCCGGGCTAGCTAGGGCCGCATCTGCGGTCTCGGGGCCGCTTCTGCGGAAGAGGAGCCGCATCTGCAATTTCTGGGCTCCTCCCCTTTGGGTCGCATCTGCAATTGGTGGGCCGCATCTGCGATTGGTGGGCCACTTCTGCAGTCTTGCACCTGCGGCTGGCCAACCGCAGGTGCGGTTAGGACAGAATTGGAGCTTCAGCTCCTTTCTCAAATTTGCAACTCAACTCGAGCCTCATCTGATTGACGCTTGGGGCGCCCAAGGCCCCGCCGAACATATCGACAAGTTTAAAATCATAAAATGGACTCGCTCGAACTCTCGGAACGCCCGAAACAACACTAAATTTAAGAATCACCCCATAAATCCAATTGAATCAAACTTATGAACTTCAATTTCTTCAATCTACCTCCAATGTGCCGAAACGTGCTTATACTACTCGGATTGACACCAAATTTTGCGTGCAAGTCTTAAATGGCAATACGAAACTATTCGCGATCTCGGAATTCCGTTCGGACCTCGATAAGACAAGCAACCGCTCCAAACCAAATTTAAAAAACTTCAAAAACCTTAATGAACCAACTTTCACTATTAGGTGCCAAAACGCTCTCGGGTCATTCAAAACCCGATCCGGACATATGTCTGAATTCATCCTACGAACCCGTTGGAACCTTCAAATCCTGATTTCGAGGTCGTTTACTCAAAAAGTTGACCGAAGTCAAACTTGGTCTTTTAAGCCAACCTTAAGAAACCAAGTGTTCCGATTTCAACCCAAACTCTTCCAAATCCCGAACCAACCATCCCCACAAGTCATAAATTAGTAAAAGCAAGTACGGAAAGTCTTATTTAGGGGAATGGGGTTCTAGAAAGCAAAACGACCAGTCGGGTCGTTACAAGATTTATATTTTAAAATTATATAATTACATTGAATACAGTTAATACGTAAAAATACATTGAATACATGAAGTATAGCAGGTCATCTATAGTGCAAATACATATGAATACATACTGCAGATACATTTGAAACATATATACATCTGAATACATAAATTATATTAATTAAAAAACATATGAATACATTCTACAATACAATGAATACATACTGCTGAATATATACTGCTGGACAAAACAGTGAAATAACGTGAAGCTTTGAAATTATATAATTACATTGAATACAGTTAAATACAGTGAATATATTGAAAAAGTAGCAAAAACTAAAGATAGTGAATACAATGAAATACATGGAATACAGCGAGATACATTGAAATACAATGGAAAAAAAAGGTAACAGACTCTTCAAGTTCCTCAGCCCCAAACTCTGTTCCCAATCCACCGATATCCAGGTCGCCGCCATGTGGGGCGTCGCCGCCGGTTAAATGAAGACAGGTCACCGCCGGAAACTAGAGATAGAACTTCTTCAGATCTCACATGGCAAACATGAACAATCAATGCAAAATCTAAGAAAAATTTAGAATGTGTAACACAACTGTGTGAGAGAAATCGCCGGCCGGAGGAGGAGGTTAGGGGTGACACAACAAGGAAGGGAGGAAGTGGTCGCCGGCCGGATCTGTCGTTGGCGGAACATAGCCCTTGCTAGGGTTTCTAAAAGCATGGGAGGAAAAGACTGGGGGAAAAAGAGAAGAAAGAGGAAAGAGAAAGGGGGAGAGAGGGAAGAGAGAGGGAGAGAGAAAAATAATACAAGCGTATTTAATGGCTTAAAGGTAGGAAGTGGCCATAAATTGATATTTTGCTATAAAAATTAAAAGGTAGCTATAGGAGATGATTTTTTAAAAGGATATTTATTTATAATAAATAAGGTATCAACCTTTTCTATAGGAAGTAAAATTTCCTTAGTTTTATGGTTTTTGTTATGAAATAATAAAAGAAGAAGAAGAAGAATATTGTAGAGAAAAGTAGGGAGGGAATTCTTATTGATATTTTGGGGTGAATTACAATAGAATAGAACCCTCTATTTATGGGGAGATGGTGACTTAGCCACCAAGCAATGAACCCTAGAATCTCTCTAAATATAGACATTCACCATAAATACAATTCTATTTATGACACTCCCCCTTGAATGTCTATTCAACAGATAATGTGCCTCGTTAAAACCTTAACTAAAATAAAACCCAGTGGGAAAAAATTCTAGAGAAGGAAAAAGAGTTCATATATCTAACAATACGCCTTTTGGTTGCCTCGTTAAAAACCTTCCAAGGAAAACCCAGTGGGACAAAACCTTGTAAGGGAAAAAGAGTGCAACGCGCATTAACTCCCCCTGATGAGAGCATCAATTCACATCCTTAAGCATTTGCATTCCAATCTTGTGCACCATCTTCAAAAGATCTTTGGTAGAGATTTGATGAACAAATCAGCCATATTAACTTGAATGAATATATTGCACCTTGAAATCATCATTCTTGATAGAGATGAATTGTCTTCATATGATCTTGTTGGAATCGTCAGTTCAATATCTTCACATAGAGGTGAAAACTCTTGCTATCATATTATCATGCATATAGTTATAGCAAGATACATTTGTGCACAAATTGCATTGAGGATGTAGTACTTCATGACCATGAATTCTATATGCTTTAAGCAATTTAAATCCTTCAGGGATTGTTAAGTCATATAAGCCATATAATAGACTTTAGATGCATATCAAGTTTTCATGTCATGCTAGACATATAAGATATCGAAAACTGATTGCACATACCATTGACTTTATACTTTCAAGTGTTTGAACTACATGTTCAAAACTACATGTCTTTCATATGAAACCAATTCTATTTGAATTGTTTCTCCAGACTTAAGATCCTCATATATATTTAGCGGTATCATAGATGTCGTCGACGAACATTTTATATCGGTTTCAACATTTTTAATAAAGACATAACATAGAGATCTCTTCATTCATTTCAGGTACCTAAACCTCTATTGAGATTTTATGAAGCATTATGTCATGTGATCTTCTAGATCACTTGTCTCCTTTATTATGATCATTTTGATCATTTGCTCATCTTCTTTATCAAGAAGTTTATTTGAAACCGATTTGTCTATATGCTTTAAGCGTACCATAGACTTTGTCCTTCTAGGACTTAATAGGAGCATTTGCAATGAGAATATAGTTACTTTCTTTGGGTCAGCAAATGCGTCTGGCATGCTTTGCAATATATTGCAAATGAATTATCCTTTTATGAACTTCAAGTTCATATTATCTTATTCGAGGATCTAGATGTACAAATGATAATTCATTCGATGTAACTTTTTCTCAACTGTTTATCATGTCTCCCCCTCATGTTAGAAAAACTAACTTGTTACCTCAACTTTGAGAACCCATCTTTGTGCGTTATGGTGTTAATCAAAATATACACCGCACATCAATAATAATAAGATGGAATTATTTGGTTCCTGACCCTGAACCACTTGTGAGGGGAGAAAATAATATACTTTCGTATATAACGTATATCAAACTGATATAGATAACTTTGTTCTCATAAGCAATAGTTTAGCTATTAAGTGGAGGCACTCAATAAATCATTTTGCTAAACCAACTGTGATGTAAACCAACTTATCAAGAAGAACTATCTTGAAAAAAAATCTGGAAATTATGCTCTATATTAAATTATTGAGCAAGTTACCTCGCAAACACCAGGTTGCGGGTCAATAATAATTGCACATGTAACCCATCTCATAGATGCATCTTATGTGGTATACATGGCAGGTGAATGGGCCCATATTCACCTTTGATATTTCCAGCATTCATGGGATTCAATCCCAATTTTAATTGGTCTATTAATTAATGAGAACAAGCAATGTAAGAGAATTTGTAAAGAACTTTCTAGTTCTTTAATATTTACCCATGTGAATTCTCTTTTATTTTTGCACATCATACTTGAATTAACATGGCTAAACCAATTATGCCAACTGGATAAATTATCAGTATTGATAAACTTCAGGTTTACACCATGATGTGTGCAATTATGAATAAACTCCAAATTTATTATGATATGGGTTTTTATATCAATAAATATCCACTTCATTGTGGTATTCTTTTGTTTATGTAGTATAAATTGGAGAATAAAGTGGGTAGCTTTTCACATACATATTATCCCGCTGCAAGTTGTAGTAATAGAAGATATTAGATCTTTCCTTTATTTATAGTCTCAATATAATCAACCGCTTTCGCGTATACTTTGGAAACTAAATAAGTTTCTTTGAGACTTACTACAACAAAATACCTTATTGGTAATCAATTGTGTTTCTCCAAAATAGTATAATTGGCTCTTGCAGAGTTCTCAATTAATTTTGTAGTACCACATATTCATCAACACCCATATGGTGAATATCTCTTTTAAAGAGAAAGTTATACCATTATGGTTATGGTCAAAATTATATGCAAGATCTGTTTCTTGCATTACCGTTGTCTTTTAACAATCACAATGCCAAAATATTTTGGCGTACAATAGGTACGTGACCAATGACCATTCATGCCATAATAATGATATTATTTTCTTATATCATCTCAAACCTCCTTTTAGAGGTGAGTGCGGTATATTCACTACCACTAGCACGTTCATATTCTTTGAAGAATGAATATGTATTCATAAATCAGATGTTGTCACATTCACATTATGAATTGACCATAATCATCTATATGTGCTTTACAAAATCTCATGTCAAATCGATGACAAATATTTTTCACAAAGTGGGGGATTATTTTGAGAATCCTTATTATTCTCATTATCACAATGATGACAATTATAATTTCGTCTATTACCACGTCCATATCCATTGATACATTCATAGTGATAATTTTGTCTTCTTTCAGACTTATCACATACTGCTATCACATTCTCTTAAGGGAATGAGAATGGAGCAAATTCAATGGGACGGGTTTCCACTTTTTGTGCACATAATCATACCTGAATTTGATCATGGCAAGACATAGAAATTTTACCACTTCAGGTGGTTATAATTTCTTACAAACTCCATTAGAGTTATAATCAAACTTTGTTGTCTTTTCTTGTATTTAAAATCAAAGTATAGAATAAAAGAGAAAAATACGGTAAAAAACTTACCTAAAATCTAGAATTTAATCATGAAGGAAGTTCATAGAATAATTGACAATCATTATGCTCAATCCCAAAGCTTCTACTCAATTGGTTAGAGTCTCGTGCTGATAACGTGTTATGAAATAATAAAAGAAGAAGAAGAATATTGTGGAGAAAAGTAGGGAGGGAATTCTTATTGATATTTTGGGGTGAATTACAATAGAATAGAACCCTCTATTTATAGGGAGATGGTGACTTAGCCACCAAGCAATGAACCCTAGAATCTCTCTAAATATAGACATTCACCATAAATACAATTCTATTTATAACAGTTTTAAATATATTACAAAAAATATTGAAGTTTTTTTTAGAAAAAGGGTAAAAAAAAAATTTAAACTTTGTAATTTATGGTGACAAAATAGAAAAAAATACTCAAGACCCGGAGACGAGCATTGCGAAGCTTATTGTGATGAAATGCATATAAAATTTTGGTTTATTGGCAATACATGCTTCCTTTTTAATCTTTTCTTCTCAATTCGTATTCATACTTATGCTCTTTCTTTTCTTCTTCATAAGTATTTACATATTTTGTCAAACAAAAAAGTGCATTTAACAGGGGCCGTCCGACGAATTTTTTGGCCCAAAATCAAATTTTACGAGGGGCCTTAATTATTTTTTTTTAATTTGAAGTCCATTTTTCTAGTTTTTTATATACAAAGTTATTAATAACTTTTTTATATTGAATTTTTTCTAATAATTCTTTCTCAATTGACAATATAATTAATCCATTTAACCTCTCTTCAGAGATTATTGAGCTTAGTTAAGATTTTATCAATTTTAATTTCGAAAAAAACTTATTTTTGCTGAAGTAACGGTAACAGGAATTATTAACATTATTCTATAAGCAATATAGGCATTTGGAAAAGAATCAAATCATTTTATTTGATTGAGTATATCAATTAAACTGTTATCTTCTAATTGTGCTATTTTGCTTAACACTTTTAATTTAGAAAATAAATATAAACCAACAATATCAGATTGATTATTATGCTTCAACGAACACTCAAGACTAAGGCAGTATTTTGAGAGGTTAATCATTCTAATATTTACATCGTCCTTCTTTGACTTGACTTTCACAATCATGCAAATTCTGAATTGGTGACTTTTAACTCNAGATGACTGTTCAAATCTATTTGAAGTGAAAAAAATAGTCTTGTCTACTATGTATAAAAAGCAATTAACTCTAAAGTATTCTTCGAGAGATTTTGAGATTTCAATATCAATATTCTTGGTAAATTATTTTTTTCTATATATCATAAGTTTCTTGTGAAGTTCGGGTTTGATTTTCATTTCAGATGCAATTTCCTAGTCAAAAATCATACTAGTTGCATAAACTTTTACCCCTTAAGCTTTTAAGACCATAAGTTTTAAAAGTCTTTTTTTTTTCTTTAACTATGTGGCGAGTCAAACAACCTCATCTAAATTGAAACATATGGAGTATATAATATATTAGGTGTAACAAAAAATGGGGCCTAAAGCAATTGCTTTACCTGCTTTAGGGTAGGGCCGCCCTGGCATTTAATAATTTGAATTGCATACTCTATCGTTTCAATTTATATGTGGTTGTCTTTTTAAATTTGTGGTCTAAAATAAATCATAAATTTTTTTGTGGTATAATAATCTCATTAAAGTAAAATAAGAAGTTTAAAATTAAATTATTTTTTAATATACAAAGGCATCAGTTTTTTTAAAACAAACTAAAAATGAAAACGCATCATAAACTGAGATAGATGTAATATTATTTTTATTTTACACGTATTCAAGCATTGAAGTAAGAAAATTATAGTAGCGAACTTCTCTCACAAATTGATTTATTTTTATATGAACTATCACATTATCAACTTTCAATATCAAGTTATATCGTTTCTAACTTTTGATTGCCTTTTCTAATATGAAATTTGTTATTTTTTAAAATATATTTCATTTTATAGGCATATATGCTTTTTAATTATAATATCTCTACTAGAAAATACGAATCATGTGACCAAAAACTAAAAGAAAGAAAGAAGAGAATTGAAACTTTAATACAATTTCAAAAAAGTGCTCTTGATAATTTTTTAACAAGGAGAAAATGTTCTTTTCAAAACTGAAATTAATCAAAATCTAATCTAAGACCAACAATGTCTCAAAAAAGATAAATTATCTTTATTATTAATCGAAAAAAATAATTATTGGAGGAAATTGATTAAAAAATCTAATTAGTCATTTTTAAAATCCAGAAAAGTAAAATTACAAATAAAATATAAAAATGCTTTAAAAAAATATTTAAGGTCTCTTTTTAAAGTATGGCTTTAGGCCTCCACTTATATCGAGCCGCCCCTGTTTGTTTGTGGCCCCAAGTTGTGTAATTGATACACTCTCACGCTTGAGGTGTGCTTGGATTTGGGTCTACTATTCGTGTGAAAAGTGAGCTTGCTGAAGGCCCAGGTGTTACTGAGTTATTTCTCTTTTGGGCCTGCTCTATTTATTAGGCATGTAGTCTTTCAGTATGTAATATTTGTACCTGTATTCATTATTTTGGGCCTATAATAATTTACAAACACAATAGATGGGGGAATTAGTAAAAAGGAGGGGTACGGTACTCTAATTCTCACGTAAATGGGTAGAAGCATGCCTATAGGATTTATGTGGTCTATTTGCTATTTGTTTTATATGCTTTAATTTCATGTGTAGAAAGCATGCCTATAGGAGTCACTCGCACACACATCACTTAGTTCAAGTATTTGCTATACCTATTTTCACTACTACGTACACTTAGACAACATGCCTATAGGATACAATAGCACATGCCTCACTGGTCCAGATACCATGTTTATATGACTTCAAACAATCATTTGGTCAAATTGCTTCTATTACTTTGGTACGCTGCTCATCTAGACATCATGGCCATAGGATTCCAATACATTAATCGACTATTCTCGTTGCTTTCACTACATTTCGCCTGTCTAAGAAGCGTGCCTATAAAACCAGCATTAGTAATTCAGAATTATGATTGCTTTCACTAACTTTTTACGTGACGCGCTTAGACATCATGTCTGTAGGATTTGCAACATTCAATCTGCCTATAAGATAGTCCAGAAACTACTGCACTGCCCATATATTACTGAAAATTAGAGTCACTTAGATATCATGCCTATAGGATTTGCAATGTTTTAAATTCACTTGAAAAGGAGAAAGGTTTGGCACTTCCTAAAGTCATTTCAATAAGAGGTTGCTTAATGCTGCTCATACACAATACTAGAAATTAGAATCATGTAGAAATCATGTCTATAGGTCTTGAACAATTTAATATGTCTTAACTCCAAACCTTCTTACCTATAGCGGCCTGTTTAAATAATTTAAACCTCGCTAGAATAAGCTATAACTTGTCTGCCTAATTGACAACGTGCATACGTGTCTGTATGAGGAGGTGAATCTGAGCCTTTGGTGTTGATTATGTGCATTCCTATTTGTTTGAATGCGCGATTAGTTTTATCATTTTTAAGCAACCTAAGTAAGTCTAGAACCACCCAAATAGAGGTCCAAAGCCTCCTGGACCATAGGCATGGAACGGGTAGAGCACGCATAGAGTACGACTTAGAAATGATTTAGAACGCTTTTAAGTAAACAACTTCAACATAGTAATCGGGTAGCAGGAGATGATAGTCTGTGCCCGCTGAATAATATGAGCAACCCCTACCTAAAAGGAGTTGAAAAGTATTATTTATGTTGCACGGGGTGATCCTTTAGGCTAAAAAACTTAGGACCCCCCCTCCCCGACCCCAACCCCTCCCCGTTCTTTATATACTTGTTATTCACACTTAGTCGTTTAACATAGACCAGTGTATTTGTACCCTTGCAATTATTGGAATTTGTACCAATTCCCATGTGTTATAATAAGACTCTTTGACTTCTATATTTTCTTTTGTTTATCGATCACCTAGCCTAATTACATAATCCACATAGTCTAAGGTTCAGCCGTGACATATAGTTGTGGCCTCGAAGAGTTCCTAACACCTTCTCTTTGAGGTAATTTGATCTGTTACCCAATCTTTGGTGACACGGATTAGTTAAAACAGAGTTATTTTCAAATAGTTGCCCTAACGCACCTTAAAAAATTGTTAGGTGGCGACTCTTCTCTTTTAATACCTCCTTTAAAAGGGTTGTCACACGTCGAAACCCGCTTTCGCGAGAAAATGGGGCGTGATAGCATGGCGACTCTGCTGGGGATTTACACTTAGGCTCTTACCATAATGAACTTGACTTATGTGGATTACTTTATTTGTTGCGTGCACATCCCTTCCCTTCTTCACCTTTACTTGTTTAAATTTTCTATGACATGCACATCCCTTTCCCTTCTTCATCTTTACTTGTTTAAATCAGCTATCACATACACATCCCTTCCCCTATTCACCTTTACTTGATATGACCGCTCTTCAACTGCCATAGCATGCCTTTCCCATCCCTACTTCTTTACCTGCTTTATTACATTCCCGCATATATTTTTATGAACTAAATTGACTTCTTCCTTTTGTCTTCTCTATGCTTTCCATGTTTATTTTTGCTATCTTATTTACTGCTTTTACATATTTTATCATGCAAATACTTGGCAACGTGTTATTATTTCTGGATAAAGCATGCTCCACATCATACTCCACTCGTGCCAATTATCAACATAGTGGCGCTTGATGAGTGTCAGTGCTCTTCCAAAATTACCCTTTTTAAATCGGAAAGGTTTATTTGTGGTAGACTAGTCGATCAGCGGTGCAATCGACGGCCCCATGCCTTTCCCTCTCACGTTGTCCACTTGGGAGTACCAGTCTAGACCATTCTAGAAACCCTACTCTGACTTGAAATGTGCATGCATCATGCTAAACCTAGTACGGGTCGAAGCGTTATTGACGTAACAACCCGCTAAGATAAACCTTGTCCATAGTCCAAAAAGATTTCCACAGTCCCAACGGAAACTATCATATTACGTGCATTACTTGGAGAATATATGCCAACATGTTAATCATTGTTGCATAAGTATTCAAATCTGGAGGGGGAAAGGGCTAACCTTTGTTTGTTTATAGAAAATGAAGCACGAAGTCCCTAGTTTCGGTATGGTTCAAAACATCCCACCTTTGCTACTTGACTGGTGGAAAGACCTTGCACCTTGCGACAAGAATCATCTGAGAAGAGTACTTGGTGACCTGTACTTGGTGACCTGCCATCCTTGCTTAACATTCGACCAAATAGGGCATTGATTGAGGCCGCTACCATGTTCTGGGACGAGAAAAGATCCGTCTTTTGATTTGGCGATATAGAAATGACTCCTCTCCTAGATGAAATAGGAGTCTTCGCTAAGTTGCCATCGGATAGTCCAGAATTACTAGTACCAGAGAATTGCAACCCCCCCCCCCCCGGTTTTTTAAAGATGTAAGGTTTTAAGAAAAATGATGAGCTGCTCTGCTTAAAGAAATCATACATCCCTTTTGAATTTCTTTACGAGCGTTATGGGCATAGCAAGTCGTATCATCTTCATCATGATGAACTTTCCTTTACTTCCTTGGGTTGGACGCACCGCCGAGTTTATGTGTTCATCGCTTATTTCTTGGGGTTGTTGATATTTCCAATGAAAGGACAGAGGATTCACATTTGCTTAGCCATGGTCGCCAGGACCTTGATGAAAGGCATTGAGGGAAAAACTTATACCATCATCCCTATGATCGTAGCTGAGATGTACTGTGCTCTAGATCAGTGCAAGCAAGGATTTGGACATTTTGAAGGTTGTAATATGTTACTGCAAGTCTGGCTTCAAGAACACTTTCAGAGGGGAGAGTATCGTCAAGAGATTCTGCGACAACCGTTGAATGACTAAATATCTTATCATCACGCAAAGAAAATGATGTTTATCCTAGACAGGTTCGCACAACCTGGAAACGTTGTAAGTTGGGTGCGTTTCTTTAGCAATCTGACAGACGAGCAGGTACATCGGATTTTTGAATAGTTTCCTAGCAGTGACTTCATCATCAGGTCAACAAGGAATACTCATCTGGTATTGATCGGGTTGCGAGGCATCTATCCTTATGCTCCTATAAGGGTAATGAAACAAGCGGGAAGAAAACAGGTCATACCTCGGGTTTCCAACATGGTCTAGTACAAGGCAGATTTCAAAGGAGACGTCATTCCATTCAAGTTCAATATAATATATGTGGAACCAAAAGATCATTGTGGAAAGAGAAACCATTGATCCAGACAGGTATCATGTCGGTCATGTGTACTACTGTTTACCTCGAAAAATGTAAGTAAAAATTAAAGATAATTTGTGGTTTTAAAGATATGTGATATATTCAAATACTAGTGATTATACAAGTAGTATTAAGCTTAAGTAAGAAGAAAAGTTAAACCAAATCAGTGTTGTTGGAGCAATAGGGGCCTCGAGCTCGGCTATTCTAGGGACCTCGAGGTCAGCTTAGAACAATAAAGTGTGAACAATAAAGTAAAGACAATAAATCTGAAGAATAATTGTTGAGCACGTTGAACAAGAAAGACGGAGCTGAATGTTCTATTGTAGAGAATGATATCCGATTCTTTTACAAAATGATTGGGGTCCCCTTTATATAGGAGGAGGAGGCCCCAATATAGTACATTCCTAATTATAGTAAAGAATTCTATTGGCACAGGTGTATAACAGCCTAGTACGGACCTGTACCATTTCGTACAAATCTTATCCTTTAATTTATCCCCTGGTCCACGTGTCCTTGAGAAATTCCCACTCTTTCTTGATTGACTTCAAGATTGTGCCGCCCTCGATGGGAGTCGTGCCAGGCCCTCGATCAGCTTCCTCGAGGTATGTGCCCCTCGACCGGATCCGACTTCCATTTCGAGTTTCCCGGACTCGGACTCATAGCCCAATTTAGGACTCTGAAATCGGGCTACCTGATTTTGATCGTATGTAGATAGTCCCCGCATTTCTTAGAATGAAATGATGAGAAATGATTTGTATTCCTAAAGTCCTCAATGATGATGTCATCCTCATCATGCAAGCGCTCGAAACGTCCCGTTAGTCCTCTTTCACAAAACCATTGAATGCATGTCAGCCTTGGTCGGCCACTAAAGTCGTCGAACCGTCATCACCCGTTTATAAATATGAGGCAATTCCTCCAACTGAAGAACTTTGCTCTTTCTTCTTCCCTTTGCCATCTTCATTTCTTTCTTCTATCACTCATTTCCTCCGCCTCTTCAAGCATTAGAAAAACACCAAGCTCTTGCCTGAAAACACCACATCCATGTGCACCCATAATACTTAGCTTATAACTATGGCAAAAACTTCCAAGACGGTCTACAAGAAGGATAAAGCATCATCTTCCTCTGCCTCCCAGCCGGCCAAACAGGTGGTGCCGCCAACACTTGAAGAGATCACCCCTGGTGATTGCATTATCAAGAAGGACTTCGGTATCAAGAACCCTCCAGACGTCGAGGGACGATGCGAGCACGTATCCCAGTACATTAGCCTGATAACTAAGCAGCTTGTTGATGAAGTAAAGGAGGATTGCCGGTGGAGAGACAAGGTCGAGGTGCAGATCCCGAGGCCTGATGAAAGCATAACTACCCACAAGGAGGGGGTTTTGAGTGTATACCCCTTCATGCTGGGCCCCCTCGATCCGGTGGTGATCGACTTCTGCAAGACATACGAAGTCACCCTCGGTCAAATCCGCCCTTTGTTCTAGCGCATCGTGATCATGCTGCGATTTTTCTCCGAGAAGGCCGAGGGTTTGAAATTCACCCTCAGCCACCTAGTCTGGTTGTATCGGCCCCAGTTATTCTAAGGGCTCATCAAGCTGTAGCGTCGAACCATGAAATCCTTCTTCGCCAGCACCAATGAAACCAAAGATCGAGGTTGGATGAGCTGATTTGTCCGAGTCAAAACCTCTTATCTGATCCTTGCTAATTGGATGTCGTTCCCCGAGGAGTGGAACATGAAACATGAGTATACCCTTCTTTTTTTTCTTTTCCCCGAATTTATATTTTTCTTTGATCTAACTTCTTTACAATGGTGTAGCCGCTGCCTGGTTTCCTGGTGGGGTCCCTGACCTCGAGGGCTGGGTCTGAAAGCTGGTCTTCGCCTCTTCTTACTCCGAGCGTTGCTGGCCAGATCTAGCCAAGGGTCGATGGGAGGCAAAAAACCATGGTGAGTTTTCTTGTTCATTTTTCAGTGTTTCTGTTATGGGATACTGATCTCGATTTCACGTAAGTCTTGGAGACGCCGTCGAATTGAGGCCGGCCCCAGCTGGTGAAGTGGAGGCTTCGAAGCCTCCCAAAGAAAGAAAAATGAGGAGAGAGTCATCTAAAAATCCCCCAAAGCCAAAGAAAAGCTTAGCTCGAAGGCCTAAGGCCGGTGCAGTTTCCTTATCTCCGGAAACGGCCCAACGCCTTCGGGACCAGGAGGAAGAAGAATATGATGATTGCCTGCTGGTAAACCGTAAAAGAAAGAACGTCGATGCTTCAAATACTAGTGATTATACAAGTAGTATTAAGCTTAAGTAAGAAGAAAAGTTAAACCAAATCAGTGTTGTTGGAGCAATAGGGGCCTCGAGCTCGGCTATTCTAGGGACCTCGAGGTCAGCTTAGAACAATAAAGTATGAACAATAAAGTAAAGACAATAAATCTGAAGAATAATTGTTGAGCACGTTGAACAAGAAAGACGGAGCTGAATGTTCTATTGTAGAGAATGATATCCGATTCTTTTACAAAATGATTGGGGTCCCCTTTATATAGGAGGAGGAGGCCCCAATATAGTACATTCCTAATTATAGTAAAGAATTCTATTGGCACAGGTGTATAACAGCCTAGTACGGACCTGTACCATTTCGTACAAATCTTATCCTTTAATTTATCCCCTGGTCCACGTGTCCTTGAGAAATTCCCACTCTTTCTTGATTGACTTCAATATTTTGCCGCCCTCGATGCGAGTTGTGTCAGGCCCTCGATCAGCTTCCTCGAGGTATGTGCCCCTCGACCGGATCCCGACTTCCCATTTCCGAGTTTCCCGGACTCGGACTCATANCATCGTGATCATGCTGCGATTTTTTTCCGAGAAGGCCGAGGGTTTGAAATTCACCCTCAGCCACCTAGTCTGGTTGTATCGGCCCCAGTTATTCTAAGGGCTCATCAAGCTGTAGCGTCGAACCATGAAATCCTTCTTCGCCAGCACCAATGAAACCAAAGATCGAGGTTGGATGAGCTGATTTGTCCGAGTCAAAACCTCTTATCTGATCCTTGCTAATTGGATGTCGTTCCCCGAGGAGTGGAACATGAAACATGAGTATACCCTTCTTTTTTTTCTTTTCCCCGAATTTATATTTTTCTTTGATCTAACTTCTTTACAATGGTGTAGCCGCTGCCTGGTTTCCTGGTGGGGTCCCTGACCTCGAGGGCTGGGTCTGAAAGCTGGTCTTCGCCTCTTCTTACTCCGAGCGTTGCTGGCCAGATCTAGCCAAGGGTCGATGGGAGGCAAAAAACCATGGTGAGTTTTCTTGTTCATTTTTCAGTGTTTCTGTTATGGGATACTGATCTCGATTTCACGTAAGTCTTGGAGACGCCGTCGAATTGAGGTCGGCCCCAGCTGGTGAAGTGGAGGCTTCGAAGCCTCCCAAAGAAAGAAAAATGAGGAGAGAGTCATCTAAAAATCCCCCAAAGCCAAAGAAAAGCTTAGCTCGAAGGCCTAAGGCCGGTGCAGTTTCCTTATCTCCGGAAATGGCCCAACGCCTTCGGGACCAGGAGGAAGAAGAATATGATGATTACCTGCTGGTAAACCGTAAAAGAAAGAACGTCGATGCTTCGAAGCCCACCGAACCAGCAGAGGTTGATGTGGCCCACTCCAGAGCTGAAGAAATCTTCGAAGGGAGTTCAAATAAAGTCCCCGAATTATCGTCCAGAAAGAAGGTGCCTCATCTTAGGAGATCATTATGAGGGCAAGGCCGAACGTCATGATCACGAGCCTCTTTAAATAAAAGAGAATGCCCCGAGTGGCTCACTCGGGGTGATCAACGTGGATGTATCTCCCCCTAGCCCCGAGTTCTCTGAGGGGAAAATTTAGGAGGCTCTGAATGTCTCGCAGGGCTTGAAGATGGCATCGACCCCGATGCTTCTTTTATTTTTAATAAGGCACGTGGGCTCTTTAAACAAGTGAGTTTTCTATTTTTTATACCTGCGCCTTTGTTTTAGCTATTCCGAATATAACTTTCCTTCTTTTTCATGAAGGCTGTGGTGCTCCATAAAAGGGCATTTTCCAAGTTCCGAGACGATCTTGCTCGATGCGAGGCCGAGCTTAAGAAGACTTTGGAGGAGAGGGATGCCGTCAAATCCTTATATGCTAAGAGAGCATTGGAGATCTATGATCTACAAGCTTAGCTGACGCAGGCGTGTCAAGGTCGAGCCGAGTACGTTGAGAAGGTAATATAGCTCTTCGAGAGTCTGTTACGCACTTGTTTTGTTTTGGCAGCTATTTTTTTTTAATTTCTCAGTTCCAACAGAAGGCCGACTTGGAGGCGCAGTTTCGGGAGGAACTTAAGATGAAAGAAGTCGAGGTCCTAGGGTTGAGGCAAGGTATGGACAATTCTCACTTCTGAGAAGGAAACTTTAAAAGAGCAGTTAGCTTCGCTCGAACACCAGCTTCGAGGTGCGAAGGAGGAGAACCTAGCTCGGGGCCTCGAAATCGAGGAGCTTAAAGCCAGATCTACTGCTGAGCCGGCCAAGGCCAAATCCGATGCGGCGGCAATTATGAATTCGTATCAAGCTGACGCCGAAGCGGCTAATGCTTGGGCAAAGGAGATCTCTTCTATGGCGGAGGCTATGTTATCAACCGCCCTTGACCATGCTAGGCGACAACCCCGGAGGATGACCCTCGAGGAGATACATGCTCGCGGCTTCTATCTTTTAGTCGATATTGAATCGGAGAAGATTTTTGAAGAAGAGGCGGTCGTTCTGCTTTCCGATGAAGATGATTCAGCCAGTGTCTCCGAGAGTGAAGGAGACGGGGATGAAGTCCCTGAGGGTGAGGCTCCTGAAGATGTAGCTGCTAGGGATGTGAGCCCGATATAGTTTTAGGTTACTTTATTTTGTTTCCTTGTAAGCTTTCCTTGTGTAAATATTTCCTGCAATCATCTTTTGGAAATATGGG
>NC_031989.1:19903190-20002598 GCF_001879085.1 Nicotiana attenuata
GGGGGAACCTTTTGTCTTGTCTTAACATTGCTTTTATTCAACGTTGCCTTTATTTATAGAAAACTTCGCTTGAATGATTATTTCGAGGATTGATTCGGGGTATTATAAACCCTTGGATCTTTATTGATAGGTATAATAATTTTCGAGCTAAGTCTAAACCAATTCATTGCGAGCTCAGGATATTGTGAACCTTGAGTCCGGATCGAAATGAAAGCGGAGTCTCGAACTATAAGTTTTAGGCCCTTAAGCCTTTCGAGGTTGGCCCTTAGGCTATTATGTATCGGCCCTTAGGCTCTTTCGAGTTGGCCCTTGGGCTCTTGTAAATCAGCCCTTAGGCTCTTTAGATTGGCCCTTAGGCTCTTTAAGTCGGGCCATTTTGGCGTCTAAAATGGCTATATAATTTTTCCCTCAATTCGGCTAAAAGACTTAGAGAAATTTTAGTTATGCCTTAGCATGTGTTTTTGCACCTGTTTCGAAGGCTCGACGTATCGGAACCTTATTAGTCATTTTGTTTGTGTGAACATAATCGAATGCTTCTTAAGGGTTTTTCGAAGGCTGGTGTTATCGAAGCTTTTGGATTGTTCGAGGGCTGATTTATCGAAGCCCTTAGATTTTTCTAGGGCCAAATTTATCGAGTCCCCTTATATTTTGCTTTTGCCGGGGGTAGCCTGACTTAACCAGTTTTTCAATGTTTGAAGGCCTTTAATTTTATAGCACAAAATCGGACGTCTTTGAATCGCATTATTTTGTCCGTAGCCTTTATGTGACCGTAGTCTTTAGTATGGCCGTAGCCTTTGGGTACGTCACTTAGAGTTGTTTCCCGATAACTTTCCGAACTTGTTCGGGAAGTCAGTCCCCGAGAATATTGGCCTTGGCCTTTATTTCGAAGGGATGCCTCTTTGAGGTCTTATAATTTCGAATTTTCGATGCCAGCCCCCGAGTATTCGGGGTGCTTCTATTTTTTGGCTCTTAAGTCGTTTCCTATAGGATTGTAAGTGTAGAGCTCGTACGAGACACAAAGTATTTTTGATATAACCAAAATGCTTCTTTAAATAGCTGATACATGCGTCCATGTTTTGCCGTCGGGGCTCGATTATTCTACATGGACACGGTTCGTTTGACCGTTTGGCCCATTACAACGTTCTCCTATTGAGACCCTTTTAGGCGTGAAATATCATTCCGGAAAATGTAATCTCCTAGGGTGATGCCCCCCAGTATTCGAGGTTGATTGAAAAAGAGCCTCGAATACTTGTTGATTGATCCTCGGGCAGGATGTAGGTGTTGCCTCGTTAAAAACCTTTCCGGTAAAACCCATTTGGGACAAAATTCGAGCTAAGGGAAAAAGAGTGCAACGCATGCTTTGCAACCTACGGCCTTTGTGTAGGAAGGGGTATTCTCGAGATCACGAGCCTTTGAGAGCTTCCATCGTGCCGAGCCTGTAAGATCCTCTATTGATGACTCCGACGTCTTTCTATATGTGACCATGATATCTCCGAGAGCCTTGACCTGGTCGGGGATGATTTTGATGCCCCGATTTGATATCACGAAGGCCGGGAAACTAAGCCGCGCCAACTACAAGGGAACGCTTCTCTGTATTGCCCTGACATATTGATTATTTCCTGCAAATGAATCAAAGTGGTCCTCTGCGCACAGGGACTTGACCGGTCATATCATCAATATAAGCTTTTATTATTTTACCTGTTTATCCTCCAAGCGGAATCCCTGTCATATTTAAACGAGGTGAAGCAATGTGATCTATATTATCAGTAAGAAACTAAATGAGTTTTTTTCTGAGAGCGGGGATTAATCTCGTTCCCAGGTGTACCTTTATCTTGAGCGGTTGGCTTGGCAACATCGGGCTTTTCGGGAACAATGAAGGTTCGAGGATCTGGGGGATTCTTTTCTTCGCCTTCGGTTACCTGTCATTCCACTTCCGTCGAGGCTCGGAGCTATGACTACTGCTTAGCCACCTGCTTACCTTTGGAGTTCGATGTCTTCGAGGTCAAGGGTTTCGGTATCGGCACCACTTCCTCGATTGCAAACATCTCTTTTGCAGCATGCTGTTCTCCGCAGACTGTTTTCACTCCTTCCTCTGTTGGGAACTTCATCATCTGATGGAGAGTCGAAGGCACTGCCCTCATATTGTGTATCCACAGCCTCCCGAGGAGTGCGTTATACCTCATGTCACCTTCGATGACATGGAACCTAGTGTCTTGTATGGTCCCGGCTACGTTTACAGGCAAGATAATTTCTCCCCTTATTGTTTCACTTGCCATGTTGAAGCCATTCAGCACCCGGGATGCAGGTATAATTCGATTTTGCAGGCCGAGTTATTTCACGACCCTCGATCTGATTATGTTCCCCGAGCTACCTGGATCCACTAAAACACGTAACCTGAATTTTATCCAAAAGGATAGAGATTACCAGGGCGTTGTTATGAGGCTGGGATACGTCTTCTGCTTCCTTGTGGTAGAATGATAGAGAGTCCTCGGGCACATAGCTCCGAGTCCGTTTTTCCTTTGTGATGGACACTTTAGTACGTTTGAATGTAGGTCCCTGTGGGACGTCGGCTCCACCGATGATCATGTGAATGACATGTTGAGGTTCTTCGGGTTCATTATTCCTGTTTGCATCTCTTTCTCGAAAATGGTTTTTGGCTCGGTTGAGAAATTCACGAAGGTGCCCTTCGTTGAATAGTCGGGCTACCTCCTCTCTAAGTTGTCTGCAATCCTCGGTCTTATGCTCGTGAGTACCATGATACCTACACATTAAGTTGGGGTTTCTCTGAGATGGATTGGTCTGTATGGGCTTGGGCCATCTAGTATCTTTCATTTTGCCAATAGCTAAGATGATACTTGAGGTGTCGACACTGAAGTTGTATTCCGATAATCTGGGTGCCTCCACTGGCCCCGAGCGCCTGTCGGACCCAGTCTCGCTTATACGTCCCTGGGAGCTTTGTCCTTGATCTACTCTTTGATCATTCCGAGGTGCATTACGCCTTGAAACGTTCATTTTATCTTTGATGTACGGTTGATATCTTTCCTTGTTGAATCTTGATCCCCGGTCTGTGTCCCTCGGGGGCTTGGCTGCAAATCTGTTTGGGTGAACCGAGCCCGAGGGGGCTCCTAACTGGTCGTCCTCGACCCTAGTCTTTGACTGATACCGATTGTGCACATCTAACTATGTTACAGCTGGATATTCGATCAAGTTCTGCTTAGCTGTTGAGATGCTAACGAACTTCTTTCATTCAAACCTTGCATAAAGGCCTGTATCGCCCAGTCGTCGGAGACCGGTGGTAATTCCATCCTTTCCATCTGAAACCGGGACACGAACTCCCTCAGCATCTCGTCGTCCCTTTGTTTTATTTTGAAGACATTCGATTTTCTTGTGGCATCCTTTATGGCCCCGGCGTGTGCTTTCACGAAGGCATCCGCCAACATAGCAAATGAGTCAATGGAGTTAGGAGCCAAGTTGTGATACCAGATCATAGCTCCCTTTGATAATGTTTCCCCAAACTTTTTCAATAATACTGACTCGATTTCGTCATCATTCAAGTCGTTTCCTTTGATTCCACAGGTGTATGAAGTCATGTGTTCATTAGGGTCAGTTGTTCCATTATATTTCGGTATATCGGGCATGCAAAACTTCTTGGGAATGGGCATTGGAGCTGCACTTGGGGGAAGGGTTTTTGTATGAACTTTTTCGAGTCTAGCCCTTTCAAAATCGGAGGCGCTCCTGGTATCTGGTCAACTCTTGAATTGTATGTCTCCACCTTTTTTTCATTTTCTTCAATTTTCTTTTCTCCGGACTCGATTCTTTTGGTCAGTTCTTCGAGCATTTTCATAATAGCGGGATCAGTCCCCAAGCCACTTTCATCAGGCCTTTCAGGCGCAAGCTCCGTTTGTCGGGAGTCCACTGGTTTGCTGGTGTTAGGAGTTCTGTTCTGACTTTGGAGTTGAGCAATGGCGACTTGCTGAGCTTGGAACATCTCGAATATCACTTGGAGGCTGACTCCTCCTTCTTCCAGTCCTCGTGTTTCCTGTCCTTCGGCTCGGGCTTCCCTGTGTGCATTCCTTACGGGGTCTGTGCCTGCATCCGTGTTTAGAGCTTTGTGTGAACTGATATCAACTAGCTCCGCGTTTGGCACTCCCTCATGGTTTACGGGTGGTACACCAAGCCCTATACCGTTGTTTTCTCCGAGTCCCTCACTGTCATGAGCAGGTGCATTTTGTGTGCTAGACATATTTTGGCCTGAAATAAAAAAAATCATTGACAAGAAAAAGTGTGAAGAATAACGTGTGTTATCAGAAAACTAGCACTAAAATAATCACTATTATCTTTAGCCCCACGGTGGGCGCCAAACTATTTACCTCGAAAAAAGTAAGTAACAATTAAAGATAATTTGTGGTTTTAAAGATATGTGATATATTATAATACTAGTGATTCTACAAGTAGTATTAAGCTTAAACAAGTAGAAAAGTTGAACCAAATCAATGTTGCTGGAGCAATAGGGGCCTCGAGCTTGGGTATTCCAGGGACCTCGAGGTCAGCTTAGAACAATAAAGTATGAACAATAAAGTAAAGACAATAAATATGAAGAATAATTATTGAGCATGTTAAACAAGAAAGACAGAGTTGAATGTTCTATTGCAGAGAATAATATCCGATTCTTTTACAAAATGATTGGGGTCCCCTTTATATAGGAGGAGGAGGCCCCAATATAGTACATTCCTAATTGTAGTAAAGAATTCTATTGGTACAGGTGTATAACAGCCTAGTACGAACCTGTACCATCTCGTACAAATCTTATCTTTTAATTTATACCCTGGTCCACGTGTTCTTGAGAAATTTCCGCTCTTTCTTGATTGACCTCGAGATTGTGCCGCCCTCGATGCGAGTCATGCCAGGCCCTCGATCAGCTTCCTCGAGGTATGTGCCCCTCGACCGGATCCGACTTCCATTTCGAGTTTCTCAAACTCAGAATCATAGCCCAATTAAGGACTCCGAAATCGGGCTACCTGATTTTGACCGTATACAACTACTATCTATCATGGTTGGAGGACGATGTAGCGGGAGACGTCAAGCCAGGAGTCAATATGAAGGACATGATCATAGATGACGCTGCTGAGGCACATGTTAAGTATAGAAGGCTACGCAAAAGGGTTTTCGAGTCTGAAGCTAAACATTTGGAACAGCACAAAGTGAACATGGAGGCGATAAAGGAATGGAAGGATTTTCCACTAAGTCAATAGAGAGATTGGACTTGGAACAAGGATTGAGGGAGCTTGAGGGAAAGATGAGAAAGAGACTCTCAGATTGTCAAGGCACTGATGGCAGTGAAGGAGGGCATCTAGCAAAAGCTTACTTACTGCTGGATATGCGCGATCTAGGGAACCTGATTGATGGGGTCAAAAAGGCCAAGCACGGAGAAGGTCCTTCAGGGACTAAGTAGACTAGGAAATAATGTTCTTTACTTCTTTCTAGCTTAGCATTAGATTTCGATTTTAATAAGGCTAAATGCCATTAGTAACTTTATTATTATTATCGATTTAGTAACAATTTGACTCATTTTTTGCATTAACGAAATGACGAAATTGTTGGCATCGATTTTCTCCAAGTCTATGTGTCACTTAGGCCTACCTCAGGCACAACGAGGTCCCCAAAATTAGGACGCGAATCATTGCATGACTTTGTGTAATATGTTGCAAACACTCTTTTAATATTCCTTACTAACTTGATTACCTTTTGCTTTTTCTTCTCTTTTGATTATTCCCATTCCCAAAGGTTGGTTCGTGCATACAGGCATCGTAAGCATATCACACCAGATCTAGAGGTCCTCCACCTCCTCTTCCACCAAGCGATCCTAAAGGCAAAAGCAAAGGAAAAGGGAAAATGGATGATTTGAGTGGTATCAGGAAAGACAATGCTACCGTGGTGGAAAATGTTGAAACTTCAGATGGACGAAGTACTCCGGCATAAGATGAGTTGGTCTTACGTCTGGAACAGAAAATCCTGAAACTAAAAGGCGAGCTTGAGCAGGTCCAAAACTTGGACAACCTCTCCCTCACTCTCAATGTCCTCGACATTAACCAGCAAAATCCGACTACCCAGAACCAATCATCACCACAAAGCACACAAAACCAAAACCCACCACCAAATCCTCCTGCACCACACCAGAATCCCGCACCTCCCCAGAACCTTAACCCGCCACCAGTACCAACCCCTCAACAACACCACCACCATCCAACTCAATACCCACAAACTACTACTTATCACACTCCCCAGAATGCACCACAACCTACTCCTGATCCCTAAAACTTGACCAATGACCACCCTTATACCCAAGTTCCCGGAGTTCATTAAAGTAATCCGATATATGTGGAAAATTTACCCCATACCCCGCAGCAAATCCTATACATATCCGAATCGACTAAGAAATTACTGCTCATTAAGAATATGGCGGAGGAACTCAAGAAGCTCACTAGTAGAGTTTAGAGTGTTGAAGGTGGTAAAGGCATTGAAGGTCTAAACTATGAGGACTTGTGTATTCAGCCGGATGTGGAATTGCCTGAGGGTTACAAACCTCCCAAGTTCAAAATATTCGATAGAACTGGTGACCCGAAAGTGCATCTGAGAGCGTATTGTGACAAGCTTGTAGGAGTAGGAAAGAATGAACAAATTTGCATGAAACTATTCATGTGAATCCTCACAAGAGATGCTTTGTCTTGGTATATGTCAAAACCCAAAGAAGTGGGTTAGTTGGGTGAGTATGACATCAGACTTCATGGATAGATTCAGGTTCAACACAGAAAATGTGCCAGACATTTTCTACATTCAAAACCTCAAGAAGAAGCCGACAAAAAATCGTGAGTATGCTACTCGTTGGAGATCAAAAGCCACAAAAGTAAGGCCAGCACTTGAAGAAGAAAAAATGAACAAGTTCTTTGTCATGGCTCAAGGCCTGCAGTATTTCGAAAGGTTAATGGTTATTGAAAATCACAAATTTTCCGACCTCATCAAGCTAGGAGAAATAATAGAAGGTGGAATTAAGAATGGGTTGGTGGACAATTTTGAGGCACTGCAGGCCACGAATAAAGCTTTGCAATCAGGGGGAATTTCAAAGAAGAAGGAAGTAGGTGTCGTGATGGTAGCCCAGGGTCCTAAGTCTCCTCTCACATACCAAACACCTCCACCCACATACCAACCCTCACCCCCAGACACCAACAGCCTACTGCCACCTACCATACCTATAATACTCAACCCCCTTATTACCATTCACCACCACTCGCCCGCCAAAACTACCAGGAACTATGACCAAATTTCAACCGTAGACCGCCTAAATAATACACCCTATTACTGAGCCCATAAACCAACTGTACGAGAGACTAAAGGCCGTTGGTCATGTTACTCCCGCTCCTGCCGTTGTTATGGAGAATTCCTCCCAGTGGATCAACCCCAACAAAACATGTGCCTATCATTCAGGCATGAGTTCATACTATTGATGAGTGCCACACATTGAAAGACAAGATTCAGATGCTGATCGACGCCAAGGTCATACAGGTAAAGAAAGTTGCACCAAATGTTCATAACAATCCTCTCCTGGATCACAGAGGTGAGGGAGTAAATGTGATAGAGACTGACGAAGAATAGGATCAGGAGGGGTCTATCGGACTCATTCGAGGTGGGGATGCTCCTAAAACATCCCTAGTCACCCTCACACCAGTTGTGGTACAGACTCAGGTTGCCGTTTGAAGTCGAGGTAACTACAACCTTCACTGTAATGGTAGCTCCCACACCATCTTGCAAGTCGGATGCCATCCCATGGGACTATGTTGCGGAAGCAAGAAGAAAAGGAAAAGCAAAAACAGAGGAAACAGATACGGCATAAGATATGACTAGAACTGGCAGAGTTTGCACACTTGAGAACATGGGAAGAACAAGCAAGGAAGCACACCTAAGCCGCATGTTGTCGAGAGTGGCACTGATGATCTTTGGAGAAAGGTACAAGCAAGAGAGTACTTTGTTGTTGACCACTTGAACAAAACTCCTGCTCAGATATCTATCTTATTACCACTGCAAAACTCAGATACACACAGGAATGCTTTGATGAAGGTGTTGAGTGAAGCTTATGTACCCACCAACATCACTAGTGGGGAGTTGGCTAACATGGTCGGACCGGTATTGGAGAGCCACAAAATCACCTTTCATGAATATGAATTACCACCAGAAAGACTGAGTCACAACAGGGCACTACACATCACGGTGCAATTTGAGGATAAGTTCATTGCCAAGGTCTTGATAGATGGGGTTTCAAGTCTCAACATATGCCCATTGACTACTCTGAAGAGACTGGGTAAAGGCCTGCACGAGATACGGATGGGAAGCATGAATGTGAAGGCGTTTGATGGATCTCAGAGATCCACCATTGGAGAAATCAACCTCAGTCTACAGATGGGCCCGACTTGGTTTGATCTTGAGTTCCAAGTGCTAGATATATCTGCTACTTACAACCTATTATTGGGGCGACCATGAATACATGCCGCCGGTGCAGTGGCTTCAACCCTGCATCAGGCTGTGAAGTTTTAGTGAAATCATCAAGAGGTGATCATTCATGGAGATGGAAGTAACCCCATCTACATCAATCAGACCGTTTTAGTCATCAAAAACATAAAGAAGTTGGGTGGAGAAACATACCATCGCATTGAACGAGTCAACGCAATTGAAAAGGACCGATGGTGGAGAAACAAGATAGAAAGCATACTGTTATGGATGGGGTATGAACCCAGCAAGGATCGCGGAAAAAATGTTCAAGGGATCACCAAACCCGTACAACCACAGCGTCATGGCACGACTTTTGTACTCCGATATGAATACACATGGAAGGAATACTAGAATTCGTCACCACCATGGCATGGTCCTTATTATCCACTGGAACAACTGATACCACCTCTGCACCAGACATTCCATCAAGCTGACATAATATGGAGATCAGAGGAAGATGAAGTTGTAGCTGGCATGAGGAAGCTATTTCTGAATGAAGAAGACATGGACTGCAGTGCAATAGTTGAGGAAGAGGAGGAGGAGGAGGAGGAGGAAGACCTGACCATTCAGACCGTGGAGAAAGGAGTTGTTCTCAAGAATTGGACCGCTACACCATCCCGGGCCCGTCGAGTTCCTGGATAGCCTGGCAAATTAGCATGTATTACTCTAAAAAATAGTTTTGAGCATTTGAGACATTTTTCAGTATTTTGTTTTAAAATAATTGCTCGAGCCATCGAGACACACTTGTTGACGTTTTAAGATTTTATTAATGCATTACTGCTTTTTGTATTTATTATTATTTTTTTACATTTTATTTTCAGCATTATTATTACCTATCCCGATGAACATACGACTGTGACATGTAATGAGACAACACAACATGAGGATAGTGATTCAGAGGATCTGGAAGATGATATAATACCTGAGGAAATTGTCAAAAAAGTAGAAAACTTTGAAAACAAACCAAAGTCTAATTTGGAGGAAACTGAGGCCGTTAACTTAGGGGATTCCGAAATGGTCAAGGAAACACGTATAAGCATTCATCTATCACCGTCAGAGAAGGAAGAGTATATCAGATTCCTAAAAGAGTATGAAGATATCTTTGCATGGTCCTACGACGATATGACTGGTTTGAGCACATCCATAAAGGCTCACAAGCTACCCATTAATCCCATATGTCCACTAGTAAAGCAGAAGCTTAGAAAGTTCAAACCGGATATGAGTTTGAAGATAAAAGAAAAGGTCACCAAGCAAATCAAAGCCAAGGTTCTCCGAGTAGTCGAATACCTGACTTGGTTGGCCAACATTGTGCCAGTTCCGAAGAAAGATAGGAAAGTTAGAGTATGTGTCGATTATCAAGATATGAACAGAGCAAGTCCCAAAGATGACTTCCCATTGCCCAACATACACATACTTATTGATAACTGTGCTAAGCATAAGCTCCAATCCTTTGTGGATTGCTTCGCAGGATACCATCAGATATGGATGGATGAAGAAGATGCCGAAAAGACAACCTTCATTACACCATGGGGGATATATATTATTACAAAATGATGCCGTTTAGTCTGAAGAATGTTGGATCCACCTACATGAGAGCCATGACAACCATCTTCCACGACATGATACACAAGGAAATAGAGGTGTACATGGATGATGTTATCATCAAATCTAAAAAGAGTTAGGATCACATAACATACTTAAAGAAATTTTTCGACCGGCTTCGAAAATACAATTTGAAGTTGAATCCTGCAAAATGTGCCTTCGGAGTCCTTGCTGGAAAGCTGTTAGGATTAATCATCAGTCGTCGAGGGACTGAGTTAGACCCATCGAAAGTCAAAGCTATCCAAGACTTGCTACCTCCAAAGAATAAGAAAGATGTGATGAGTTTTTTAGAGCGCCTCAATTACATCAGCCGCTTCATAGCACAATCAACCGTGATATGTGAGCCAATCTTCAGAATGCTAAGGAAAGATGTTGCAACAAGCTGGACTGAAGAATGCTAGAAAGCCTTCGACAAAACAAAGGAGTATTTATCTAAACTGCCTGTTCTGGTCCCACCAGACCAAAAAGACCTCTGCTACTTTATTTTTCCGTATTAGATGGGGCTTTTGGTTGCATTTTGGGACAACATGATGAAACTGGAAGAAAGGAGCAGGCCATATATTATCTGAGCAAGAAAGTCATGCCTTATGAATAGGGGTGTTCGTCGGTTGGTACGGCACGGTATTTAGACATTTCGGTTCGGTATTTTCGGTATTCGGCTTCTTAAAATCCTATACCAATACCGTACCTAATTAAATCCGGTATGGTTTGGTTTTTCCCCTTTCGGTTTCGATTTATTCGGTTCGGTAACTTCGATTTATTCGATTTGAATACTAACTAATGCATAGAGCCATACATTCTAATATTCTTAATTAAAGTACTCAAAAATACAAAACTGAAAATGTTTGTTGACAAAAGTTTTGTCCAAAACTACCAAATATCGACCCAAATAAAGAAAAATTGTACATAAAAGAATATTTGATCATTATAAATGTCTTGTTACTTGTTTAGAGTCAATTGATAAACTTTGAGAATAAAGGAAAGTAAGATTTTAGATTTTTTATATTTATGTTATAATTGATAATATGTGTTTTGTGTAATATAATATATATTTCGGTACGGTATCGGTATTTTGGTATTTTATCTTAAAATACCAAATACCATACCTAATACCAATTTTTTTAAAACATAAAACCAAATACCAAAATACCGTATACCAAATACCAAAATTTTCGGTTTCGGTACGGTAATTCGGTATTTACCAAATTATGCCCAGCCCTACTTATGAAGCCCGTTACTCTTTTTTGAAATGCACCTGCTGTGCTTTGACATGGATAGCTCAGAAGTTGAGGCATTATCCTGTGCATACACTACATATCTCATATCAAGGATGGATCCGCTAAAATACATCTTTCAGAAACCCATGCCTATGGGTAAGTTAGCAAAGTGGCAAATATTGTTGAGTGAGTTCGACATCGTCTATGTAACTCAGAAGGCGGTCAAGGGCAAGCATTGGCGGATCATCTGGTAGAATATCCCATAGACGGAGAGTACGAACCATTGAAAACATATTTTCCCGATGAGGAGGTGTCATTTGTAGCAGAAGATATCACCGAGGCATATGATGGTTGGAGGATGTTCTTCGACGGAGCAACAAACTTCAAGGAAGTAGGTATCGGATCTGGTTTAGTATTAGAAATCAGTCAAAACTATCCGGTATCCGCAAAACTCAGGTTTCCATGCACCAACAATATGGCGGAGTATGAGGTCTGCATCTTGGGACTCAGGTTGGCCATCGACATGAATGTTCAGGAGCTGCTGGTAATCGGAGATTCGGATCTTTTGGTGCACCAGGTTCTAGGGGAATGGGCTACGAAGAACACTAAAATATTGCCATATTTGCACTATGTACAAGAGTTGATCAAGAGGTTCACAAAGATAGAGTTCAAACATGTTACAAGGATTCAGAATGAGTTCGTAGATGCGTTAGCCACTTTGTCTTACATGATACAACATCCATACAAGAATTTCATTCATCCTATCCAATAGGGATTTATAAGCAGTCGGCTTATTGTGCTCATGTTAAGAAGAGATTGACGGAAATCTGTGGTTCCGCGATATCAAGAAGTACCTAGAAAAGGGAGGATACCCAGAGACTGCTACCCATACCCAGAAGCGCACACTTCGAAGATTAGCCAACTATTTCTTTCAAAGTGGAGGAATTCTGTATAGAAGGACTCCTGACCTAGGATTACTACGGTATGTCGATGCCAAGGAGGCATCCAGATTGCTCGAGGAAATACATGCCGAACCTGCGGACCGCACATGAATGGTTTCATCTTAGCCAAGAAGATACTAAGAGCAGGGTATTTCTGCAGACTATGGAAACAGTTGCATCAAGAATGTTCAAAAGTGTCACCAATTCCAGATACATGCTGACATGATACGAGTGCCACCCAATGAACTCAATGCAACAAGTTCACCCTGGCCTTTCTCCGTACAGGATATAGATGTATCGGCCCAATCAGACCCGCTGCTTTAAACGGGCATAGGTTCATTCTAGTGGCCATAGAATACTTCACCAAATGGGTCGAAGTTGCATCTTACAAATCTGTAACTAAGAAGGTTGTAGCGGATTTTGTTCGGGACCGCATTATTTGTCGATTTAGAGTATCGGAGTCAATCATTACTGATAATGCCACCAATCTCAATAGCGATTTGATGAAAGCCATGTGTGAAACATTCAAGATCAAGCATAGGAACTCCATAACATACATGCCATAAATGAATGGAGTCGTAGAAGCCGCCAACAAGAACATCAAGAAGATATTGAGGAAAATGGTGGACAATTACAAACAATGGCACAAGAAGCTGCCATTTGCTTTACTTCGATATCTTACCACAGTTCGCACATCAACTGGGGCAACTCCCTACTTACTGATTTATGGTACTGAAGTCGTTATTCCCGCCGAAGTGGAAATTCCTTCTTTAAGAATCATGCAAGAAGCTAAGCTCAGCGATGCGGAATGGGTACAAAGCCGATATGAAAACTAGCTCTCATTGATGGGAAAAGAATGAATGCGGTATGTCATGGTCAACTCTACCAGAACAGATTGGTAAGAGCTTTCAACAAAAAGGTCAGGTCAAGGCAATTCACACTGGGGCAATTGGTGCTAAAGCGAATCTTCCCGCACCAGGATGAAGCCAAGGGGATGTTCTCACCCAACTGGCAAGGTCCTTACATGGTTCATCGGGTATTAATAGGATGAGCACTTATACTTGTAGAAATGGGCGGAGAGATTTGGCCGAAACCTATCAATTCAGACGCAGTCAAGAGATACTATATTTAAGATTGTTTGCATTTTCTATTTGATATAACTGAACTACGCTTGACCTAATTCCCGTTTAAGAGGGGATACGTAGGCAGCCTTGTGGGTTCGGTCACATCCTAATAAAATCATCATTTCCCCCATAATCAGAAACTAGGGCAAGATCTCAAGTTTGTCTGATTTCATCACGTTTGGGACAGCCAAGGAATGTGTTGTCAGAAGTATGCATTTAAGCTGGGGCAGAATTTTGAGGAGGACCCTCAAAATCTTAAAGCAAGGAGGCTGCAATGTCTCTAAATGCGTCACAGTCACCAGTTCATCTAAATTATTTGATCTCACGCATTATAATATATTTCAAACAACTATATTTCTACAAATAATTTGTCAAATGCATGCATATTTTTCGGAAACTTTGTGTCTATGGCAGCCAGATGTTACCCAGGGTGACTCAAGCAGGACCACAAGACAGGAGTAAAGGCGAAGCAAGGAGTCAAGAGCACCAACCAACCGTCTCCCCGCGAACCTCACAATTTTTCTTTCAATGCAGGCGCAATGAACATAACAGGAACATTCACAAATAGATACACACAGCAAAATCACTATCTTCATAATGACAAAGTTGCCAAACGCAAACACATCAAGCTAAGAAATACTTTACTCTCTCGCAGTTATTCATTGCTTTTCTTGCATAGGGCTAAGCATTGCCCTCATCATCGCACAAGGATAAAGATTTCCTTCTTTGCATAAGACTAAGCACTGTCTACATTCCTTGTGTAAGGCTAAGAACTGCCTTTCTTTGAATGAGACTAAGCATTATCTCCATTCTTTGCATAAGGCTAAGTACTGTGTTTCTTTGCATGAGACTAAGCACTGTCTCCATTCCTTGAATAAGGGTAAGTACTGTCTTTCTTTGCATGAGACTAAGCATTGTCTCCTTTCCTTGTTCCCACTCTTTGCATAGGGCTAAACATTGCCCCCATCATTGCGTAAGGCTAAGCATTGCCTTTCTTTGCTTGAGGCTAAACACTATCTCCATTCCTTGCATGAGACTAAGCATTGTCTCCACTCTTTGCATGGGGCTAAACACTGCCCTCACCTTTGCATAAGGCTAAGCATTTCCTTTCCTTGCCAGAGACTAAGCACTATCTCCTTTCCTTGTTCCCACTCTTTGCATAGGGCTATACACTGCCCTCATCATTGCATAAGGCTAAGTATTGTCTTTCGTTGCCAGAGACTAAGCACTGTCTCCTTTCCTTGTTCCCACTCCTTGTATAGGCTAAAACACTGCCTTCTTTTGAGGCTAAACACTGTCTCCGCTACACAGCATAAGGCTAAGCACTATCTCCTTTCTTCGAATATGTCTAAGCACTGCCCTCATCTTATACAAGACTAAGCCTTATCTTATCTCATCCTCGCATATAACTAAGCATCACATGTTTCCTCTATCAAACGATCATATCTTTGCATCTCATGGGCTGAAACATCTTCACATTGTTCGAAGGCGTCATAGTTCGAAGGCACCATCCTCATGGCTTGAAGACATCATTCCATAGCCTGAGGATCTCTCGAAACTGCACATCATTATTCAAAGGCGTCATAGTCCGGAGGCACCATCCTTATGGCCCGACGACACCATTTCATGGCCTGTGAATCCCTTATCACCACTTCATGGCCAAGGACGTCATGGTCCAAGGACATCATCCTCATCGTATGAAGACGACCTTCATGGTCCAAAGGGAACTTGCATCATGTTTATGTTTTTGCAATAACCTATATATATTCGCATGCACCGTGTTTTAAGTTTTGCAGGTAACCCGGGAGGTAACCGTTCTATAAATAGGAGCAATCTGCACTCCGGTTTTCGTTCACAACTTTCACATCCTTTGACTACTTTAAACGTAACTGACAGTCGGTAATTGATTACCTTTTTCCATGACCGCTCAAATATCCACCTCATACACTCGTAACGTTCAAATTTGCATTCATGAATCCACCTAAATTCATCTGTTACTTACGATAATATCCTACCCAAAAGACCTTTTGAAACATACAACCACTCTTATAACAACTCCATCGGTTTCATTCGCCGTTGGATCCAGAACTACACAAGGCCTGATTTTCGTAACAACCAGGAATATGTAGGCAACTCAGCAAACAGGGTTCGGCCCCCATTTTTTCAAATCACATCTTCCCCACTCAATTCGGCCAAAATTGGTCATCATTTTGTTTACCGGACAACTCTTTCATCATTCCCAAGTAAAGAGGGCAGTTGTTGATAACTAATTTTGCCCTCATATTTTTCCAAATAGTATATATATTTTAAAAATGTCATATCGCATCATTATTTAATTTACAAGATTTATACAAGTATTTTCTATAATTTTTCGCAATTTTTAGAGCTTTAAAATTGATTTCCTTGTATTTTAATTACTTGATTATTTATTAATTACCCTTTAAATTATTTTGTGATGACTTAATCGTCCAAATTTATAATTTTCATTCATATATAAGGTTCAGAATATTTTACTCTATTTTAAATAATTATATTTGTATTTTTGAGCTATTTACGCGATTT
The DNA here is from genome assembly GCF_001879085.1 of Nicotiana attenuata. Taxonomy (NCBI): domain Eukaryota; kingdom Viridiplantae; phylum Streptophyta; class Magnoliopsida; order Solanales; family Solanaceae; genus Nicotiana; species Nicotiana attenuata. The sequence goes on from NC_031989.1 coordinate 19,919,178, forward strand.
TGCAATAATAACCTATATTCTACACATAATTGTATTCATTATATTGTCTATATCGAAATATCATTTATTATATTTTTTTAATATAAAGCTATTATTTATAAGTATTTTACTGCATAAATAACATCTTTATTATTTATTAAATCATTTTTTATAATTTATTTTTGATAAATTTCATGTATTTAAATTATAGCCCAATTTTGGGTCAATTTCGGACCAAAATCAAGGCCCAAACACCCACACGTCTCTAGCTCAACTTCCCTGGCCCAATACCAACGACCCACTACCCTATACCCGTCCACTAACCTGATCCGGCTCTCATTAAATCCCAGCCGTTGATCTGGGAAGATCAACGATCCATATGCCATATCCCTTTTTTAATTAACCTAGCCCGGAAACCCTAGCCCATTTTCCTGAGACGGTCGTCCTTGAATCCTCTCTATTCTCTCATCTCTCAAACCTAAACCCTAGCCGCCTCACTCAAATCTGTTCTAAATCCGATCAAATCATGGATTCTTTCTGTGATTCTCTTATCTTTTACGCGTTACCTCATCGCTACTTACAAGATTATGGTATTACTTAGTATTTGCCTCACTTTTGGCAAATATCAGTCTTTGAATCAAAGAAGATCAGCTTTATTCTCCAAGATTTGGACGATATTTTGTCCTTATACGTCCATAACAAGATCATACCGGTCCGATTTGACAAGATTCTTCGGCCAATTTGTGATTTCAGGCAAAATTAGGGTTTGCCTAATTTTTCTCCTAATTTGGTTCTCAATCGATTATGCATGATCCTCTTTCCTTATTTGTGTTTGATTTATTAGGTTTCCTTGTTTGGATGTTTGATTTTGGCTACTATATAAACCCCTCCCCGATTTCCCCTTTGGACGGACTTCATAATTGCTATTACTCTCACTATTCTCTTCTTTCACTCGTTCACTTATTCTGATACACTCGATTATGTTCTGAAATCGTTGAATTCTTGGCCGGCTGAAAGCCAAGTCCATAATACTGTTAAAATGACCTCCTCTGGTACAAGTACTGCTCGGAGCCCTTCTCGAGGCTATTGTGAACTCTGAAGCATCGGGGATTTGGGGTTCTCTTTCAATTTCTGCTACTGCTCACTCTTTTACTCGTTTAACTTTGCTACTGGTTAGTGTCCTTGCTCTTACAATTTTAACTATTTCCCTTTCTTTTTGTCTATGACATGTGTGTCCTATGTGCCAATGTTGTTTAAATTTTTTGTAAGCATGATTCAGTTTTCCTTGCTATTCATGGATCCCTGATACTGTGTTAGTGTATTCCTTACTGCAATTATATCATCATAACAATGCCCTGCAGTTCCATGTTCTTTATTAGTTGAATTAAGTAGGCTTCAGTACATGTAATATGCTTTCATTATGGGAATGGATTCCAGTCTTCTTAAGTGCTACTAAACTAATGTGTTCCCTACCTTGTCTTGTGTTTCTATGTCTGTGTTCCAGACCTCGTTGAGTTATTCTTTCCCAACATGATAAATCTCTGAGGTTGTATTGATTAGCTAAGGCATGTTTCCATGCCATATAAGTTCTAATGCATGTTTGATTTGTTAATCTTATGCCTTTAGAATTGCTTCTATGGCAAATTTCTATGTTAGCTTCTCTCATGTCTAAGTAAGTTGTATGAGTGGTTATGCTCGCCTATCCTATTCCTCTTAAGTGATATATATTCTAATGAGTTTAGGCACTGTTGTGGTCTGTTATAGACCATGCTATACTTCTTGTGATCATGTTAGGCTCCCACATTAGAAATCTTATGTGAAATTGCTATCCCTCTAACAATAATTATTTTGAATAAGGCTCACTTGTTTAAAGTCTTTTTTTACTAATTCTAGTTAATATCTTGTGCTAAACTTAATTTCTGGAAACTTAGCATGTGTATGTTTATCCTGTTGACTCATTAGACCTGCTTCTTAAGCCCACTTAATGTGTGACTGTGTTTAGCATGTTGTACACTTTCCTTTGTTGAATGATTGCTCAATATGGTGTTAGTTTTCTATGTCAAACTTGCTATGTTAAATTTGTCCACCAAGTTGGCATGTTCAAGCCCTCTTTCTTGACCAATCTTGTTCCCCTAGCTTCAAAAAAAAAGATAATATGTTTATGTAATCGTGTCCCTATGAGGTGTCACTATTAATAGACTTTAGAGTTGTCAATTGGTTGCCATGTATGGTTCCTCCCTCTAAGCCTAGTATGAGTTCGTGTGTGGCCCCGAGTTGTGCAATTGATACACTCTCACGCTTGAGGTGTGCGTTGATTTGGGTCTATTATTCGTGTGAAAAGTGAGCTTGCTGAAGGCCCAAGTGTTACAGGGTTATTTCTCTTTTGGGCCTGCTCTGTTTATTAGGCCTGTAGTCTTTCGGTATGTAATATTTGCACTTGTATCCATTAATTTGGGCCTGTAATAATTTACAAACACAATAGATGGCGAAATTAGTAAAAAAAAAAAGGGTAGGGTACTCTAATTCTCACGTAAATGGGCAGAAAGCATGCATATAGAATCTATGTGGTCTATTTGCTATTTTCTTTACATGCTTTAATTTCATGTGTAGAAAGCATGCCTATAGGAGTCACGCGCACACACATCATTTAGTTCAAGTATTTGCTATACTTGTTTCCACTACTTTGCACACTTAGACAACATGCCTATAGGATACAATAGCACATGCCTCACTAATCCAGATACCATGTTTATAGGACTTCAAATAATCAATTAGTCAAATTGCTTCAATAACTTTAGTACGCTTCTCATCTAGACATCATGGCTATAGGATTTCAATACTTTAATCGATTATTCTTATTGCTTTCATTACATTGTCGCCTATCTAAGAAGCGTGCCTATAAAACGAGCATTAGTAATTCAGAATTATGATTGCTTTCACAAACTTTTTACGCAACGCGCTTAGACATCATGTCTGTAGGATTTGCAACATTCAATATGCCTATAAGATAGTCCATAAATTACTGCAATGCCCAAATATTACTGAAAATCAGAGTCACTTAGATATCATGCCTATAGGATTTGCAATGTTTTAAATTCGCCTGAATGCTGCTCTTACACAATACTGGAAATTAGAATCACGTAGAAATCCTGTCTATAGGTCTTGAACAATTTAATATACCTTAACTCCAAACCTGCCTGCCTATAGCTGTCTGTTTAAATAATTTAAACCTCGCTAGTATAAGCTATAACTTGTCCACCTAAATGATAGCGTGCATACGTGTCTATATGAGGAGCTGAATCTGAGCTTTTGGTGTTGATTATGTGCAGTCCTATTTGTTTTGGATGCGCGATTAGTTTTATCATTTTTGGGCAACCTAAGTAAGTTTAGAACCATCCAAATAGAGGTCCAAAGCCTCCTGGACCATAGGCATGGGACAGGTAGAGCACGCATAGAGTACGACTTAGAAATGAATTAGAATGCTTTTAAGTAAACAACTTCAACATAGTAATCGGGTAGCAGGAGATGATAGTCTGTTCCTGCTGAATAATATGAGAAACCCCTACAAAAGGGAGTTGTGAAGTATTATTTATGTTGCACGGGATGATCCTTTAGGCTAAAACACTTAGGAAACCCCCCCCCCCACCATTCTTTATATACTTGTTATTCACACTTAGTCGTTTAATATAGACCAGTGTATTTGTACCCTTGCAATCATTAGGATTTGTACTAATTCCCATGTGTTATAATAAGACTCTTCGACTTCTATATTTTCTTTTGTTTATCGATCACCTAGCCTAATTACATAATTCACATAGTCTAAGGTTCGGTCGGGACCCACAGTTGTGGACCTCGAAGAGTGCCTAACACCTTCTCTTTGAGGTAATTTGAGCCCTTATCCGATATTTGGTGACACATATTAGGTAAAATAGAGTTATTTGCAAATAGGTGCCCTAACGCACCTAAAAAAAATTGTTAGATGACGACTCTTCTCCTTTAATACCTCCTTTAAAATGGTTGTCACACGTCGAAACCCGCTTTCGCGAGAAAATGGGGCGCGACAATCATATTCTGGTATCTCTAACAACATCTGCAGAGATTCTAACTATGATTGTTTGTCTGAACCTTTGTTGATACTTTCAAAAGTTTCAAGTAGTATTGTCAACCTATGTGTGCTAGTGACAATATTTGAGTTAAGCCAATTTGTGACTAGTCTGCCAGGTCAAAGGCATCTATATTCATAAATTGTTGCAGATCTGAACTGTGTGCTCTTTATCTATCCTTAAGGTGCTTGATCTCAAGTGTTTGGTCCTTTAACGTAGCATGTTAGTACCATTGCCTCTATGTGTGTCCTGTTGACCACCCATCTAGTTTAGGAATATGGTTGTGATAATACAGATTAGTTGTCTTGTAGACTTATAGTGTTCTATTTGGCCCTCCTGAGAGAGGTATACACTTTTGTGGTGTGGTATTGCTATGATAATCTATTTACATTGAAAGATCCTCATTGGCACTCAAACGTATAGGAAAAAATGAGTCGTTAGTGGTTACGGGTATTTGGGAGTAGAGTTTAACTCTTGGTTGGGCTACTCTCCCCGGCACAAGCATTGCCCTAGGCCTTGTGACCTTTGGGAACTTTGAAGTGTCGAGGGATTCAAAAAAGAGGCTTCGACCTTGAGTGGAACTCTGCCCTTAGCCTTTAATTTATTAACACTCATTACTCTCTTTGGGTTTAGTGTTTAATGACAAGGAAAGGTTTTCAATGTAAATTATTTATCATACATAACCGCCACATTAGTATAACCTCTCATAATATTTAAGTATTGTTAATTTGTTATATTTTGTTCAAGTCATTTACTTGTGTATTTCATGCATGATTGAATGTACAGAATGTTGTGTCTAATGAATTTCTCTTCTCTTTTTGAATATGTACAACTGTTGGGCCTGCTGAGTTCTTAAGGAACTCAGGCCCAATTCTAGCATCGCTGTATTTTGGAAGTTCGAAGTCAGGTGTTGCCTGTTCTTGCTATTGCTGGGCCTGCCTCTTTGATGCCCAAAACCAGAGTCCCTACTGCCTCACTATCTTAGATTTACTGCCTCATTACTTTTGTTGCGTTCTTGTTGTTTTATCTCACACATGTATACAACAATTATCATATTGGATTGAATGCTTTACTTTACATCTTAAATCATGTAAACAACTTAGGCAAGCTTTAAAGAACCTAGGATTAAAAGAAGTGTTAGTCAGTATCTAATCCTCTATTCGCTAATCCTAAACTATTTATATCCTTAATCTGCTATGTTTTTCTAACTCTTCCTGATGATTTTGAAGCCCAAAAAATAGCTTAGCAAGAGACGACAGTCCCTCTTTCAAAAGAAAAACCAGAATTGAATCGCAAGATTGACTTTCTAAAAGAAAATCGATCCATTTTCGGAAAACCAAGGTGCTGCCGTTCAAACAAAGATTTTCAAACAATTTCCTCAAGTATAAGATTCAGAAGCCAAGGTATATTTTAGGCTCTTTTATAATATCTTTACCTTATTAGAGTAATATGAACATTCATTCTTAAAAGACAAAGTGTTTTATAACTTAGATCTTCTTTTCACATATTTTTATAAATACGAACATATGCACTTTCTTAAAAGCTCTTTCAAGCATATATATGCCCGCATTATTTTCTAAGATTCCTCTATTAACTCATATCCTTTTAAAACTATGCACCCTCTTTGTAAATATTATTTACTAATATATATTAAGTCGTACCTCTTTAAACACAAGTTAAGCACAATATAAACAACTAATCCTTTAAATTTAGTCTAAGTCCTATGGAGCTACCTCAGGTAAATTTTAAGGGGTGCCTAACACCTTCCCATTGGAAGAATAAGAACCCTTACCCATAATCTCACTAGTTAGTCGACTAATATAGAATATGACTTTAGTATTTAAATAAGTACCCTAGTATATCATTAATATTAGGTGGAGACTCTCTTTTATCAACAACAGGGAAACCACAAGCTGAATCTTATTTTGACTAGTGCAAAATAGGGTGAAACAAATACCTTCGCCATTTTGTTATCGAATCGCATAAGAATTGGGTGAAGCTTTTGGATGCTGCTCAACTGTGTTTCAATTCACAAAAGAGCTCTAGTACAAACAGAAGCGCTTTTGAAACTGTTACCGGACACCAACCGCTACTCCCACACACTGTGAATTCCCCAAACATGTCAAAATCTCCTCGAACTGCTAGCTTCTCAAAGGAATGGAATCTAAATTTGGAGATAGTGCGGAATTATCTTGTCAAAGCCCAAAAGCGGATGAAAAAGCATCCTGATCAAAATTGTCGCTTTGTTGAATACCAAGTAGGAGACAAAGTGATGGTCAAATTTCCAAAGTGATACTTGTTTGCAAGGGTCCATGACCCTCGCCTATTGTAAAAGTCCATTGGAACTTTATCCATTGAGAAGCGCATTGGAAACGTTGCATACCCAGGTGGATACCCCATCCTGGTGGAAGATTCATCCAGTCTTTCATGTTAGCCTTCTGAAACCTTTTCGGGAAAATATGGATGATCCTTCGCGGAGCCAACTCACAATACCCAATATTCGAGGTCCTAATTCAACCGGGAAAAAGAGTGCAGAAGCTATTATCGATGATCGAGTGGTTCATGATTCAAGGAAAGATCACCAAGAGTTCTTGGTGAAATGACAGGATTGTGATACAGAGGAGAATACTTGGGAGAGGGGAACAAACCTCAAAGCCTACAAGAGCTTGATCGATGATTATCTTGCAAGTAAGGCGTTGAGGACGTTGCCAACTCAGGTGGGGGAGAATGCCATGGGCGATTTTCCAGCCATGCCCCATGACCCTTGGACGCGCCCCATCGCATCTTGGAAAGCCTCCTAACGCCTAGCACCATGGACGGCCCCGCGGTCTTGGGCGCGCCAAGTGACAAGAGCGCCTGTGCCTATGTCGCCCCATCGATTGCCCTCGCTAGCGCCTAGCCGCAGGCAGATGCTAACAGCACCGCGCGTGCAGGCTTTGATGCTAAAGACAAGGTTTCTGCAAATGGACCAGCTTCTACCTTGTAGGAATCTAAGCCCTTTTTATTGTAAATATATAGTAGTTTTACTTCCTATATTTTCATTGTGTCTCTCTATCTTAGTTATATCAAGTCTTGTAACTTTGATTTATTTTTTTAAGTATTATTAGGGGGGATCAAGCAGTCAAACTTTCAAGCAAGCAAACAATTCTCTGTATTGGTGTATCTCCCCATTGACGCTGTGTTGCGTTTCTGTAATAGCTTTCATTAATGCAATCAAGTTTTCTTTCATTCTCATTCTCTTTTCTATTCTCTCAATGGCTCTTGACATTGATTTTTTTGTGCGACACTGTCAGTCTCGTCTAGCGTACGGCGGGAACCCTAGTTGATGGATAGTAACCGCACAGATATTGGTTTCTTAACCTTACGTCGCCCTTTGAAGAAATCTGAGCAAGGCCCCGCGTAACAGTAAAGATGTCCTACAGAATAGTACTAATGTATAGGGATTAATTATCTAACTAAGGATCCTCCGGTTGACGGTATAATAATAATTATTTTCAACATAAAATTCCGTATAAAACAATATATGTATGATAGGCTACATAAGAAAAATATCCGCATCATAACTTATACTATTTTTAGTTGGCAGTATTAAATGATATTGTCATTCAGATACAAAAAATTGTACTATTCTATGTGAAAATATGATATAGAATAAAAATATATATGTTAGCATTTAGAAATACAATAATTAAACTATTTATCAACAAAAATTTCCTTTTTAGGTAAACAATTCATATCCTCGTTGTTATTAAGATGTGTATTAAGATCTGAATACTAAAGACTATTTGATTTTTAACATCTGAATGTATAAAATTTATCTTTATTCGAAAATTAAAAAACATAAATTCAAATTTAATACTAATTAATCTAATTTTCTACTAATAAAATATATAGTTCTTTAAAATAAGATAGTTATTGGTGGTGATGGCTAATAGGCGAATGCCGACTAGAGGCGGTGGTTGGTAGTAGTTTTGGTTGATGGTGGTTGTTTAGGGTAGTAGCTTTTGGTGATTTGTAGTGGTGGCGATTATGATTGAGGATGGTGGTGGTGGGTAGTGATAGTTAATAATTGCGGGTGGTGGTGGTAATTGTAATTGAGGAAGGTAGTGAGTGGTGGTAGTAGGTTATAATGATAAGTAGTATTGGTTGTGGTTGTTGATGGTGATAGGGTAGTTAGTTGAGGTGGATGAGTGTTGATTGTGCTTGAGAATGATGGTGGTGAGGGGGGTGGGTGGTGATAATCGATAATGGCGGCGGCTAGGATTGAGGATGGCGGTGGTGGTGGTGGTGGGTGGTGGTGGTGGTGGTTGAGTATGGTGGTGGTGGCGGCATGGTGGTAGTTGATAATGGTAGGTGGTGGCGGCAATTAATAATGAATATAAATTATAGCATCTTAATGAAATTAAGTCTCTGTTATAGATCTTAATCATACAGACCTATTCAGACTCATTAAGTGGTTGTGAAGTAAAAAAAATAAACACACTTAATAATTAAGATTTGAATAATTAAGATTCAGACTTTAAAAACAAAGGCACTTAATGTCTGGGATCTGAATAATTAAGATTCAGATCTTCATTAAGTGCAAACAAATGAGGCCTTACACTACCATCTTCGCATAACCAAGGGGGAAGTGCACGGTTAGTCACTAATAACACATGTATTTATTTTTAAGCCACTGTTTAAAATGTCTTTAGTCTTTAGCCACTGCTTTAATAAACATTACCTGCCCGGACGAAAATACCCTTCTGCTCATAAAAGTTCAGGACCAAGTGTTCTTAACTTTTGAACTTGCAACTCTAAGGGTGTGTTTGGTATAACGGAAAATGTTTTCCGTGGAAATAATTTTTCAAGAAAATATTTTTTTTGAAAAACAAGTAGTAATCTTATTCATTTTCCGGTGTTTGGTACGCAAATTAAGGAAAATACTTCTCAAGAGTATTCATAAATAATTTAGATATAATAAACATATAGCCATAAACTTTCAAACCAACAACCTTCTGAATCCACAAATTTCATAAACTTTCGAACAACTAAACTTTCGAAACCGCGAAATTTCGAACCCGTAAACTTTATAATTTCTAAACCCGTAAACTTCCAAACACATAAACCTCTGAACTCATAACTTTGGTACTTGTAAAATTTTGAACCTTTAAACCGATAAAAAAAAACTAAAACTGAAAAATATATTTAAAAAATATTTTTTTCGGGAGGGGGGATGCAGAAAATGAAAAAAGCAGAAATTTGAATTATAAAAAAAAAGTAAAAAAACTTTATTTTTTACTTCGGGGACGGGGGGGGGGTTGGCTGGGTGTAGGGGGAGAGTGAGGGTGGGTGGTGCAGAAAACGAAAAACAGAAAGTAAATTTTTTATTTTGCGGAGGGGGTGTGGGTGGGGTGAGGGATGATGGGGTAATAGGGTGGGTGGTAACAAAAAAAGTGAAATTTAAAAAAAAAAAAAGGCTTTTATTGGAGAGGGGGGTGGGTTGGTGAGGGTGGAGAATGTTGAGAAGGAGTTTTGCAAAATATTTTCCCTTCTCTTGATAAGGAAAATATTTTCCTCCAATTGGAGGAAAATGAGTTGATAAGGAAAATGTTTTCCAAAATATTTAAGCTAACCAAACATGGGAAAATTGAAAAACATTTTCCGGAAAATATTTTCCTCCATACCAAACACACCCTAAGTTCAGGACTTCAGGACTACATGTCCTTAACTTTTGAACTTGGAACTCAAAATTCAGGACCAAATGTCCTTAAGTTCTGTGCTTGTAACTCTAAGTTATGGATTACTTGTCCTTAACTTTTGAACTTGTAAATCTAAGTTCAGGACCTATTATCCTTAACTTTTGAGCTTGTTAGTCTAAGTTCAAGAACAAGTGTCCTTAACTTTTGAACTTGTAACTGTAAGTTCAGGACCAAGTGTCCTTAACTTTTTAGCTTGTTAGTCTAAGTTCAAGACCAAGTGTCCTTAACTTTTGAACTTGTAACTGTAAGTTCAGGACCAAGTGTCCTTAACTTTTGAGCTTGTTAGTCTAAGTTCAAGACCTATTGTCCTTAACTTTTGAGCTTGTTAGTCTAAGTTCAGGACCTATTGTCCTTAACTTTTGGGCTTCTTAGCCTAAGTTCAGAACCTATTGTCCCTAGCTTTTGAGCTTGTTAGTCTAAGTTTAGGACTTCAGGACCTATTGTCCTTAACTTTTGAACTTGTAACTGTAAGTTCAGGATCTATTGTCCTTAACTTTTGAGCTTGTTAGTCTAAGTTCAGGACCAAGTGTTCTTAACTTTTGAAATTGTAATTCTAAGTTCAGGACCAAGTGTCCTTAACTTTTGAACTTGGAACTCGAAGTTCAGGACCAAGTGTCCTTAAATTATGAGCTTGTTACTGTAAGTTCAAGACTAGCTGTCCTTAATTTATGAGATTGTAAGTCTAAGTTAAGGACTACTTGTCCTTAGTTTTTGAGCTTGTAACTCTAAGTTTAGGACTACATGTCCTTAACTTTTGAACTTGTAACTCTAAGTTCAGGACTACACTGTGACTTGAGTGTAAAATAGCTTCCTTTGATATCTAATTCAGAATATTATAAAGCAAATTATATACACTAAAAATTCAAGATTTGGTCAAATATCCACCAGGAAAAAATATGTCGTTCTTAATATGCCTTCTTAATCTTTTATTAAATATTATGGTAGCATAGCGTGTTGATGTGTCAATTCGTAACATCTCCTTTTCCAATCCAAGCTTGGGGAATCTATAAGCGCTTGACTGCAGAGTATTTATGTCGACTTGTTGAACCCTCCTGCCGAGCTGGAGAAGAGATGGAAGAAAGGGTAACACTATCTTTTCATATTAATTTTAGTAGATTAGTGGCTACTTTTGCTCAGCATGAAAAAATGCTGGATAAAAAGTAAATACCACTTTAAAAAGTGGCTACCCCATGCAATTTTTACCATAACCAACGTGTGAACCAAATAATCCTTAAGGGGTCATTTGGTATGAGGTATAAGAAGGTATAAGGGTGGTATAAAAATTTAATACCACCTTAATATTCTGTTTGGTTAGCAAACCAGGTATAAGTTATCCTGGTGTTAATTTTAACACTGGGATAATTTATACCTTATAGAAGGTGGGGTAATTAACACCGGTATAACTTATACCTTCTTCTTAGAAAATATGCAATTGTCATTCTTAATACAACATACCAAACAATGAATAAACAACAATCCCAACATAACTAATCCCAGCATAACTTATCCCAATATAACTTATACCGGCATAACTTGTACCGGTATAAATCGTATTGCAACCAAACGACACCTAATAGTATTATGAATTTATAATACCTCCATATCATGTTGGCAAATCAAACAACCCTACCACGTAACGAGTGACCTGTTTTTATCCTCCCCCAAGAAACTTGCATCAATAAAGGGCTTATATGACAATAATTCAAAATCTAACAGGGTTCAAATAACACCTTCTCAAACTTTGTTGGGCCAAAATGGTAAATATTTAATATACCTTACTAGAGACACTCTCTTATCTCATTATCAACATACACCAAATGGATATGCATATATATTGATTTTTCACCACAATTACAATCCCTTCAACACACTGAGGTCTCTCTCGTTCAACAATGGCTTCTACAGCTACACCCTCTACTCTCACTCTATCGTCACTTCTCTCACAAGAACTCAACCCCAATTCTCTGCTTTTCAAACCAAAGCCTCTCCTTTTCACACCCCACAAGTCCTTTTCTCTACATCCACTAATCCTCCATTACAAAGAAAGGAAGTCCAATGGACCTATTGTTGTTGCTGCTGCTATGGCTGCTGAAGCTGAGGTTGATGAGGCTGTTGGCGAAGAAGGTGGAGAAGCCGCTGTTGCTGTTGCAATTCCAACCTCCAAGCCTAAGAAAGGCAAAGCTGCTTTGCCTTTGAAGAGGGATAGAGTATGTTGACCAACTCATCTTTTTCTTGTTGATTTCACATATTAAAGATTGTTTTCTTACGTTGTTATATGTGGGTTTTGCTTAATTTTTGTATTTTGTTGATTCTTGTGATGATATTACTATGAAAGTGACTTCTTTTGCCCATGAAGAGGGATAGAGTATGTTGAGCTACTAATCTTTTTCTTGTTGATTTTATGGATTTAGATGTGAAAGATTGTTTCTTTTCGTGTTATATGTGGATTTTGCTTAATTTTTGTATTTTGTTGATTCTTGTGATGGTATTACTTTAAAAATGACTTCCCCCAGGGGTTAGCTCAATTGGCAAAGGTTGGGAAATTTAGGTCACAGGTTTGAGCCCTGTGCCAAGCAAACTAACTCTAGTATTTAAGTGCAGAAGGGTAGAGGGTGGCCCGTCATGTTTTTTTTTTTTTTGGTTTCTCGGTCATCAGAAAAATAATTACAGTAGAAGCGACTTCCTTGCTCCTGTATAGGGATAGAGTATGTTGAGCAACTGTATTTTTCTTGTGATTTTATGGATTTTAGATATGAAAGGTTTATTTCTTCGTGTTATGTGTGGGGTTTGCTTAATTTTTGTATTTTGTTGATTCTTGTGATGATATTGCCATAAAAATGACTTTCTTTGCTCATGAAGAGGGATAGAGTATGTAGAAACTCTCCATTTCTTGTTAATTTTATGAATGTTAGATGAAAGATTGGTCCTTGTTTGTTTGTATGGTATATGGGTTTTGCTGAAGTTTTGTATTTGTTGATCTTTGTGATGATATTACTGTCAAAGTGACATGTTTTGGCATTTCTTGGTTCATTTTTTTTGGCTGAACTTGTCTGAGTTTCTTTGCTTAATGTAAAATTGGTCAATAGTGATTTAAACCCCACAGGTTTGTCTGGTGCAATGGTTATCTAATTTAGTAATTCATTATAATGTAGTAGGTGATTTCTTCGCATCTGCCTAAGCCTTGGTGGACTGAGTAGTAGGTAGCATCCCAGTGGATTAATCGGCAATGCACAAGCTCACTCAAACGAGAAAAATCATAATATAATACCGGGATTATGAAGTGGAATTAAATAATACGTAGATTACAATTTTATAGCAAGGGAAAAGAAATAATGGTTAGGGAAGACTATATTTCACGTCACAGTTTTGCAGTCTTACGCTATGTATCATTTCAAAGGAAGCTAGTTTTTTGTATGCTTACTGGCAATATATAAAGCAAGTTTTTCCATGACCCATGCTTTCCTGTTTGTATCGGAGGACAATTTCATCATAAGTTACTTTTGGTGTAATACTAATAAAGTGTGGTAAAAGAATCTTCTTTTAGAAAGTGGAATCATGATGGAAAAGATCAATCACCAACAACAAACAATCAAATTTTTGATGCAGCAAGTGCTAGGCTATGAGTTGCAGAATTAAAATAAGCATTTAAACTTTCTCATGTGATCCTTGTCCTAGAATATAAGACATCTCAAGTAAATATGCAGTCTGGAGGTTGAATGTCTTACATGTTTCTGCATTTACTTCTTTCTTTCGACCAGTAGTGGATGCCGCTCTACAGGTGAAGAACCTTGCACTTTTCAGATGCTAGTTGTGGAAGATCATCTCTATTGATTTTCAAACTACATTTCTGATATGCTTTTCCTTGGTTGTAACCTTAAGCATCAAAATTCTCTGTTTCTCCCTCTCTCTTATTTACCCATTGCTCCATCTATTTCTCATAAACTGGTTGCTTTTTTCTTTCTTTTTTTGTCATGATAATTAGACACGGTCTAAGAGGTTCTTGGAGATTCAAAAATTAAGAGAAATCAAGAAAGAGTATGACTTGAAAACAGCTATAGAACTGCTCAAAACAACAGCTAGCACAAAGTTTACTGAAACAGCTGAAGCCCATTTCCGTCTCAATATTGACCCAAAATACAATGATCAGCAGCTTAGGGCAACTGTAAGTTTTCATTCATCATCATACATACTTCAAAGTTTCTATCGCGTGTTTAGTGGTATGATTAGTATCTCCAATTGTGGCGACTTCTTTATTTCAGGTTAATTTGCCCAAGGGAACAGGTCAAACTGTTAAAGTGGCTGTTCTTACCCAAGGTACTTCCTTAAGATATATTTTGTGTGAATCTATCATGATAGTAAGCCAATAGATTGATCTTCAGTTTTAAAGATTGTGTCACTAATGCCCCGAAAGCAAGGCATACTTTTTGAAAGCTAGAAGGAAAAGTTGGCATCTGAATTATAATTTATTGCCTGCCGTCATTGGCATCATCTCTCATCTTTAAGGGAATATACTGCACTGTGAATATGTTCTCATATGTCTGAACTTTATCCTTCTATCACTGCCCATAGGAAACGTCAACTCTGGTTCTTCTCTAGACTATCAAAGACAATCTTCCAATGTACTTTTACGTTCTTATTCCATTCTTCCTGTCCTTTTTCCTAGGCAATGTGAAACTGTTCAACTCAGTAATCGTATCCGTCTTCTCTTTTTCATTGAAACTACTTCTTTTCTCCAGCAAATAGTTGTACACTCCTCTTTCAATTTGTAGATTGTTTCAATCTGTAAAAGTAGTGCTCAAAGGCGCACCTGATGAACAGTTTTCATTTGTGAAGCTTCAAGCTGCATATGATGCATTACCTAATGTACTAATCTTGATCCGCTTGAAATGAAACATTGATTTTAGTTTGGCCATGCTTTATTTACTTAAAGAAGTGTAATACAATATTTTTGACCAATGATATCTTGATGAAGCTATTATCTTTCATGCTTCTCTCTTTGATCTTGAAGCTTTGCTCTTTCCTCAAATTGCAAACCAGTTTAGTAGTTTCCACCTCTTGAGTGCAGTGAAATTTTGTGTTACGTCACTTACCCTGTGTAGAAATCCTCTCTATTTGGAAAAGGAGGCACCTGCCTCAAGATACTACGAGATCATCATAGAGAGAGACATGGTAAAAATAAATGAAACAAAAGACTCCAATGAGGTATTCTAAAAAAAAGATGATCACGTGTGGTCTTCCTTTTGCAGTGTGATTGTTTTGTCTAGTTTTAAACCCTACCTACTGAATGCACTATGCTAGGCTCTTTTTGCATTTGGGATGTGGTCAAATGGTAGTTATAGACTGTTCTGCTCTTGAAATATTTCTTTGGAATTGTAGTCTCTATTTTGTATGCTAATTGTGTTGCAGCCAAAATTCTACAGGTGAAAAGTTCGATGAAGCAAAAAATGCAGGAGCTGATTTAGTGGGTGGAGAGGATTTGATAGAACAGATAAAGGGAGGATTTATGGATTTTGACAAATTGATTGCGACACCAGATATGATGCCTAAGGTGTTTCTCTAGTCTTTGCTGAGATAACGGTGTGACTTGCCTTTTGTGTTCAATTTGATCTCTCTTTTCATCTTTATACTTTCTTCGAAAACCAGCCTACAAACGCTTGTCTCTTGGTTTTAAGAATTTAATATTGAAGTGTCCACTACAGTCTAAGAGTGACTGTCCTGAACCAACTCATATGGCTTGGTGAAAAGCTCTCAGCTGTTGTTTCCTTTTCTTCTGAAAACTTCTCTGTTAAGTTGTTTTGGTTGAATGAAACATAATTTTGTTAACTTTTCATAGAAGCTTCTGATACTTGCAGTCTTTCTCTATCCTTCGGTGTACCTTTTTTTCATACCTTTTGCTAAGTTGGTGCTCATAAAATTCATCAAACTCAAAATCTGGTTGGTTATCAGAGCACATGTTTTCTGAGCAAACCTTCTTTCTTTAAAAAGTTAATTTTAAAATTTCATATTTTTACATTGTACTCGACTTCTTTATGCTTCATGCGAACATTTTTCACACAGTATGCTTGAATGATTTATGGTCCCTCTTGTTCTGTCTTAGATCTAGTAATGCTGCAGGATGGAGGGCCATAGTGACCCTAGCTTAAGCTGAGCAATCAATCATAGAGGCTCCCCAGCCCCTCTTTCCATTTTAAGGCTGCCGGACAGCTGATGTGAAAAGTTGCATCTCTTTAAGTTACATTTGTCTCGAAACATTTTTTTTAAAAATTTACTCCTGAACATATCTGCGGCTCATTTTGCATTATTTTTTTGTGGATTCATATTAAATACATTCTCTATCATTTGCGACAGGTAGCTAGCTTAGGTAGGATTCTGGGACCTAGGGGACTCATGCCGAACCCAAAAGCTGGTACTGTCACTACAAATATACCTCAGGTGAAGTGTCAGTATTTTCTGCTTGTGGAAAAAGTTAATCAGAATACTGTATTTTTATGTCCCAACTTTCTCTTTGTAAAATGGAATAATGCCTAGATCTTTATATAAAATGAAAAATGGAAAAGTTCATATATGCTAGCTGAAGTCATTCCGAGTTACGAAATGCAAAACAATGTGAGTAGCGAGTAGGCTGATGATTTGCTTATTGCACCATTTTTCAAGCATGTAAAATGATTAATTTCTTCCAGGCTATCGAAGAATTCAAAAAGGGTAAAGTAGAATACCGAGCAGATAAAACTGGAATAGTTCACTTACCATTTGGAAAAGCAAATTTCTCGGAAGAAGATCTTATCATAAACTTCATCGCTGCAGTGGTATGTTTTATGCTTACCTTCTACTTCTTGTTCCAGAGTGGTTGAAATGTGCCATTGATATGTATAAAATTCATTCAACTGCATTTTTTTCAATAACAGAAATCAATAGAAGCAAACAAACCATCAGGTGCAAAAGGAGTTTACTGGAAGAGTGCACATGTATGTTCGTCAATGGGGCCATCCATTCGGTTAAATGTAAGGGAGATGCTCGAGTACAAGCTTCCGAACGCTTAATTGACCTACACATGTATATTGCATCTTCTGTCATCTACCTAGCTTCTTTGGCGCCTTAACTGAGCTTCCATTTGAGAGGGTTAGGATACGGAGTAGGTGGAATTCGAGAGGAGATTCAATGCCATATTGTCAATATTTCTGCGGAAGCTTTCTTAGGCCCAGTTGCTAAAGAAGTATTCTTGTTTGACAATGCCAATTGTATGTTCAATTTGATTCTCTGTAGGTGCTAATGTATATCATGCTATAATTCGCAAAAGGTGAAGCTAGTCAAATTCATAAATTTCCTACACTACAAGATTCTTATTTATGGTCATGTCTCAGTTTGTCCCAACAGTTGAATAAACGTGAGAGTTTCAGTATTTTGTTACTTATCAAAGGAGAAGAAAAAGTCGGACTATTTTCTGGTCCATATAAGACAATATAGTGAAAATAGCACGGGCTAGTCAGTTTCCGGACTGGTAATTGAAAAATAACCAGCGTTTGTAAAGTCATTGAAAAATAGTCACTATTTTGCTGCAACACGGAAAGTTCCAGTATAATATACTGGAGATTAGGGCACCTGTGTATGAACTTCCAGCATATTATGCTAGAACTCCAACACACGGAAAGTTCCAGCATAATAAACCGGAGATTGGAGCACATGTGTATGAATTTCCAGCATATTATGTTGGACCAATATATTATACTGGAACTCCAGTATATATATTATGCTGGAATATTTTTCGGATTTATTACCATCGGTATTACGCCTCTACACTATTTTATCTATTTCGCTGATTACGGAATTTAAAATATTAATTTGACTTATACTATATGAAAATGAATTATATACCTCCATGAGATTTCATCTCGTAATACATACTTCCCCTATGACTTCAAACGTTATATGAACTTTTCTTGTTTCTTATTTTTCCCAAAAAAAAAGTATTTTGTAACATAGAAATGGACAAGTTCGCCATTCATAGCTAGTTTTATTTTTAATCTATTTCTGTCACAAACTAACCTGGCCTTTTGTTGATAATTATATTAAGAACACTGTAGCGATTACACGAGTCAACTGTCGAGGGAGGGGCCGCACCTAAGAGGTGTGATATAAACGACTACCCTAATGCAAGCATTATTGGCTACCTCCACGACTCAAACCCGTGATCTACAGAGAGACAACTTTACCATTGCTCTAGGGCTCCAAATACAAAATAAGACCGAATTCACCTCAGATCTTCAAAAATGTCATTAATTGGTATTTTAATCAAGTGGTCTTCCCAAAGGTCTTTGTTATGCCATCCCCATAGTAGCGCCAAAAACCTTTATAACCATGCATATTCAAAGAAAGGGGAAAATTAGAATAAACAAAACAGCCTATCAAAAAGAGGAAGAAGAATAGTTTCTTTTTTTTAAAAAAAAAGGAATGATTAAAGTATGCAATATGTCCGTTTAATAAGCTAAAAGCTGAGAAGCTGTTGATGAATGTGCTGTTATATATTTGCAATTTGCAGTAATTTATACTAACAAAACCCGCCTAGGCCAATGGCTCAAACCTCAAAGGTATTCTTCTCCTTTGCTAATCACCATCACTGGCATTCTTCCACCATTGATTCCATTAAGATCGCAACTCCTGCTTCACTTAATAGCCGCCATCCTGTTCCAAAGCTTCTCTATTCTTATGACAATGTCTTTCATGGCTTCAGCGCTGTTTTGTCTAAAGATGAGCTAGAAGCTCTCAAGAAGTCCAAAGGTTTCATTTCAGCTTATAAAGATAGGTCTCTTGAAGCTCATACTACACATACCTCTGAGTTTCTTAAGCTCAACCCCTCCTCTGGTCTATGGCCAGCTTCTGGTTTTGGCCAGGATGTGATCATTGGTGTTCTTGACTCTGGTGTCTGGCCGGAGTCTGCAAGTTTCAGAGATGACGGGATGCCCGAAATCCCTAAAAAATGGAAGGGAATTTGTCGGCCAGGCGTGGAGTTTAATACTTCAATGTGCAACAGGAAGCTCATTGGGGCCAATTACTTCAATAAGGGACTAATGGCCGAAAATCCTGATTGGAACATTTCCATGAATTCTGCAAGGGATACTGTTGGTCATGGCACTCATGTTGCCTCTATTGCTGCTGGTAACTTTGTCAAAGGAGCTTCATATTTCGGATATGCTCCTGGAACAGCAAAAGGGGTTGCACCGCGAGCTAGACTTGCTGTGTATAAGTTTAGCTTTGATGAAGGGAACGTCGCTTCTGATTTGATTGCAGCTATGGACCAAGCTGTGGCAGATGGTGTTGACATGATATGCATTTCCTACGGCTGGCGCTTTATTCCTTTGTATGAAGATACTATTGCAATTGCTGCTTTCGGTGCCATGATCAAGGGTGTGCTAGTTTCTGCTTCAGCAGGAAATAGTGGTCCTAATATGGGAAGTTTAAACAATGGAGTCCCATGGATCTTTACAGTAGCATCAGGTCATACTGACAGGTGGTTTTCTGGGACTCTGACACTGGGAAATGGTCTAACGATTAGGGGATGGAGCTTGTTTCCAGCAAGAGCAATCATTAGCAATTGGCCTGTAATTTACAACAAGACATTGTCTGCTTGTGATTCAGCTGAATTATTAGCCCAAGTACCTGATGCTGGACGTAGCATCATCGTTTGTCAGAGGAGCGGAGATGCAGAAGTAGTTACTGACCAAATGAACTATGTTGCAGAGGCCAGAGTTGGAGCAGCCATCTTGATTACCGAAGATCCAGCAATATTAAGGTCCACTGAATTTCCAAATCCTGGAGTTGTTATAACCCCTAAGGAAGGGAAACAGGTTATGAATTATGTCACAAAGACTCCTGAACCCAAGGCCAGCATTAGTTTCCTGGAGACGTATTTAGACTCAAAGCCTGCTCCAGTTGTTTCTGCATCCTCAGCTAGAGGCCCCTCTCGAAGCTACCTGGGAGTGGCAAAGCCAGACATATTAGCACCAGGAGTGTTAATTCTAGCCGCCTACCCGTCTAATATTGCAGTTGAGAAAATTGGTACCAATGTAGAATTGGCAACTGATTACTATCTTGAATCAGGCACATCCATGGCTGCTCCGCACATTGCTGGAATAGCTGCAATGGTTAAAGGTGCACATCCTGAATGGAGTCCTTCAGCTATTCGTTCCGCCATGATGACCACTGCCAACCCTTTGGATAATACTCAAAAACCCATAAAAAGTTCTGAGGATAACAAACGTGCTACACCACTAGATATGGGAGCTGGGCATGTTGATCCTAACCGGGCTCTTGATCCAGGCCTCATATATGATGCCACTCCGCAAGATTATGTTAATCTTCTTTGTTCTTTGAATTTCACAGAAGAGCAGTTCAAAACAATTGCAAGATCATCAGCCAATCACAACTGCTCAAATACATCCTCGGATATCAATTACCCATCATTTATTGCATTCTTTAGCCCACAAGGGGACTTGACTTGGTTGGAGCAGAAATTCAGGAGGACGGTAACAAATGTTGGGAGTGGTGCAGCTAAGTATAGAGTGAAAGTGAAATCACCAAGGAACTCAAATGTTTCTGTGTCACCACAAACATTGGTTTTTAAGAAGAAAAATCAGAAGCAGAGCTACACTTTGACCATTCGTTACAAAGACAACGCAGAACAAATAGTCGAATCTGGTTCAATCAGCTGGGTGGAAGAGAAGGGAAATCATAGAGTAAGAAGTCCTATTGTAATATCTCCAGAAATAGAGGTCTGGTAGTGAAACTCTGCAACTGGCACAAGCTCTTGCATTTTCTAAGTTTCTAATCTGTGGAAGAGGATTCTGTCTGAAATAGCCGGATACATGTCGGCAAAGCATGCTCTTTGATGTTACTGTTAAAATACATATTTTCCCTGAAATATAAGAGCATGACTTGTACCTATAAAAAATGTCACCACCAAAGAGGTCGTCTTTTCGTCACTTGGCTGCTGTGAGCGAAGCAAGCGTGAATTTTCTAACAATCAAGCCTCATAATAGGCATCAAATGTATTGGAAAAGCTAAAGGATTCAAATGGAATAATGCCTACATCTTTATATAAAATGAGAAATAGACACGAATCTGGGGTCTTTGCCCCTAAAAATAAAAATTAACAACAAATTGAGGGTCTTGTTTTATTAAATAATCCATATAGAAAGAAAGTCAAGAGCGTGGCTACGGGAAAGGTAAAAAGGTTTGAAAATCTTATGTTTTCTTTTGTTGATGAAAGAGAATAAAGATTCTTTGACTATTTGTAGAAAAATTTAGATTAAGATAATCAATATAGCAAGTGCAAAGTTCCTGTGAGTTCAATAAATCAATAGGCTCGTGTGTTCTTCTACACTATTTTATAGTATGATGCTATTTCGCTGGGTACGGAAATTAAGATATTAATTCCACTAATCCTATATGAAAATTTTCATAAACCTCCATGTGATTTCATCTTGTAACACTCTCAAAGCAGTCTCCGTGATTCTAGAGTGAAAACCAACGATAAAACATGAATCCAACGCTAAAAATCCCGTGGTGCTTGCTAGATCGTAGTCCTTCATCTTGTGGCTGTTTTGGAGGATTCTTCAAAGTGATGTAACCTCAGATTTTGTTTTGTTATTGTTGATTAAGGTAAGAATCAGTCTCTCCCTCATATGTATATTAGAGTTTCAAGGCGAAAAACAAGTGTTTACACCCTAACTTGAACACCAAAAGTTGATTAAAGAAGAGAATACAACTCCTATAGTGTTGTGGTATGATTGAGGGTTGTAATGAGCAACACCAGCTGGGAATTTCAAGTTGCATCTACTAAGTAAATCATGTTCTTGGTTGTGCTTAAGGTTAATCATGTGTTGTTTGAGTTGTTTGATTGAAAATCTACAAGATAGTAATTGACATGGTCAGTACGGTTTTTTTGTAAGCTGTGTTGAAGCTATATATATAGTTTGTTGTTGCTGGAAATTCTTAGAAATAGTTTGATTATGTTATGGCTACTGTTGTTAAGCTTATCTATATGCCAATTAAGTTGATTGAAGAAGAAAACATAAAAAATAAGAGGTTCACGATAAAGTTAAGGTTAGGCGTGTGGACTACTTTTGAAGATTTTCTTATGATGTTTTGGGCTTAAAATGATATGGTAAGCATAAGTATGATATTACAGATGTCTAGGCAGATTCGTGGAAAAGAAATTGGATTCAAACCATATTTTGTTAATCGTAAATCGAGCTTGCCGCTCAAAATGGTTGTTGAAGTAATCAAAGAGCTTATTGTGAATTATATTGTTGTTGTTTAGGCTGTTTAGTGAGTAACTAATGGGATGTAGTCCAAACAGGGGAGGTGCTGTCCGTTTTCTTGTAGAATATTGGTTTCGAAATGAGAGATACAATGCTTATATGGCGAGGAAGAAGACAATTTACTCATTGTAGACGTTAAAAGATCATATCGAGCTCGGTTGACGATTGGAGAGAGATTGCAATGGTATGTTGAGGCACTTTCTTCTTTCTTTTGGCATGATCCAAAGTGAAATGAATGTAAACCATACGCTATTTCATAGCAGATCTATTCCTAGCATCTAAGGATGCCCATGTTGTTCTTTTCATATAAAGTTATTCTAAGAAAGTATGTATGATGCTTGAATCTTATTGAGGTTCATATTGATGATATGATGTTCATAATGTGATTCCAAGAGTGCAGCATGCATTATATATATGTATCTATTTTACTCTATCGAGTCGCGCTATAGTCGGCTGGGTACGAACCTATTGTGCAACCAATGATCAGTTGGGTTTTATCGAGCTCCACGTGGTCTTATGATGACCGTGTACGTTTTTACCGAACTATTATGGCCGGGTATGATATGATGATGATATACCCAAAGAGGCGTATGTTTTTAAAAGTTTATGTATTATATATATGTATCATGCATTTCATGTCGCTATCCCTCAGAGACACTCAGATGTTACGAGTTGTATCTTCTCTATCTCTCTTTACATTACTATTCTTATTTATGCTTTCCTTCCTTATATGCTACGTTATTCATACTGACGTCACTTTTGCCTGGGGACGCTGCATTTCATGCCCGCAGGTCCGGATAGACAGGTTCACAATCCTCCTAGTAGGCTATCAGCTCAGCAGAAGGTGTTGGTGCACTCAACTTGCTCGAGAGTTTTCTATTTGGTCAGTATGATTTGGACATGTATTGATTGGTATGGCGGAGCCCTGTCCCGACCTTGATAACATTTATGTACTCTTAGAGGCTTGTAGACAGATGTCATGTATATGGATACTTGTATGGCATTGTCGGCCTATGGTTTGAGTATACAAATGATCATGTCGTTCTTATACGCCCGTATGTCACATGTATAAGTTTGTATATCGTGTTGGGTCGTCCTATATCGAGTATCCCCTTATGTTTTATTCTGTTTATCTCATGACGGATTTTCCAGCTTATTTACCCATGACAGTACTATAAGAAAGATATGTTATGTCGGTATTCGGTTGAGTAAGGCATCCGGTGCCCATCGCGGCCCTTCAGTTTGGGTCGTGACAACTGAAGTATAACCTTTAAAGGTTATTCAGGAAGACGCTTCCCTAGAACAAGCACTGTGATTAGAGTTAAGCTTAAGGGTCTAAGTGTGCCAGTTACACTAGGTGTCACCTCGTGCGTAAGAAATTCAGCTATCCTTGATACAAAAGGGTTACCACAGGCGAGTAAAAGTTGGTGAAGATGTGAAAAGACGCTAAAGATAAAGAGGTAAAATATTTATAGGTAAATCTTCATAGCATTAAATGTTAGTACTCTCCTAAAGGGAGGAAGATGATGTGATATGGTATTAAATCGGATTTAAGTGGTTCAAGTAAATATAGAATGGTAATGGAAGAATGCGGTATAAAGGAAAAAGGAATGAGATTGCATTTACTCTGATCCTATAGATATGTCACGACTCCTGAACGATATGCAAGCATGACGCTGGTAAGACGCAGTAAGGGTTCCCGGGAAGGATGTTAATTGGTAAATAAGTGCGAATGGACACTTGATACATAAGGATCCAGTGCGAGAGGTAAGTTACGGGAAAAAAAATAACCCAAGAGGGGTTACGTAGAATATGGATATGAGAATGGACCAACGAGTAGTCTACAGTTGATTCAGGAAGAGCCTAGTTATGGCTAGATAAGAGGTCACAGATAAATCAACAGATCATGCAAGATAAACGTAGTGAACCCTAGCATAGGGAATTCAGTCTCGCAAATACGAGATTGCAATCCTTGAAAAATTTGCAGATAGGAGTTGGGGTAGTTAAAGGTACCATTTAAGGTTTACGAAAATAAAAGAGAGTGCCACTAAGGAGACATTAAAAATTACAGTTCAGAAGTAACCTTACGAGCATAAGGGCACAGAGGTATGTACTAAGGATATTTATAGGCAAGTAAGAAGATGGAAGATTCCGTCAGGTATACGATGTAATAAGCTCACAGCTTTACAAGAGTCAGAGGGTCTCCCCTAAGTACTACCACGAAAGACTAGCTGAGGAAATAAGGAAGAAGACTTCAACCTAAGCATAGTGACCTAAAGAAGAAACAGTCCTGTAACAACAGTCTCACTACAACATGGTATGCACTCTATAAGAAAGTGGCACCTACTGTGACTAATGAACGGGAAGTAAAATCAAAAGTAATATTAGAGATCATATGGGTTGCATGAAATTCTAATATGTGTGGGCACTAAGATAAGCCAAGTATTCATGGAAAAAAGTGACAGAAAGACCAGGAAAAGTGTCACGACCCGAGTTCGCCCTCCGTGAACCGTCGTGACGGCACCTAGTCGCTACGACTAGGTAAGCCTAACAAATGCAGAAAAAGAAATAAATTGCGGAAGAAAGTAATTAAAAACCGAGATAAACAAGGTTAAACAGTGTTTAAGATGCCGCCTGGCATATAACAGTACAAAATCTCAATCTAACACTCCCAAAATCCGGAACCCCATGAATCACA
This sequence comes from Nicotiana attenuata, assembly GCF_001879085.1. NCBI lineage: Eukaryota > Viridiplantae > Streptophyta > Magnoliopsida > Solanales > Solanaceae > Nicotiana > Nicotiana attenuata. The sequence continues at coordinate 19,944,016 of NC_031989.1, forward strand.
AGCTAAAAGATTACATAATAAGCTCTAACTCCAGAATATCTACCAACAAAGGAAAATACAGAAAGGGCTATACTAGTACTGAGAATAGAAAGGGACTCTTCGGTCTGCGGACGCGGCAGATATACCTCGGAGTCTCTAAAAAATGCCTCGCCTCAAGCGTGATAAGTCTGAGTGGAAGTACCTGGATCTGCACATGAAAAACATGCGCAGGAAGGGCATGAGTACACCACATCGGTACTCAGTAAGTGTCAAGCCTAACCTCGGCCGGTTAGTGACAAGGAAGGTCAGGGCCCTACTGAGGTTGAAGGAAATACAAGATATAACAGTGTAGAATAAGACAGTATACTTAAGTGCAACAGTAAAAGTAACACAGGATAAAAGAACAACAACAACTTTAACAGAGACATAGAAATCACGGAAATAAATACAGCTCAACGCAGAGATAACAACCGAGGGATCTCTCAGTATCCCGAGGATCTCATAGTATCCTCAATATGTGTACTGGGGATCTCTTAGTATCCCAAGGATCTGAGGATCTCTTAGTATCCTTAATATATATGCTGGGGATCTCTCGGTATCCCAAGGATCTCTTAGTATCCTCAATATACGTGCTGGGGATCTCTCGGTATCCCGCACTACAGTCCAAATCAATACAGGTGCAGGGGATCTCCCGGAATACGAATCCGTAGTCCCAAAGTAAACAAGCAGGGGGGATCTCCTAGGATACCGTCCCGTAGTCCCAAAGTAAACACACAGCAACAACACGAAGAATACTCAATTCAGTTCTAATTTCATACCAAGGTAAAAATAGGTGTTTCTAACCTAGCATGCCACACATACTCCAAATAAGGCAGTTTGAGCAAATAAGGCAATTAAGATAATTAGACATGCTTCCCTAAGCTAATAGCAGGCTTAAATTACACACGGTATGAACAGGAAAAAGGAAATCACATTTATAGTTACTTAAAGAAAACGAATTTTCAACAATTAGCACAAGTACGCACTCGTCACCTCACGTACAAGGCATTTCAATTATCAACGAACCAAATCCTAAGGGGGAGTTCCCCACACAAGGTTAGACAAGCCACTTACCTCGAACCGGCTCAAAATCAACCCGAAACCACGTTTTTGCCACGAATACTCGACTCCAAATGGCCCAAATTTATTCAATTCAATTGCATAATGTAAATAACACTTCAGGTAACTGATTCTATAAATAAATCCTAAGCTAATACGCGAAATTAGGTAAAATGACCAAAACGCCCTCCGGGCCCACGTCTCGGAATCGGGTAAAATTTACATTTTCAAAATTCTCATACTCTCACGAGTCTAACCATACCAAAATTATCCAAATCTAACGTCAAATTCCCAATCAAAACTCGAAATTTAGGTCTAAGAACTTTCTTCAAATTTTCCCCCAATTTTCATCTCAAATCCGAAATTAAACGATAAAACTAACAATAGATTAATGGAATACAACTAGAAAGGGACAAGGAATTGTTACCCACTGACTTCCTCTTCAAAAATCTCCCAAAATCACCCTCTCCCGAGCTCCAAATCATTTTTCCAACTTTGAAACTAAACCCTCGAATTTCTTATTATCTGCCCAGTAAATCCGCACCTGCGGTTGAATACCCGCTCCTGCGCTACCGCTTTTGCGGTTGAAGGAACCGCTTCTGCGGTTTTCACTAAAATTTCTAACTCCGCACCTGCGACCTAGATTCCGCATCTGCGGTCCCGCAGGTGCGGCAACTCTTCCGCTTCTACGATCTCTGTCGCCTTCGCTTGTGGCCGCATCTGCGGCTCCATGCTCGCTTCTGCGAGTCCGCACCTGCGGTCCCCTAGCCGCAGGTGCGGTTATGACAGCAATGGAAAAGCTTCAGCTGACAAACCAAATTCCTAACTCTTCCGTTAACCCTCCGAAACCATCCCGAGGCCCCCGGGACCTCAACCAAAAGCACGAACAAGTCATATACCACTGAAAAAACTTATACAAATCTTCAAAACACCTCAAGCAACATCAAATCAACCAATTAGCATCGAATTCAAGCCTAAGAACTTCAAAACTCTCAAAATACGCTTTCGATCAAAAATTCTATCAAACCTCGTCCGAATAACCTGAAATTTTGCACACAGGTCACATTCAACCCTACGGAGCTACTCCAACTTCCGGAATTGCATTCCGACCCTGATATCAAAATCTCACTATCGAATAGGAAACTTCAAAAATTCAACTTTCGGCATTTCAAGCCTAAATGAGCTACGGACCTCCAAGACACAATCCGAACATGCTCCTACACCCGAAATCACCCGACGGAGCTAACGGAATTCCATTTCGAGGCCATCTTTACACTATTCTGACCACGGTCCAAATTCTAAAACTTAAACTCTCATTTAGGGACTAAGTGTGCCAAAACTCTCCGAATTTCCAAATAAACCCTCCCAACAACTCACAATAGCAGAAACAAACACGGGGAATACAGTTAATTGGGGATCGGGGCGTTAATTCTTAAAACGACCGACCGAGTCGTTACTTCCTCCCACACTTAAACATTCGTTCGTCCTCGAACGAGCATAGAGACATACCTGAAGCAGTGAAAAGATGAGGGTAACGGCTGCGCATATCCTGCTCGGTCTCCCAAGTCGCCTCCTCGACCGACTGACCCCGCCACTGAACCTTCACTGATGCAATGTTCTTTGACCTCAGCTTTCGAATCTGCCTGTCCAATAACGCTACTGGCTCCTCAACATAAGATTGATCCTTGTCCAACTGGACTGAACTGAAATCCAACACGTGCGGCGAATCACCGTGATACCTCCGGAGCATCGAAACATGAAATACCGGATGAACTCCTGCCAAGCTGGGAGGTAAAGCAAGCTCATAAGCAACCTCCCCGACGTGCATCAATATCTCAAAAGGGCCAATTAATCTCGGACCCAACTTCCCTTTCTTCCCAAACCTCATAACGACCTTCATAGGCGAAACCCGAAGTAGGACCCGCTCTCCAACCATGTAGGAAACATCACGAACCTTCCGGTCCGCATAACTCTTCTGTCTGGACTGGGCTGTGCGGAGTCTATCCTGAATTACCTTGACTTTCTCCAAAGCATCCTGAACCAAGTCTGTGCCTGATAATCTAGCCTCACCCGGCTCAAACCAACCTACCGGGGATCTACACTGCCTACCATACAAAGCCTCATACGGTGCCATTTGAATGCTGGACTGATAACTGTTGTTGTAGGCAAACTCCGCCAATGGCAAGAACTGATCCCAAGACCCTCCAAACTCGATCACACACGCACGAAGCATATCCTCAAGAATCTGAATAGTGCGCTCGGACTGTCCGTCCGTCTGAGGGTGAAATGTTATACTCAACTCCACCCGAGTACCCAACACCTGCTGAACGGCCCTCCAGAACCGTGATGTGAACTGAGTACCTCTATCTGAAATGATAGAAACTGGAATACCATGCAGACGAACAATCTCCCGGATATAAATCTCGCCAACCGCTGCGAAGAATAGGTGGTACACACAGGAATGAAATGCGCGGACTTGGTCAGCCGATCCACAATAACCCAAATGGCAAGTATGGGAGCCCCAGTTACGAAGTCCATGGTGAATCCGCTCCCACTTCTACTCCGGGAATCTCTATCTGCTGAAGCAATCCACCCGGTCTCTGGTGCTCATACTTCACCTACTGAAATTAAGGCACCGAGCTACAAACCCAACTATATCTTTCTTCATCTGCCTCCACCAATAGTGCTGTCTCAAATCCTGGTACATCTTCGTGGCACCCGGATGAATGGAATACCGAACTATGGGCCTCCACTAGAATCAACTCCCGAAGCCCATCAACATTGGGTACACAAACTTGACCCTGCATCCTCAATACCCCATCATCAACCAATAGTCAATCTCTGGCATCGCCATGCAAAACCTTGTTCCTTGAGGACAAGCAAATGAGGGTCATCAAAACTGACGCTCCCGGATACGCATCAAACAAGAAGACGAGAGACCACGCAAGCTAGAACCCGACTGGGCTCCGAAAGATCAAATCTCACAAATTGGCTGGCTAAGGCCTGAACATCCATCGCTATGGGCCTCTCTGCTGCTGGTAAATAAGCCTAACTCCCCAAACTCTCTGCCCGACGGCTCAAAGCATCGGCCACCACATTGGCCTTGCCCGGGTAATACAAAATAGTGATATCATAGTCCTTCAGCAGCTCTAGCCATCTCCTCTGATGCAAATTAAGGTCCTTCTGCTTGAACAGATGTTGCAAACTCCAGTGATCGGTATAAGTCTCACAAGGCACACTGTACAAATAATGACGCCAGATCTTCAAGGCGTGAACGATAGCAGCTAACTCGAGATCATGGACAGCATAATTCTTCTCATGAACCTTCAACTATCTGGACGCGTAGGCAATCACCCTACCGTCCTGCATCAATACCACTCCAAGGCCGACCCTCGAGGCATCACAATAGACAATATAAAACCCTGAACCTGTAGGCAATATCAAAACTAGGGCTGTAGTCAAAGTTGTCTTGAGCTTCTGAAAGCTCTCCTCACACTCTTCACGTCCAACCTGGAACGGAGCACCCTTCTGGGTCAGTCTGGTCATAGGTGCTGCTATAGATGAAAACCCCTGAACAAATCGACGGTAATAGCCCGCCAAGCCAAGAAAACTGCGGATCTCTATAGCTGAGGATGGTCTGGGCCAACTCTGCACTGCTTCCACCTTCTTCGGATCCACCTTTATCCCCTCACTAGATACCACGTGACCCAAGAGTGCCACGGAATCCAACCAGAACTCACATTTTGAGAACTTAGCATATAATTTCTTCTCCCTCAAAGTCTGAAGCACTGTCCTCAGGTGTTGCTCATGATCTTCCCGACTCCGGGAATACCAGAATGCCACCAATAAAGACAATGACGAATGAGTCAAGATATGGTCGGAATACACTATGCATCAAATGTATAAAGGCTGCTGGGGCATTGGTCAGCCCAAATGACATAACAAGGAACTGGTAATGACCATACCGAGTCCTGAAGGCAGTCTTCGGGATATCTGGCTCGCGAATCTTCAACCGATGATAGCCTGAACGCAAGTCAATCTTGGATAACACACGAGCACCCTGTAACTCATCAAACAGGTCATCAATACGAGGCAAAGGATAACGGTTCTTCACTGTAGCCTTGTTCAACTGGCGATAATCAATACACATACGCATAGAACCATTCTTTTTTTTCACAAATAAGACAGGAGCACCCCAAGGTGATACACTGGGCCGAATAAAACCCTTATCAAGCAATTCCTGTAACTGCTCCTTCAACTCAGGAGGAGCCATACGGTACGGAGGAATAGAAATGGGTTGAGTGCCCGACAGCAAATCAATGCCAAAATCAATATCTCTATTGGGCGGCATGCCCGGAAGGTCAGCTGGAACTACTAGGACTGAATCAACTGTAGGGGTATCAATACTGACATCTCTCACATAAGCTAGATACGCGTCACACCCCTTCTCAACCATACGCTGAGCCTTAAGGAATGAAATAACTCTACTGGAAAGTACCCCTCCACTCTACTCGCGATACACCTGGCATAGCCAGCGTCACGATTTTTGCTTGACAATCAAGAATAGCATAATGGGGCGACAACTAGTCCATGCCCAGAATAACATCAAAGTCTACCATGCTGAGCAATAACAAATCGGCTCTGGTCTCAAAACCACTAAGAGAAATCAAACACAACCGATAAACGCAGTCCACAACAAGAGAATCTCCAACAGGAGTAGAAACATAAACAGGAGAACTCAAAGAATCCCGAGATACGCCCAAATGCAGGGCAAAATAAGAGGACACATAAGAATAAGTGGAGCTTGGATCGGATAGGACCGATGCATCTCTGTGATAGACCAAGATAGTACCTGTGATGACAGAATCGGAGGCGACAACCTCGCTACGAGCAGTAAGGGCGTAGTATCTGGCCTAGCCTCCCCCTCAAGGGAGACCTCTACCTCCCCGACCTCCACCTCTAGCTGGCTGAGCAGGTGGGGTAGCAATTGGTGCTGTGATCATAGCCTAAGAACTCTGTGGGGCGCGCTGTGGCTGAGAAGTCTGTGGAGGTGCAGCCCTCCCAAGTTTAGGGCAATCCCTCACCACATAGCATGTGTCACCACACTCAAAACAAGCTCTGGGAGGACGTGGCGGCTGTGACTGGCTTGGGCCAAGTCTACTAGACTAGCCACTAGAAGCACCCCGTGCAGGAGGCGCACTAGATACTGGAGGTGCATAATAAGGCTCCTAAGGTCTAGGAGGAGCTACAATACCACTGGCTACTGGGAGAGCTGAATGAACAGGGCGACTCATATAACCCCTACCATGACGACCTGCAGCTGGGCACGGGCACCAGAATAATGACCCGACTCTCGAGACCTCTTGGCCTCCCTCTCCTCTCTATCCCCTAGCATGCATACCCTCAATCCTCCTAGCAATGCTCACCACCTGCTGATAAGAAATATCTATCTCTAACTCACGAGCCATGCTAGACCTGATGCTGGGAATAAGCCCCTCAATGAACCGGCGAACCTTCTCGCGAACAGTAGAAACTAAAGCTGGCGCATGTCTAGCCAAGTCGGTGAAACGGACAGCATACTCCGAGACAGTTATAGTACCCTGGCGCAAACGCTCAAACTCTGGATGCCAAGCGTCCCTGAGACTCTAGGGAACATACTCTCTCGTGAACATATCTGAAAACTGAGCCCAAGTCAGGGAAGCTGCCTCATCCGGACTGTCTAACTCATAAGCACGCCACCACTGATAGGCGGAACCTCAAAGTTGGAAGGTAGTGAAGGAAACCACACTCGATCCTAATATACCCATGGTACGGAGGATACGGTAGCACTCCTCTAGAAATCCAAGAGCATCATCTGAGGCTAGTCCGCTGAATGTAGGAGGCTGATACTTCTTGAACCTCTCAAGCCTCTTCTGCTCCTCCTCGGAAGCTACTGCCCTCTCCTCGGGCTGAGCTGGGGCTACCGGCTGTACAGGAATAATCTCTGGGACCTAATCAACATGCACTCGCTACTCAGGAGTGCGGGCGGCAGGAGTCTGTGCTCCTCCCCCGGCCTGGGATGTAGCTGCAGCAAGGGGAAGCAACCCTGCCTGAGCTAGAGTGGTGTACATAGTCATAAACTGTGCCAGAGTCTCCTGGAGTGCTGGTGTAGTAGTAGTAGACGTATCAGGTGTCTGGACTCCGGCTGGAACTGCTGGTGGCACCTCGGTGGTAGCTTGCACGGGTGCTCTGGCTGCACCACGAGCGCGTCCTCGGCCTCTACCCCGGCCCCGGCCTCTGACGGCTCCAGTAGGGGGCGCGAGTGCCTAATCATCTCGGGTAGCACGTGTCCTCACCATCTGTGAGAGAATAGAAGAAAGAGGTTTAGAATTGTGATATCAAAAATCTCGCACGACAAGGAAATCAAATGAAATGGAACTTTCCTAACAGTTACATAACCTCTCGTAGATAAGTACAGATGTCTCCGTACTGATCAGCGAGACTCTAATAAACCGGCTTGTGATTCATGACTCCTATGAACCTAGAGCTCTGATACCAACTTGTCACGACCCCAGTTCACCCTCCGTGAACCGTCGTGACGGCACCTAGTCGCTACGACTAGGTAAGCCTAACAAATGCGGAAAAAGAAAAAAATTGCGGAAGAAAGTAATTAAAAATCGAGATAAACAAGGTTAAACAGTGTTTAAGATGCCGCCTGGCATATAACAGTACAAAATCTCAATCTAACACTCCCAAAATCCGGAACCCCATGAATCACAAGCTACAAATTACATAATAAGCTCTAACTCCAGAATGTCTACCAACAAGGGAAAATACAGAAAGGACTATACTAGTACTGAGAATAGATAAGGGACTCTTCGATCTGCGGACGCGGCAGATATACCTCGGAGTCTCTACAAAATGCCTCGCCTCAAGTGTGATAAGTCTGAGTGGAAGTACCTGGATCTGCACATGAAAAATATGTGCAGGAAGGGCATGAGTACACCACAGCGGTACTCAGTAAGTGCCAAGCCTAACCTCGATCGGGTAGTGACGAGGAAGGTTAGGGCCCTACTGAGGTTAAATGAAATACAAGATATAATAGTGTAGAATAAGACAATATACTTAAGTGCAACACTAAAAGTAACACAGGATAAAAGAACAACAGCAACTTTAACACAGACATATAAATCACGGAAATAAATACAGCTCAACGCAGAGATAACAACCGGGGGATCTCTAAGTATCGCGAGGATCTCTTAGTATCCTCAATATGTGTACTAGGGATCTCTCAGTATCCCGATGATCTCCTAGTATCCTCAATATATATGCTGGGGATCTCTCGGTATCCCAAGGATCTCTTAGTATCCTCAATATACGTGCTGGGGATCTCTCGGTATCCCGCACTACAGTCCAAATCAATACAGGTGTAGGGGATCTCCCGGAATACGAATCTGTAGTCCCAAAGTAAACAAGCAGGGGGGATCTCCCGGGATACCGTCTCGTAGTCCCAAAGTAAACACACAGCAGCAACACGAAGAATACTCAATTCAGTTCTAATTCCATACCAAGGTAAAAACAGGTATTTCTAACCTAGCATGCCACACATACTCCAAATAAGGCAGTTTGAGCAAATAAGGCAATTAAGACAATTAGACATGCTTCCCTAAGCTAATAGCAGGCTTAAATTACACACGGTATGAACAGGAAAAAGGAAATCACATTTATAGTTACTTAAAGAAAACACATTTTCAATAATTAGCACAAGTATGCACTCGTCACCTCACGTACAAGGCATTTCAATTATCAACAAACCAAATCCTAAGGGGGAGTTCCCCCCCACAAGGTTAGACAAGCCACTTACCTCGAACCGGCTCAAAATCAACCCGAAACCACGTTCTTGCCACGAGTACTCGACTACAAATGGCCCAAATCTATTCAATTCAATTGCATAATGTAAATAACACTTCAAGTAACTGATTCTACACATAAATCCTAAGCTAATACGCGAAACTAGGTAAAATGACCAAAACGCCCTCTGGGCCCACGTCTCGGAATTGGGTAAAATTTACATTTTCAAAATTCTCATACTCTCACGAGTCTAACCATACCAAAATTATCCAAATCCAACATCAAATTCCCAATCAAAACTCGAAATTTAGGTCTAAGAACTTTCTTCAAATTTCCCCCCAATTTTCATCTCAAATCCGAAATTAAACGATAAAACTAACAATAGATTAATGGAATACAACTAGAAATGGATAAAGAATTGTTACCCACTGACTTGCTCTTCAGAAATCTCCCAAAATCGCCCTCTCCCGAGCTCCAAATCAGTTTTCCAACTTTTGAAACTAAACCCTTGAAATTCTTATTTTCTGCCCAGTAAATCCGCACATGCGGTTGAATACCCACTCCTGCGCTACCGTTTCTGCGGTTGAAGGAACCGCTTCTACGGTTTTCACTAAAATTTCTAACATCGCACCTGCGGCCCAGATTTCGCATCTGCGGTCCCGCAGGTGCGGCAACTCTTCCGCTTCTACGATCTCTGCCGCCTTCGCTTGTGGCCGCATCTGCGGCCATGCTCGCTTCTGCGAGTCCGCACCTGCGGTCCCCTAGCCGCAGGTGCGGTTATGACAGCAATGGAAAAGCTTCAGCTGACAAACCAAATTCCTAACTCTTCTGTTAACCCTCCGAAACCATCTCGAGGCCCCCGGGACCTCAACCAAAAGCACGAATAAGTTATATACCACTGAAAAAACTTATACAAATCTTCAAAACACCTCAAACAACATCAAATCAACCAATTAGCATCGAATTCAAGCCTAAGAACTTCATAACTCTCAAAATACGCTTTCGATAAAAAAATCTATCAAACCTCGTCCGAATAACCTGAAATTTTGCACACACGTCACATTCAACCTTACGGAGCTACTCCAACTTCCGGAATTCCACTCCGACCCCGACATCAAAATCTCACTATCGAACCGGAAACTTCAAAAATTCAACTTTCGGCTTCAAGCCTAAATGAGCTACGGACCTCCAAAATACAATCTGAACACGCTCCTAAACCCGAAATCACCCAACGGAGCTACGGAACCAACGGAATTCCATTCCGAGGCCCTCTTCACACTGTTCCGACTATGGTCCAAATTCTAAAACTTAAACTCTCATTTAGGGACTAAGTGTCCCAAAACTCTCCGAATTTCCAAATAAACCCTCCCGGCAACTCACAATAGCAGAAACAAACACGGGGAATGCAGTTAATAGGGTATCGGGGCGTAAATTTTTAAAACGATCGACCCGTTCGTTACAAAAAGTAATTGCTTACAATTAAAGATAACTGAGAAGGCACGAAAGGAAATCTATGGTGCTAGCAATTTAAAGGAAGATTGCGAGTAGTATAAATAGATATGTGTAGGTCGCAAGCTATAGTATGGTAGAGCGAGAAGATTTTAGGTAGATAGGAGTAAGGATAAGAAAAGGTGAGTGTGAAGGTGACAAGAATAGTAAGGCCTCAGAATTAAGCCCATCAAAACAAGAGAGGTGATGGTTTCCGTAAGTTATAGAAAGCTCATTATAGCATGAATAAAATCAAAGGAGTTTAAAACTAGGAGCATTTAGAAGAGTTGGAATGCTGCCCTGGTAGTAAAGTAAGGGTGTAATTGTGATAAATGATAAAAGTATAATGTTTAGGCCTTCGATTGAGCAATGATTCAGAGAGAAGAGATTTCATGAATTGCATAGTATTAGAATACCCTTATAAGATGAATCATGTTGGGATGCTGTGAAATATGGTTAATTATGTATAGTATCATCCCTAGGTGGATCAGGCAAATAACTTCAGATGTTCCCCAATGAGACGTGAGCCTTAGTGACAATGTATTACGTAAGAAGTTTCAAGTTATCAGTGGTAGATTACAGATCAACATTAAGGTGAATCAATAATGGATGGATAAAAGTTACAAAGTATGAGATAAGATTAGACCGTCATTCTTAAGATGAACAGTAATGATGAAGCATTAAAGGACTTAGATTTATATGCACAGGATAAGCAGCGAGAGTAACCTGGAGTTGGGTAGTAGAACTCAGTAATAATAAACCAACGTAAGAGCTATGATATATATGACCTACCTAGCTGCAGTAAAGCCATAAGGATAGATAACCGAGGCGATGAAACAAGATATAACAATAGTCGTAAGTTCGACAAAGTACCAAGCAAAAATCTTCAGTACACCTATAGATGCCCAAAGGGATAGTTTGTTATAGTTCTGTATATGTTCAGAAAGTGAGGCCTAGAGATTGGCTAAAAGCTGGAGGAAAAAGGAGAGAACAGTCGTATAGGCGCACATACAAGTCTAGAGTCGTACATGTTGCATGACAGAGGATAGCAACAGTTACGATATTAGAAAAATTCCGACCACAAGTCGTGGTGTGAGAAAGAGGCCTCTAGGGGAAAATGCCCTAGCCTTTTGATTTATTCACAGAACAGTTGCCTAAATGGAAAGGACAATATTAAAGTATTCATAAAAGCTATAGGTTATGAGAATGATAGGCGCCTTAGAAAACATTCGAGGACGAATGTTCCAAAGGGGGAATGATGTTACACCCCATGTTTTCCTACGACAGAGTACGTTGTAAGTCAATTGATGTAAGCTCAGAACTGAGATCATCTTTGAAAGTACATAAAGTAAGTTAATCATGTTACGTTGGAGGTTACAAATATTTAAGATCATGAACAACAAGTACCAAGAGATTTGGAAGGCTTAGAAGCTAAACGAATTAAAAAAAAGTAAGTTTCGTCGAAAGTCGACAAGTTTGGAATGTTATAATATGAACCTTTGGGGGTGAGACTAGGGTGCTTAACACGATAAGGAGTTTATGTTATGAGTTACTTTAGTCGTATGATATTCGTGTGTTATGTTTTAAAGTCAAGCGAGTTGTGGAACAAAAGTTGGCAAAGGTCATCGCAAGTTACATTCATAATGTGCTGAAAATTAGGTCAAGTGTAGTTGAGGTTTTCTCACAATATACTTGGAACTACGGGATGATCCACATTCCAAATTAGATATCTACGAGTCTAGTTTCTAACTCATTAAATCGTTCGTCAATACGACATCACAGTAGAAAAATATTCACATTTTCACGAGACAGCGCAAACAGCTCCCAGTAGGACCCACTTAGGAGGTGAGCGATTCTCCAACCTTCATAGATCGGGGCAAGGCTCATTTGGGGTCATTTTTCAACCTAAGCAGACCCTATACTCTTTCAAAACACTCTCAGAGCAGTCTCCATGATTCTAGAGTGAAAACCAAAGATAAAAACATTAATCCAACGCTAGAAATCCCGTGGTGCTTGCTAGATCGTAGTTCTTCATCTTGTGGCTATTTTGGAGGATTCTTCAAAGTGATGTAACGTCAGATTTCGTTTTGTTCTTGTTGATTAAGTTAAGAATCAGTACCTCCCTCATATATATTATAGTTTCAAGGCAAAATACAAGTGTTTAAACACCTACTTGAACACCAAAAGTTGATTCAAGAAGAGTACAACTCCAATAGTATTGTGGTGAGATTGAGGGTTGTTGTGAGCTACACAAATTGGGAAATTCAAGTTGTATATATTGCCTAAGGCAAGTAAATCGTGTTCTTGGTTGTGCTTAAGGTTAATCATGTGTTGTTTGAGTGAAAATCTACAAGATAGTAATTGACATGGCATAAGGAATAAGTATTATTTTTTTGTGGGATGTGTTGAGGCTATATATATGGGTTGTTGTGGCTATTGTTAGAAATAGTTTGATTATGTTATGGCTGTTGTTGTTAAGCTTATCTATGTACCAATTAAGTTGATTGAAGAATAAAACATGAAAAACAAGAGGTTCACGATAAAGGTTAAGGTTAGGCGTGTGGACTATTTTTGAAGATTTTCTTATGATGTTTTGCGCCAAAAATGATATGGAAAGTATAAGTATGATATTACAAATGTTATAGGCAGATTCGTGGAAAAGGAATTGGATTCAAACCATATTTTGTTAATCGTAATTCGAGCTTGCCGCTCAAAATAGTTGTTGAAGTAATCAGAGAGCTTATTGTGAATTATATTGTTGTTGTTTGGGATGTTTGGTGACTTTTAGTAACTTATGGGATGTAGTACAAATAGGGAAGGTGTTGTCCATTTTTTAAATAGTGGTTTCGAAATTTGAGAGTTAAAACGCTTATATGATGACGAAGAAGACGATTTACTCATTGTAGACGTAAGATGATCATATCGAGCTTGGTTGACGATTGGAGAGAAGATTGCAAAGGTAAGTTAATGCACTTCATTCTTTATTTTGGCATGATTTGTAGTTAAATGAACATAAACCATACGCTATTTCATAACGGATCTATTCCTAGCAACTAAGGATGTACATGTTGTTCTTTCCTTATAAATTTATTCTAAGAAAGTATGTATGATGCTTGAATCCATTTGGGGTTCATATTGATGATATGATGCCCATAACAAGATTGCATGAGTGTAACATGCATTATATATATGTATTTATTTTACTCTATCGAGCCGCTCTATAGTCGGCCGGGTACGATACCTATTGTGCAACCATTGATCAATTGGGTTTTACCGAGCTCCCCGTGGCCGATACGATATGATAATATATATATATATATATATATATATATATATATATATATATATATATATATATATATATATATATATATAATGTTTCATGCATTTCATGTCAATAGTCCTCATAGGCACTCACATGTTACAGGTTGTATCTTCTCTATCTCTCTTTACATTGATATTCTTATTCATGCTTTCCTGCCTTATATACTTGGTACTTTATTTGTACGAATGTCTCTTTTGACTGGGGACGTTGTGTTTCATGCCCGCAGATCCCGATAGACAGGTTGGCAATCCTCCTAGTAGGCCATTAGCTCACCGGAAGGTGTTGGTGCACTCCACTTGCTTCGGAGTTGTCTATTTGGTCAGTGTTGTTTGTACATGTATTGATTGGTATGGTGGGACCCTGTCCCAACCTTTATGACGTTTATATACTCTTAGAGGCTTGTAGATAGACGTCATGTATGTGGATACTTGTATGGCCTTGTCGGCCTATGGTTTGAGTGTACAAATAATCATGTCGGCCTTATAGGCCCGTATGTCACATATATAAGTTTGTATATCGCGTTGGATCATCCTATATCGAGTATCCCTTATGTTTTATTCTGGTTATCTCATGACAGCCTTTCTTGCTCATTTACTCATGATAGTACGATAAGAAAGATATGTTACGTTGGTACTCGGTTAAGTAAGGCACCGGGTGCCTGTCGCGACCCTTCGTTTGGGTCGTAACACCTTACGTGACGCAAATCCGTATTAGATGGACGGAACACCGGATGTGAAACTAAAAAGGAAAAATGAAAAAGAACATTGTAACTATTACACGACTTAACTGTCCTGGGAAACACAGTCCTAATGAAGTTACTAATAAAAGGGGTGTTAATCATGATAGGAATAATTTAAATACAACTTATAAATAAGCTTTATGTAATTATAGCTTTTGACTGAATTTTGTACAACAAAACTGTAGACAAGTTGTATATAGTTCGTAGCTTTTGACTAGATTTATGTATGTTTTGTAAATAACTCTACTTATTTTTTATAAATAGGAAAACCTAGCTAAACTGGATAAATATTTTCCTAATTTTGTATCTATATGAAAAAATCCCTTAATGACATATCGTTAAGCTTTTAAAAAACATCCATGCTACTGCTATGCTTTGCCAAACAATCTGCTACACTATTGACTTCCATATAAGTATGCTTTGTTAGGATTTTATCCTGAATTTAAGTGGAAAAAACTCCTGTAGGAATAAATCTCATTCGGATGTCTTATCCTTTTCTTGGAGGAAAAGTCTTTGACATTTATAACTTGAGGATCTCTGCTTCTAACAACAACAACATTCACAATGTAGTCTTTTAAAAAGTTTTGTTTAGGGGAGACTATTCTCTCAAAATTTTATTTTAGGTCGATGAACCAAGCCATAATAAATCATTATGCCTAGTTATGTATATTTTTATTTGTCGTTTGATTAATCGTCCATCAAGCTTTGCATTGTTAGCTTTTGCATGCACCATGTAATTTCGATCCCGACATGCTTCATTTCCAAATTGCCAAGTCTATGCATCATTTGATATACTGGATGTGTGTGCAGTATTTGATCGTGGGCTAGCCATTGCAATTAAATCAGTATAACCTATGATTATTAAATCCAAGAAAGGTGCACATAAGAATCAGAGAGTTAATCTGCTACCACGTGCTCTGGAAGCAGTGTCCTAGGTGTGCATAGAAGAGATTCGGAGAGCCAAAATTTGAGGTCGAATTCACCCTGCTATCACGAAGAATTAGTTTGCAATTTGCAGTGATTTATATCATGACCCTCCATATCGACATGCCACGTAGGTATAACTTGACGTATATTTTTTCCATATGGAAAGCTTACATAGGAAAGATGCTAAACTTGTAGGAAAGTTCAATAGAAATATAGAGGTTTCCCTAGGAAGACCCTAGAACCCTATGAATTTGCTAGGAAGGTCCTTGGAAGATTCTAGCTATGTAGAGAGTTCTAGAGAGGGGTCTTACTTGTACATAATAAGGGACTTGTGTAGTAATTATTATTTAATCACTAGCCCCTAGGAGACTAGTATATAAAGGGGGCCATTCACTTATAATTCTTCAAGCAAAAATAATCAAGTTTTATACAATAAAAAGCTTCATTTGGCAAATGTCTCTTGTCTTTCTTATATGACATTCCCTTTGCGCTCTTGGGTGTGGTAAGGTTGACTTGGAATAGCAAGAACGTGAGCAAGTTGTGCAAGATCGTGAGTGAGTTGTCAAGTACTGCATGTGTACTTAGTTAAATACTAAGGACGTGACAACGTGGTATCAGAGCAAAGGTTATGACTAAAGGAATGTTAGAAAGAATACAAGAGATTTCTAGAAGGAAGATTTGTAGGGAACCATGTTCGGAATTACCAAGGGCATGGTACTTGCAAAAGGGACCAATGTGAAGGTCTTAAGAGAAGGCAGTATGGCAGTGCACGGGACGCACGCGAGGTGGCAGACTTACTTTGGAGGATGGACAAGTATTTGAGGTAGTCAAGGAGGATGGCAAAATTTCTAAGGTACGCAACGCCTCAATCTGCTTGACCGAGGTTGCCACATTATGGTGGCGTCGAAAGTGTACTGACATGGAGAAGGGGCTATGCAAGATTGAGACGTGGGAGCACTTCAAGAAGGAGTTAAAGAAGCAATTCTATCCGATGAATGTGGTGTACGAGGCTAGGCGGAAGCTAAGGGAGCTCCGACATATGGCCACAATTTGGGAGTATGTGCGCGAGTTCACTACCTTAATGCTATAAATCATGGTATGTCTGAGGAAGATTCCCTCTTCTACTTCATGGATGGGTTGCAAAATTTGGTAAAGCAGGAGTTAAAAAGGCACAAGTAGCCAACATGGAAGAGGCCATAAGGGTAGCCGAGTCGCTCGTTGACTTCAAGATGGGGCCTGCCAAGTCCAAAGAAGGCAATGCCAAGAGAGTTAGGTGAGATCATGACAAGGACAACGGGAAAGGCATAGCCAAGGTATACAAGGGCAATGGCAAGGGGTCGTCCCATAACAGGCATGGGTCCAACAGAAACGGCAAGGGGCCAGAAAATGGTTGTGAGTGCATGCCTAAGGGAGGGTGCTAATTATATAAAGGATCATATCGGGCAAGTCAATGCCCAGGGTTGGGGAAGCTTTTTGCAATGATCGGGAACTTTGCTCAGGCATATAAGGGTGATACAGGACCAACCGTCTGCATTGGGGGGATGCGCTTGGAATCTACACCGAAAGTAATGGATTCCAAAGCCTATCTTGGCGCTATGCAAATGGAGCATGGTGGTAGCAAGAAAAGTTGGGCGGACATAGTTGAAGAGGATGGCAAGTTACAAAGTGATGGCGTGCTCTTGGACTTAGACGAAGCACCAAGCAAAGGTGTCAAGTTTGCCAGTAAAGCTGTGACCACGGAGGACAACCAAATAGGAAGTGGAAGCATGTACCCGATGCTTGAGAAGCTGCTAGACTTGGTTGAGTCATGGGGAGATTCAGGCCAAGAGCAAGGAGAGGCATCCGATGGGCAGAGGATCGAGGCCATCATTGCTAGCCATCCAAAGTACAAACGGGGCAAGAAGAAAGCTGACCAGTACCCTGTGACATGGGAAGGATAACCGCTCCATAAGGCATCATGGCTAAAGGACAAAGATCTCCAGTGACACCAAGATGAGGTTCACACGCATGTGTCGATACTTTATGCCGAGGGCGGCACAAAATTGGGTGGGGGAGAGTGTCATGACCCGCCACATCATCATGCCACGTAGGTGCCGTTTGGCGTATATTTTTGTTAAATGGAAAGCTTACATAGGAAAGAGGCTAGAATAGGAAAGTTTTAGAGAAATACAGAGGTTTCCCTAGGAAGGTCCTAGAACCCTATGGATTTTCTAGGAAAGTCCTTGGAAGATTCTAGCTATGTAGAGAGTTCTAGAGAGGAGTCTTACTTGTAAATAATAAGGGACTTGTGTAATAATTATTATTTAATCACTAGCCCCTAGGAGACTAGTATATAAAGGGGGCCATTCATTTATAATTCATCAAGCAAAAATAACCGAGTTCTCTACAATAAAAAGCTTCATTTTGGCAAATTTCTCTTGTCTTTCTTATCTAACATTCCCTTAGCGATCTTGAGTGCGGTAACGGTGACTTGGCATAGCAAGAAGATGAGCAAGTTGTGCAAGATCGTGAGCGAGTTGTCAAGTGTCGCACATGTACTTAATTAAATACTAAGGACGTGACATTTATACCAATAAAACCAACTATTAGCTCAAACCTCAAAGGTATTGTTCCCTTTGACAGGATTTTTATATTGAAAAAAACTACTGCACCATGCGCTCAAATTATATTACTATCTAATAAAAATAATGGCAAATGTCCAATGTTTTTTTGAGCCTCTATATTATAAAAAGGAGGCTCAGCTGCAGTAGGAAGATAAAATTTACATTGATAACAATGCAAATGACTAGTTTCCCACCTCTTCTCTTGTTACCTTAGTTTCATTTTGCTTATTTATTCAGTTTAGTAGCTGTTGTAGAGAGATATACTTACATTGTCCAAATCATTTGGACATGTCTTTAATGCCAAAAATATTTGCTAACATCATCACTAGCATTCTTTTACCATTGATTCCATCAAGATTGCTACTCCGGCTTCACTTAATAGCTGCCATCCTGTTCCAAAGTTTCTCTATTCTTACGATAAGGTATTTCATCCTATTCCAAAGTAGTGTCCTAGGGTTTGAGAGGTGGCCTACAGACTTGCACTACCATGTAGTCTCTCTGCAATTCATCCAGTGTTCCATGTTTCCATCCTCTGGAAGTATCACGGCGATCCGTCTCATGTGTTAGACTTCAGCTCAGTCCAGTTGGACAAGGATCTATCTTTTGTTGAGGAGCCAGTGGCTATTTTGGACAGGCGGATTCGTAAGTTGAGATCGAAGAGCATAACTTCAGTGAAGGTTCAGTGGAGGGGTCATCCGGTCGAGGAAGCGACAGATCGAGCATGATATGCGTAGACGTTATCCTCATCTTTTCACCACTTTAGGTATGTCTCTATACTCGTTCGAGGACGAACGTTTTTTTAAGAGGGGGGATGTAACGACCTAGCCATTCGTTTTGAGAGTATTAGTCCCGATCCCCTGTTTATTGCTCCCTCTATTTAATTTTGTAGTTTTGTGACTTGCCGGGGTGCTTGGTGTCGGATCTGGTGAGGGGGGGTTCGAAATGAATTGAGACACTTAGTCTCAAGGTTTGGAGCTTAAGTTGAAAAGGTTGACCGGGTGTGAACTTAGGTGTAAATGACTCCGGAATAGAGTTTTGATGGTTCCGTTGGCTCTGTTGGGTGATTTTGTACTTAGGAGCGTGTCCGGATAGTGATTTGGAGGTTCGTAGTTGAATTAGGCTTGAAATGGCAAAAATTGGAAATTTGGAAGTTTGACCGAGAGTGGACTTGGTGGTTACCGAGCTTGGATTGGAGTTTCGGGAGTTGGAGTGGGTCTGTGGTGTCATTTGTGACGTGTACAAATTTTGGAGTCAATCGGACATGATTTGATAGATTTCGGCATCGGTTGTAGAAGTTGGAATTTCTTTAGTTTCAATAGGCTTGAATTGTGGTGCGATTCATGTTTTTGATAATGTTTAAGGTGATTTGAGGGCCCGACTAAGTTCGTATCGTATTTTAGGACTTTTTGGTATGTTTGGTTAAAGTCCCGGGGGGGCCTCAGGTTGATTCCAGATAGTTAACGGATCAAAAATTGGACTTAGTGAATTGTTGAAGCTGGGAGTTTTCTGGTGTGATCGCACCTGCGGGGGGTTGGCCGCATGTGCATCTGGAGTGGCGCAGAAGCTGAAGAGAGATTGGGGAGGCCGGTCCGCAGAAGAGGACGATTAGCGCAGATGTGCACCCGCAGAAGCGGTTGGTCGGCATTAGTGACTTCCGCAGATGCGGATGGTTGACCGCAAAAACGGTGCCGCATAAGTGGCTAAAGGAACCGCATAAGCGAAAAGGCTGGGTATAACATTTAAATTCAAGGGTTCTCAATTTTTCTTCATTTTGAACATTTCAAGCTCGGAATTAGGCGATTTTTGAGGGGGTTTATTGAGGTAAGTCAGTTGTGTTCATTTTTAATCAATAATCTTGTTTCCCCACTGAATTTTCCACCTAGTTTGGGTGTATTTAAGGTGAAATTTGGGAATTTGAGACTAGGGATTTGGAGAATTTAATTTGGGGATTTGAAAGGTGATTTAAGGTCGTATTTGAGTAATTCTTGTATGGTTGGACCCGATATCGAATGGGTGTTCGGATTTTATAGTTTTGGTCGGGCTCCAAGACGTGGGCCCAGGTCGACTTTTTGAAGCGATTGTTCAATTCTTTGCTAAAGTTGTAGTTTCATTATTTAAATTAGTTTCTTATACTTATATTTATAGCGTGTGATTATTTTGGCTAGATTTGAGCCGATCGGAGTTGGAAAATCGAGGGAAAGGCCTTCTTATTGATTGATTTAGCGAGGTTTGAGGTAAGCGACTTATCTAACCTTGTGTGGAGGAAATTCCCCTTAGGATTTAGTACTGTTATGGTAAATTATAATACGTGAAGGCGATGTACGCGAGGTGGCAAGTGCGTACTCGGGCTAAATGTTGAACATCCGGTTTTTGCTAAATAGTTCCTTTTTATTCCCTTAATTGAGTTACTCTAGTACGTGTAGTCATCATGTTTAGCCTAATATCACATGTCTACGTGTATTATCTCTTACTTGCAATTTGTGCAACATGCTTAGTAGAATTACCTGCTTCATTTGATTTCGTATTCACTCTTTAACTGTAGGATTCCTTGCTATAATTTCATTGTTCCATTTGTTATGTGGTTTTTCATGATTTTTGTTGAGATAACCGATTGGTTGTGGCACGAGGTTTTTACTGTGCGTACTGTTATTGTGGCACGAGGTTTTGCCATGCGGAGTGTTATTATGGCAAGAGGATTTTGCCGTGCGGAGTGTTATTGTGGCACGATGTTTCTGCCATGCTGAGTGTTATTGTGGCACGAGGTTTCTATAATGCGGAGTGTTACTGTGGCACGATGTTTCTGCCGTGCGGAGTGTTACTTTTTACACGAGGTTTCTGCCATGCCGTTGTGAGATATTTAATTTTGGGACTACGATGCGGTACCTCAGGAGTGCCCCTGGTGTTTACCTTTATTTGTTGTATCGTTGTTGTTGTTGTTTCTTAATTTTTTTCCCTTACGTGTTCTAGTTGTCTTCTTGAAATTTCGGGTTGTTATGTTCTATGAATACCCATTGTTACACTTCTCTGTCATCTCATTACATTATTATATCTCCTGCCTTGTTTTTTTTCTGTTATTCCCAATAGGGCCCTGACCTAACCTCGTCACTACTCTACCGAGGTTAGGATTGGCACTTACTGGGTACCGTTGTGGTGTACTCATACTACGCTTCTGCACATATTTTTTTGCAGATCCAGGTGCATCCTACTAGCCTCGATATTAGAGCGTTGTGCTGCTACATGGTGACTTCAAGGTACACCTGCCCGCGCCCGCAGTCTTCGGAGTCCCCTTCTATCCCGTTCTTTTCTTATTTCTTTACATTATGATAGACAGTGATGTTAGGAGCGTTCCACACTGTATCTAGAGCTTGTGACTTATATTTCACCGGGTTCCTAGATTTGTACATGTTGAGCGGCAGTTTTCATTTATATAGCTGTTGATGTTTGCTATTTAAGTTATGTAGTTATTACGCATATTTGTTAGGCTTACCTAGTCTTAGAGACTAAGTTCCGTCACGACATCTTACGGAGGAATTCGGGTCGTGACAAGTTGGTATCGGAGCTCTAGGTTCATAGGTGTTATGAGTCACAAGTAGGTTTAGTAGAGTCTCGCGGATCGGTACAGAGACGTATGTACTTATCTTCGGGAGGCTATGGAGCTGTTAGGTAAAGCTTCACTTCTTTGATTCCTTATCGTGCGAAATTTTTGACTTCGGAGTCTAAATTTTTGTCTTTCTATTCTCCCACAGATGGTGAGGACACGTACAGCTGGAGAAGATGACCAGACACCCGCGCCCCCTGTTAATGTCGCGAGAGACCGGGGCCAATTTGGAGGCCGAGGACGTCCACGTGGTGCATCCAGAGCACCCGCACGAGTTGCTAAAGAGGAGCCACCAGTAGCTCCAGTTGGAGGGCAGGCACCTGAGACGCCTGTTACTTCACCAGCCTTCTAGGAGTCTCCCGCCCAGTTTCTGAGCATATTCGGCACCTTGGCTTAGGCAGGATTGATACCACTTGCTCCTGCCACATCTCAGGCCAGGGGAGGAGCATAGACTCCCGCCGACCCTACCCTAGAGCAGCAGGTCCAGGTCGATCATGTTCCAGAGGTCATACCAATGCAACCGGTAGCCCCAGTTCAGCCCGAGGTTAGGGCAGCAGTTTCGGAAGAGGAGCAGTTCAGGCTTGAGAGGTACAAGAAGTACCACCCTCCTACTTTCAGTGGCTTGGAGTTTAAGGATGTCCAAGGTTTTCTTGAGGAGTGCCATCGTATCCTCCGTACTATGGGTGTTGCGTAATCTAGACGGATTTCTTTCACTACGTTCCAGCTTAGAGGAGTGGCTTATCAGTGGTGGCGAGCATACGAGTTGGGTAGTCCCACAGAGGCAGCTTCACTCACTTGGAATCAATTCTCAGATATGTTCTTGAGGGAGTATGTCCCCCAGAGTCCTAGAGATGCATGGCGCGCAGAGTTTGAGTAGTTGCGACAGGGTTCTATGACCATGTCAGAGTATGCGGTTCGGTTCAGTGATTTGGCTAGGCATGCACCAGCCTTGGTTGCTACTGTTCGAGAGCGGGTTCGCTGATTTATTGAGGGGCTCACCCTAGTATCAGATTTAGCATGGCCTGAGAGTTGGAGATGGACATCGCATACCAGCAGGTGGTGGGGATCGCTAGGAGATTGGATGGTATGTTGACTCAGGAGAGAGAGGAGAGGGAGGCCAAAAGGTCTCGAGAGCCTGGAACATATAGTGGTACTCGTGCCCCAACTGCATCTCGTTAGGGTAGGGGCTATGAGAGTCAGCCTGTTCATTCAGCACTTCCAGCCGCCAGCAGTACTCTGGCCACTCCTAGGCCCCAGGTTCCCTATTATGCGCCGCCATTGTCTAGTGCACCTTCTGCACGGGGTGCTTTTAGGTGTCAGTCCAGTCAATTAGGCCCGAGCCAGCCACCGCAGACACATCCTCTGAGAGCTTGTTTTGAGTGTAGATACACTCGTCATATGGTGAGGGATTGCCCCAGACTCAGGATCGGTGCACCTCTATAGACCACTCAGGCACCGCGTGCTCCACCGGGTCCTCAAGCTATACTTACAGCACCAGCTACCACTCCACATGCACAACCAGCTAGAGGTGGAGGTCAAGCAGGTCGAGGTCACCCTAGAGGGGGAGGCCATGTCAAATATTATGCCGTTCCTACTAGGATGGAGGCAGTTTCATCCGACTCTGTCATCACAGGTATTGTTCTGGTATGTCATAGAGATGCATCAGTCTTATTTGACCCAGACTCCACTAATTCTTATGTGTCATCCTATTTTGCTCCGTATTTGGATGTATCCCGTGATTGTTTGAGTTCTCCTGTCTATGTGTCTACAACCGTGGGAGATTCTATTGTTGTTGACCGTGTGTATCGGTCGTGTTTGGTAGTTATCAGTGGTTTTGAGACTAGAGTTGATTTATTACTGCTCAATATGTTGGATTTCAATGTTATTTTGGGCATGGACTAGTTGTCGCCCTATCATGCTATCCTTGATTGTCACGCCAAGATAGTGACATTGGCTATGCTAGGTCTACCGCGGCTAGAGTGGAGAGGTACCTCAGATTATGTTCCAAGTAAGGTTGTCTCATTTCTAAAGGCTCAGCGGATGGTTGAGAAGGGGTGTGATGCGTATCTAGCATATGTGAGGGATGCTAGTGCTGATACTCCTACCGTCGAGTCAGTTTTGGTAGTGAGGGATTATCTAGACGTATTTCCGGCGGATCTTCTAGGCATGCCGCCCGATAGAGATAACGACTTTGGTATTGATTTGTTACCGGGCACTCAGCCCATTTCTATTCCACCCTATCGTATGACCCACTAGAGTTGAAAGAGATAAAGGAACAGTTGCAAGAGTTGCTTCATAAAGGATTCGGCCCAGTGTGTCGCCCTGGGGTGCTCCTATCTTGTTTGTAAAGAAGAAGGATGGTTCTATGTGAATGTGTATTGATTATCGCCAGTTGAACAAGGTTACAGTGAAGGACAGGTATCCATTGCCACGTAGTGATGACATATTTGATCAGCTTCAGGGTGCAGACTGTTCTCTAAGATCGACTTGCGTTTAGGTTATCATCAGTTGAAGATTCGGGAGCCAGATATCTCGAAGACTACTTTCAGGACTCGATATGGTCATTACGAGTTCCTTGTAATGTCTTTTGGGCTGACCAACACCCTAGCATCATTCATGCACTTGATGAATAGTGTATTTCAGCCGTATCTTGACTCGTTCGTCATTGTGTTTTTTGACGACATTCTGGTGTACTCCCGGAGCTGGGAGGATCATGAGCAGCACCTTAGGACTGTGCTTCAGTTCTTGAGAGAAAAGAAGTTATATGCAAAATTTTCGAAGTGTGAATTTTGGCTAGATTCAGTGGCATTTTTGGGTCATGTAGTATCGAGTGAGGGGATCAAGGTAGATCCGAAGAAGATTGAAGCAGGTGCAGCACCTATGACCAGATTTACCCAGAAGGGTGCTCCGTTCAGGTGGGCCGAGGAGTGTGAGGAGAGCTTTCAAAAGATCAAGACTATTTTGACTACAGCCCCAATGTTGGTTTTGCCTACTGGTGTGATCGCACCTTGGGGGAGGGGGGGTTGCCGCAGGTATGGCTGGAGTGGCGTAGAAGCGAGACTTGGTATGGCCTTGAGTGTATTGTAGGTGCATAAAAGAGCTTGGGGAGGCCTGTCTGCAGAAGCGAACGATTTGCGCAGATGAAGGCGGTACTGTTATGGTAAATTCCAATACGTGAAGGCGGTACTGTTATGGTAAATTCCAATACGTGAAGGCGGTACTGTTATGGTAAATTCCAATACGTGAAGGCGGTGTACGCGAGGTAACGAGTGCGTACTCGGGCTAAATGTTGAACATCCAATTTTTGATAAATAGTTCCTATTTATTCCCTTAATTGAGTTACTCTAGTACGTGTATTCATCATGCTTAGCCTAATGTCACATGTCTATGTGTCTTATCTCTTACTTGCAATTTGTGCAATATGCTTAGTTGAATTACCTGCTTCCTTTGATTTCATATTCACTCTTTAACTGTAGGATTCCTTGATGTAATTTCACTGTTCCATTTGTTATGTGTTTTTTTTATGATTTTTGTTGAGATAACTGATTGGTTGTGGCACGAGGTATCTATCATGCATAGTGTTATTGTTGCACGAGGTTTCTGCCGTGCGGAGTGTTATTGTGGCACGAGGTTTCTGCCGTGCGGAGTGTTATTGTGGCACGAGGTTTCTGTCGTGCGGAGTACTACTGTGGCGCGAGGTTTCTGCCGTGCGGAGTGTTATTGTTTGCACGAGATTCTATCGTGTCGTTGTGAGATATTTACTTTTGGGACTACAAGGCAGTACCTCGGGAGTGCCCCTGTTGTTTACCTCTATTTGTTGTATCGTTATTGTTGTTGTTGTTGTTGTTGTTGTTGTTGTTGCTTAACTTGTAAGATTTTGGTTTCCTTACGTGTTGTAGTTGTCTTCTTGAAATTCCGGGTTGTTATCTTCTATAAATTCCTATTGTTACACTTCTCTGTCATCTCATTACATTATTATATCTCCTTTTCTATTATTCCCAATAGGGCCCTGACCTGACCTCGTCACTACTCTACGAGGTTAGGCTTGGCACTTACTGGTACTGTTGTGGTGTACTCATACTATGCTTCTGCACATATTTTTTTTACAGATCCAGGTGCATCCTACCAGCCTCGATATTAGAGCGTTGTGCTGCTGCTTGAGACTTCATGTAACATCCCAGCCCACTAGTGATATTGTCCGCTTTGGGCCTAGGCCCTCACGGGTTTAAAACGCGTCACTAGGGTCTAAGGCTTGTTAACTTATATAGCCAGCATCCCTCTTGTGTTTTGCCGATGTGGGATTCTGTCTAAAGTCTGTGGTGTTACATACACTCCCTCTTACGGACTCAACGTCCTCGTTGAGGTTTTCCCCACCGCATAAGATCCCTCTTATGGACTCAACATCCTCACTGAGGTTTGCCCCACCGCATGAGATTTGCCTAGGTTCAGCACTGAGTTTTGCCCCGCCTAACTGGGATTTACCCAAACTTAGTTAAACTCTGACCCACCATCGGCAAGGCTGACACAAGAGTGGCTCTGATACCATCTGTAACAGCCCAGCCCGCTAGTGATATTATTCGCTTTGGGCATCCCTCTTGTGTTTTGCCGATGTGGGACTCTATCTAAAGCCTGGGGTGTTACATATACCCCCTCTTATAGACTCAGCGTCTCGCTGAGGTTTGCCTCACCGCATGGGATTTGCCTAGACTCAGCACTGAGGTTTGCCCTGCCTAAGCGGGAATTGCCTAAACTAAGTTGAACTCTGACCCACCGTCGGCAAGACTGACACAAGAGTGGCTGATACAATCTGTAACGGCCCAGCCCGCTAGTGATATTGTCCGCTCTGGGCCTAGGCCCTCACGGGTTTTTAAACGCGTCACTAGGGTCTAAGGCTTATTAACTTATATACCCAGCATCTCTCTTGTGTTTTGCCGATGTGGGATTCTATCTAAAGTCTAGGGTGTTACATACACCCCCTCTTATGGACTTAGCGTCCTTGCTGAGGTTTGCCCAACCACATGGGATTTGCCTAGACTCAGCACTGAGGTTTGCCCCGCCTAACCGGGATTTGCCTAAACTCAGTTGAATTTTGACCCACCATCGGCAAGGCTGACACAAGAGTGGCTCTCATACCATCTGTAACAGCCCAACTCGATAGAGATATTGTCCGCTTTAGGGCTAGACCCTGACTCGTTTTAAACCCGTGAGGGCCTAGGCCCAGAGTGGACAATATCACTAGCGGGCTGGGCTGTTACACTTCAAGGTACACCTGCCCGCGTCCGCAGGCCTCGGAGTTCCCTTCTATCCCGTTCTTTTCTTAATTCTTTACATTATGATAGACAGTGATGTGTAGGAGCACTCCACACTGTATCTAGAGCTTGTGACTTATATTTCACCGGGTTTTGGGATTTGTACATGTTGAGCGGCAATTTTCATTTATATAGCTGTTGATGTTTGCTATTTAAGTTATTATTTCAGTTATTCCGCATATTTATTAAGCTTACCTAGTTTTAGAGACTAGGTGCCGTCACGACATCTTACGGAGGGAATTCGGGTTGTGACAAAACTAATTGGGGCCAATTACATCAATAAGGGACTAATGGCTGAAAATCCTGATTGGAACATTTCCATGAATTCTGCAAGGGATACTATTGGCCATGGCACCTGTCACGGGCGTGTTTTATGTCACTCTAAAACAGCCCGCGCGGCAGCCAAGACTCGTCGTGACTTCAGCCTGCTCCAACACTCGGCATAATTTCAGCAACTTTGGACTTCGATTAATTTAGGCAGCGTTCAACGTAGTAAGCTTAGAATGAACTTAGGCAACGAAAATATAAGTGAAGGGACAGAATTTAAACATGAACAAAAGACACAAGATTACAGGAACTCTTTCCCAACTTTGTATTTAACTCGAGCATACAAAGAAACTCAACTGAAGTACATCCGTGTACAAAAATGAAGATCACTCTTGACCCTCACAAGACTACTCTTAGTCTTAGTGTTTCCACTCTTGAAAACAAGACTTAGGACTCTTCCTAAATCAGAAAACATGCACTCTTCACGTTATCAGCCCCATTTACACAATAGTTGCCCCATTTTAGGCCTTAACACTTGCCCACACAGACCACTACTTTACTTTAGTGTAGTTGACACCCCCAACTACTAGGATCATGTAAATCATGCTAAAGATAGTGAGATCATGGCCTCCAAAAATGTATCTAACTCCTGCCAGCATTTTAGACAAACACAACTGCTGCCCATGTGCACAGCATGTGCCGGTAACCGCCATTGACTTGGTCAATTCCAATGTTGCTGCCCAATTTCGTGCCTTGGCTTAGACCAGATCCAATGCCATTGTATTCCAGCTGCATTGTGCCACAAATTACCTTGCCATCGCCCACGAACTTGGCCCGTTTGCCACAACTCATTGCCATGACAAATCTGCCCGCGCGCTGCCTTCCTGTTGCACATTTGCTTGCCTTTGCCTATCCGTTTTTGCCTTGCCTTGGCATCACTGCCTCATGCCTTGATGCCTATGCCATCATCAAGTGCCACCCTTAGCCCGCAACTCATTGTCAAGCCCTTGCCAAGCTGCCTCGCCTCCGTCAAAGCCTTAGCCATAGCTTGCCCGTTTCCCTTTTTGACTTTGGTGCTACTCGTGTACCTATCTTTGCAACACTCTTGCTGCCTCATGACAACACTCTTGTTGTCAAGTCGAGCTCAATTGGCGGAGGTCTAACAAACCACCCACACCCTTTGAAACTCGACGTCCTCGTCGAGGTCAACTCAATTTATAAGCCCTAAGGGGTTGACAAGCAATGCCCCTTGGCCCCTTTTCTCATCAGCTACAATTGCATTGACACCAACAACTTGTTTGTCACTGTTCAACGCCTCCAATGCAGCCCTCTTCTCCGCGGCAGTCATAGCATTTAACACTGCCTTGTTCGGGCAGTCCCTCGCTCGATGTGGTCCATCACAAAGGAAACAACCACTGAATTTGCTGCCCTTCTCCTTGCTCTTTGAAGTTCCAGCTTCCTGCTTTCCCTTCCCCTTATCTTCATGTGCATTGCCACTTTCACATTTCTTCCACTCCTTTGCCTTGTCCTTCTTTCCGTCGTTGGACTTAGAAGCAGAAATCTCCTCACTCATGTGAAAATCGCCCAATGCATCCGCCGCAGCCACAGCACTTGCGAGGTTTTGAATATTCTGCCTTCGCAACTCAAGTTGTGCCCACTGTTGCAGCCCGCTCATGAAGTTGTGCAACTTGTCTTCTTCCGACATGTTGCTGATGCTAAGCATCAAAGATGTGAACTCTTTCACATAAGCTCTAACTGATCCGGTGTGTTTCAACTTTTTCAGTTTATCCCTAGCAATCCAAGATGTATTACTAGGAAGGAACTGATCCTTCAATTCCTTTTTAAGCCGCTCCCACGACCCAATCTTTGGCCTACCAAGACTTTCATCTTCAGCCACACGAGTGCACCACCATAACTTAGCATCATCACTCAAATACATGCTAGTCAAGGTTACTTTCTCCTCTTCGTCTTGCACACGAATAGCATGAAAGTACTGCTCCATATCCCAAAGAAAATTCTCCAATTCACGTGCACTCCTTGCACCTCCGAATGCCTTAGGTTCAGGAATTCTCACTTTGAGACGTTCAGCACCACGTTGAGGAGCATCCTCGCCCACAGCACGTCGCAGCACCACTGTCTCGGCCTTCAGATTTGCGTTCTCACGACTAAGCCTTGCCATTTCTGCCTCAAGAAATGCAATTCTTGTCACAAGAGACTGAAGTTCTTCACCTTCAGGAACATTTCCCACCAATGCTTCCAGTTTCGTTAGCCTTTCCCGCAGTTCATTGTTACCACCGGCCATGTTCTCGAACAAGACCACAAAATCTGCCACTGCACGTCGTGTCTCCGCCACGAACCTGCCTGGCTCTGATACCAGTTGTCACGGGCGCATTTTATGTCACTCTAAAATAGCCCGCGCGGCAACCAAGACTCGCCTTGACTTCGCCTGCTCCAACAATCGGCCAAAATTTCAGCAACTTTGGACTTTAGATAAATTTAGGCAGTGTTCAACGTAGTAAGCTTAGAATGAACTTAGGAAACGAAAATATAAGTGAAGGGACAGAATTTAAACATGAACAAAAGACACAATATTACATGAAACTCTTTTCCCAACTTTGTATTTAACTCGAGCATACAAAGAAACTCAACTGAAGTACATCCGTGTACAAAAATGAAGATCACTCTTGACCCTCACAAGACTACTCTTAGCCTTAGGTTGTTTTCACTCTTGAAAACAGGACTTAGGACTCCTTCCTAACTCAAAACATGCACTCTTACACATTTTTTTCCTTATGCCACAAAAGGAAAGGGTGCTGCCCATTTATAATATATGAAACAGCCCCATTTACACAATAGTTGCCCCATTTTAGGCATTAACACTTGCCCACTAAGCCCACTACTTTACTTTAGTGTAGTTGACACCCCCAACTACTAGGATCATGTAATCATGCTAAAGATAGTGAGATCATGGCCTCCAAAAACGTAGCTAACTCCTGCCAGCATTTTAGACAAACACAACTGCTGCCCATGTGCACAGCATGTGCCGGTAACCGCCATTGACTTGGTCAATTCCAATGTTGCTGCCCAATTTCGTGCCTTGGCTTGGACCAGCTCCAATGCCATTGTATTCCAGCTGCATTGTGCCACAAACTACCTTGCCATCGCCCACGAACTTGGCCCGTTTGCCACAACTCATTGCCATGACAAATCTGCCCGCGCACTGCCTTCCCGTTGCACATTTGCTTGCCTTTGCCTATCCGTTTTGCCCTTGCCTTGGCATCACTGCCTCATGCCTTGATGCCTATGCCATCATCAAGTGTCACCCTTAGCCCGCAACTCATTGTCAAGCCCTTGCCAAGCTGCCTCGTCTCCGTCAAAGCCTTAGCCATAGCTTGCCCGTTTCCCTTTTTGACTTTGGTGCTACTCGTGCACCTATCTTTGCAACACTCTTGCTGCCTCATGACAACACTCTTGTTTTCAAGTCGAGCTCAATTGGTGGAGTTCTAACAGCACCCATGTTGCCTCTATCCTGCTGGTAATTTCGTCAAAGGAGCTTCATATTTCAGATATGCTCCAGGAACAACAAAAGGGGTTGCACCGCGAGCTAGACTTGTTGTGTATAAGTTTAGCTTTGATGAAGGGAACGTTGCTTCTGATTTGATCGGGGCTATGGACCAAGAAGTTGCAGATGATGTTGACATGATATGCATTTCCTACGGATTGCGCTCTATTCGTTTATATGAAGATACTATTGCAACAGCTGCTTTCGGTGCTATGACGAAGGATGTGCTAGTTTCTGCTTCAGCAGGAAATAGTGGTCCTAATATGGGAAGTTTAAACAATAGGGTACCATGGATTTGCAATGGCATCAGGCTATACTGACCGTTGGTTTTCAGGAACTCTGACACTGGGAAGTGGTTTAAAGATTAGGGGATGGAGCCTGTTTCCAGCAAGAGCAATTATTAACCCAAGTACCGGATGCTGGACGTATCATCATCATCATTTGTCAGAGGAGCAGAGATGCAGAAGTTGTTACAGAGCAAATGAACTATGTTGCAGAGGCTAGAGTTGGAGCAGCCATCTTTATTACCGATGATCTAGCAATATTAAGGTCCACTGAATTTCCAAATCCTGGAGCAGTTATAACCCCTGAGGAAGGGAAACAGGTTTTGAATTATGTCACAAAGACTCCTGAACCCAAGGCCAGCATTAGTTTCCTGGAGACATATTTGGACTCAAAGCCTGCTCCAGTTGTTTCTGCATTCTCAGCTGGAAGCCCCTTAGGAAGCTACCTGGGAGCGGCAAAGCCAGACATATTAGCACCAGGAGTGTTAATTATAGCCGCCTACCCATCTAATATTGCAGTAGCAGAAATTGGTACCAATATAGAATTGGCAACTGATTACAATCTTGAATTAGGCACATCCATGGCTGCCCCTCAAGTTACTGGAATAGCTGCAGCGGTTAAAGTTGCATGATGTTTAGCTTAAGCATATATATTTCTATGTATATCGCCTCATATTTTAATTTTGTTTCATCAATTTGGGATGTTAAATGCTATGATTTATATTAATTTGAAGTGTTTTTATGTGTAGGAATGATTCGGGAGCAACTAGTTTCATAGTTTATTTGTTCTAGAGTTGTTGGGTGCTACATGAACGTTGTAGTTTGAAGCTTGAATTGTTCTTATTATTTTATCATATTGGTTTATTTATTCAATCTTGCGCTTATTTATTTGATTGCTTGATCACCAATTGAATACTATCTACGAATCTAGGATTGAACTCGGGAGAGGGAATTCTAGATTGCATATAAGATTGAGTAGAGCAAGATCTTAACTCTTAGGGGGAGCGAATTTGCGGTTAGGATAGGAATATACCTAATCACCTTGCTTGGTTATTATACGGGAATTATAAATGCGTTCTTGTTAATCCTAATTCCATAGGAATATAGGGGTTAGGTTAGCTTGAATAGGCGAGTTGTACTTCGGGAGAAGGCTACGAGCAATATTAACCCCGTCAATCAATAAACTAGATAAATTAATTAGACAATTTAGGTAGAAAACTCAACGGGATTGTTAGTCAACCCATAGCTCTAGAATATTCACTCACATTGAATTCGTCTCTATAATTCGCCAACTTGTTTTCTTTAATCTATTAATTTGTTACTCTAGATTAATTTTAGTTAAATATTCATACTTTAGGAATCTCTTGAATAGATTAATTGTTTGGTTTAATTTAGTTGATAGTTAATCACAAGTCCCTGTGGGTACGATATCTGGACTTATAATCCTATATTACTTGTCGACCACGTATACTTGCGTGTGCGTTAGGGAGCAACAAGTTTTTGGCACCGTTGCCGGGGACTTAGAAATTAACTATTCTACCAGATTGGATTTTTACTTATTGCCTATTCATGTTTTTATTTTTTATTTTTAACTTAGTTTAATATTTTATTATCTTTGTTGATATGGCATCTTGGAATGATAATTTGTCGAATATTGGTTATTCTTTTTATGGTGATCCTTGTCCATATTGTGGAGGACCACACTTATGGCAAAATTGTGAATCTCAATCTTATGGGTGGAATATTTGTAATATGTGTGGTGGTCAAGGTGGCCATTGGGATGGTTATCCTAATTCTTATTATCCTTCTCAGAACTCTTATTATGATGTTTCTAATAATATTTGTGAGTTTGATAGGGGTAATGAAGTGCAGGATATGAAACGTGATGCATATATTAGGGATATTCTGAGGCAAGTAGCAGAGCAACAGGATGAACTCAAAAAAGGTATGAAAAGAATTAGTGCAGCAATCATGAGAATGAAGGCCGAGGCGGAGGAAGTGGCTGAAGAGAGCGAGTTCCCACCAGAAGATAATTTAGAAGAAACAGATATAGTGAGCCAATCTTGGCTAGAGGAGCAAGATCAACTAATAAAATCTCATGAGTATCTTCGTGATGGTCTTTCAAATATGATAGAACAACTGATAGAAGGAAGAACTGATCTTAGACAAGAAATCGACTAATTTGGCAGCTCTATTCGCGACATGGATGCAGAACTGTGTGCAAAGGTTGATGCATGTAACATCCAACAATTTAGTGATGAGTTGTGTGAAGTTGAAAAAGATCTTCTAGGCCAAATTGAGGAGCTAAGAAGAGAATACCAATTATCAGACCATGTTCTTGTGGATGATGCTAAGGTTGAGGCGTCTGATGCCCTACGACCAATTTTTGTGGATACTGGCCAGCTTGTGAAGCAAAAAGAGGAATTCCAACTATTCGACCAAAATATTATTAATGATGCCAAGGTTGACGAAGAGTGCAAAATTGAGGATGTCAAAAATAATGCAATTTTGGAGTTAGAGCGTATTGGACCTTATTTTAACACTTTTCAACATTATGTTTGGTTGGTGACATGGGAATTGATCCATTCGAGCATATGGAGGAGTCAATGGATGAGGAACAAAGTGTTTATATTCTGAAATTTGCCATACAAAGGAGGCAAAATGACATTCCTCACTTAAAGGCCAAGAAGTGCAAGATGTGATACCTACTACTTGGGTTCTTTATTTTTACACCACCACCTCATGAACGTGATAGAAAAGTTGGTGCAAAATTGGGGGCGCAATTCATATCCTCAAAGTGGAAGGAAAAGTGTTGAAAGTGATGGAGTCGTGCCACGACTATAAATAAGGCGCTTGGTTGGAGCCAACCCAGCCTGTATTTTAATTTTTTAATTTTTTATTTTTTTATAAAGTGTCAAGTTTTGTGTTGTTTTTATTTTGCAGAGTAGGGGAAGTCTGAGTACCCAAAGTTGAAGTTGAGGAGCATGTTTGATGCTTAAGTGTGGGGTCGTTCCAACCCTTAATATTGAGGATCATGTCCGAGCTAGGCCCGAGAGGGTCTCAGGGAGTATTTCTCACCCTTGTTTTAATATCTTTCTCTGTGATCATGCATCGAGGACTATGCATAATATATGTGTGGGGTGGGGAAACTACTTTCTGAAGTGTAATTGTATAAAACTATTTTTTTTTAATTTGTAATTGTATAAAACTATTTTTTTAATTTAGTTTTTCTTTTAGAACTCGTAGTAGACATAGTCTAGGTTTAAAAAAATACACACAAAAAAAAAACGAAAATTGAAAAAAAAAATTAGAAAAAGTTCAGATTTTTTCCCGACGATGGACCTTTTGGACAATTTTCTTGAGGGATAAAGTCCGATTAAAAACACAAAAAGATTTCTTTTAGAATAGTTAGGTAGTATTCCTTGGTTTTTCTTTGGGCACCGGTTCTTTTCCAAGGATGTAGCTCGAACCGGGTACTCTATTTTTTTTTAGGAGTAGTTTAGGAAGAAACTGAGTCGCTCCGAGATACTCATTGACATGGTTGATGCTGGCACATTAGGCTATGACATACATTCTGTTTTCCCGTATATTTGGTTTGAATTGTGAAGCCTAAGTAAAGTAAATAGCCTATTTTGTGACGCTCTCTCTCAGTTGTTTGACTTGTATGCTACATAGTGAAATATTGCTTAAACTCCTCAATTATATGTGCTTGCTTGACTTGAGAGTTGAACAGAACCGTCTTGATTGAGTCATGTGCAACGTGTGTGCGAGGATTTGTGGTTTTCTGTGCTATCCTATGTAGTCTAGAACTTGCCCCGTGTATTAATTGAAGCGAAATTGTAAGTTGTGCTAATCTAGGAGATGACGTAGGCATTTTCTTGCTTGATCATGGATGTGCTTGTCACATAAAAATTAAATTTTTTGTTGCTAGCCCCTTTGAGCCTATAGACCTTTCTTTTGGCACCCACATTACAAGTCATACTCCTATTTTGTTCTGATATTGATTGAACCTTTACCTCTTAAGGCACTTAGTCGCTAAAAGAAGTAAGGTTAGAGATTGGGGAGTAGCTTTTGAGTGGAACAATGAAAGGGCCCGTTGGTGCACTAAAGTTGAAATCAAAGGTCACTAGCCGATGAACTTTAATGTATGGAGTGTGTGAAAAAAAAAAAAAAAAAAAAAAAAAAAAAAAAAAGAAAAGAAAAAAAATGATAGTGAAAGTATGTAGAAAACACCTCCAATTCTTAATAATTTGTGCTAGTAGGAGTATAGAAGTGCTTGAATGAACGTAAGGCTATGTGCATATGGTTTGTGGCAAGTGAATTGGTTGAGAAGAATATGTGCTTGAATTGTGAATGTAGTGAATTAAAAGTGCTTAGGAGGGTTAGCCACTATTTCTAAATATATCCTACCCATCCCTTAGCCTACATTACAACCTTAAAAGTCCTAATTGATCCTAGATTTGGCTAGCTTAAATTAGTAGAGATATACAATATGGGCAAGCTTATGGTACGACCACGGGATGCATATGAATTCTTTGTGAGAGTGAGCGAATTCTGTTCAATTGTGTGATGTCCTTAATCTATATTCAAAAGCATATTTGAATGTGTGGACCAATTTATATTCACTCTTTTGTTTGTTGGTGAGGGCACATGATCTCATGAATGATTGGTAATGTTGTAAACTTTCTTGTTGGGTAAGTGCATGAATTAAGGGTGCTTACAAGTCGACTTTTGAGGTTGGGTGGTGACGAATAGGTTGTTGGAATTTATTGAATTGAAATATTATACTTGGGTATGCTTAAACGGGAAGAATGTGAATTTTTGTGTGTTCATGCTTGTGTGCCGGTATTGATCGTAGTCAAGGGTATAGTGTGTGCTTAAAAGTTAAGGCGATCTTCTATGATTGAACTTTGTACGTAGTTGGGGGTTTATTAGATTGTCCCATTGCTCGAGGACGAGCAAGAGGCTAAGTGTGGGGTGTTGATGTTTAGCTTAAAGCATATATATTTCTATATATATCGCCTCATATTTTACTTTTGTTTCGTGAATTTGTAAGTTAATTGCTATGATTTATATTAATTTGAAGTATTTTTATGTGTAAGAATGATTCGGGAGCAATTGGGGGCAAAACGTGCAAAATTAGAGCCAAAACGAACGAAATCGGGAAACTTGCGAATTTGGGCGCCACAGGTGGCGCCCAGCCCTACCTGTGGCGCCAAAAACAGTAGCTAAAAATATTGGAGCGTCGTGGAGGGCGCCGGCGCTAGCCAGGGCGCCGGTGACGTGAATTTTCTCCAATTTCGCCCGGGACAAGGTTATTTCGGCCCTAGACCTACCCGACACGTATAAAAGCAAGACTAAACATATTTTTTGGGGGAGGACGCCACTTTAGAGAGATCTAACATACTTTGAAAGGGAATTCATGTGGGGGAACACACAACATGCTTGGAGGAGGCTTTCAACTAGTTTTTCTTCTCTTCTCTTCTTTTAGTTTCATAGTTTATTTGTTCTAGAGTTGTTGGGTGCTACATGAACGTTGTAGTTTGAAGCTTGAATTGTTCTTATTATTTTATCATATCTTATTATTCTAGATTGCATATAAGATTAAGTAGAGCAAGATCTTAACTCTTAGGGGGAGCGAATTTGCGGTTAGGATAGGAATATACCTAATTACCTTGCTTGGTTATTATACGGGAATTATAAATGCGTTCTTGTTAATCCTAATTCCATAGGAATATAGGGGTTAGGTTAGCTTGAATAGGCGAGTTGTACTTCGGGAGTAGGCTACGAGCAATATTAACCCCGTCAATCAATAAATTAGATAAATTAATTAGACAATTTAGGTAGAAAACTCAACGGGATTGTTAGCCAACCCATAGCTCTAGAATATTCACTCACATTGAATTCGTCTCTATAATTCGCTAACTTGTTTTCTTTAATCTATTAATTTGTTACTCTAGATTAATTTTAGTTAAATATTCATACTTTAGGAAGCTTGAATAGATTAATTGTTTGGTTTATTTTAGTTGATAGTTAATCACAAGTCCCTGTGGGTACGATATCTGAACATATAATCCTATATTACTTGTCGAACACGTATACTTGCGTGTGCCTTAGGGAGCAACACTGCACATCCTGAATGGAGTCCTTCAGCAATTCGTTCCGCCATTATGACCACTGACAACCCTTTTGATAATACTCAAAAACCCATAAAAAGTTCTGAGGATAACAGACGTGCTACACCACTAGACATGGGAGCTGGGCATGTTGATCCTAACCAGGCTCTTGATCCAGGCCTCATATATGATGCCACTCCGCAAGATTATATTAATCTTCTTTGTTCTTTGAATTTCGCAGAGGAGCAGTTCAAAACAATTTCGTCAGCCAGGCACAACTGCTCAAATCCATACTCAGATATCAATACCCATTATTTATTGCATTCTTCAGCCCACAAGGGGATTTGACTCGGTTGGAGCAGAAATTCAGGAGGACGGTAACAATTGTTGGAAGTGGTGCAGCTAAGTATAGAGTGAAAGTGAAAGCGCCAAGGAACTCAAATGTTTCTGTGTCACCACAAACATTGGTTTTTAAGAAGAAAATTCAGAAGCATAGCTACACTTTGACCATTCGTTGCAAAGACGACGCAGAACAAATAGTCTAATCTGGTCCAATCAGCTGGGTGGAAGAGAAGGGAAATCATAGAGTAAGAAGTCCTATTGTAATATCTCCAGAGATAGAGGTCTGGTAATGAAACTCTTCAACTAGCACAAGCTCTTGCATTTTCTAAGTTACAATCTGTGAAAGAGGATTCTGTCTGAAGTAGTCGGATACATATCGGCAAAGCATGCTCGTTGTTGTTGAAATACAATTTTCCCCTAAAATATAAGAGCATGACTTGTACCTATGATAAAATGTCACCACCAAAGAGGTCGTCTTTCGTCAATTGGCTTCTGAAGATTCTGATAAATAGAGCAGAATGATTTACTAGAATTCAATACTTGACTCCTGTGAATGAAGCATAAGTGAATTTTCTAACAAACCAAGCCACATAATAGGCATCAAAATGTATTGGAAAAGCTAAAGGATAAAAATGAGAACCTGATGCTTCAAATGCAAGATTGTGCATCAGGTGTTAAAATGGAAAAGAAGCCTGGACTAGGGAAACATTGGAGTTTTGAACGACCAAATACTACTAACAGTCTGTTTGCATAATTGTTCCCCTCGTTTTATAATGTATTGTATTGTATTGTATCGTATTGTACCGTATCGTTTTATGAATACAATGTTTGGATAGATTGTATTGTTTGTTATTGTTAAATAATACTTTGTTGTTTGGTTTGACTGTACCGTACTGTACTCTAACTGATAAGTTTACTAAAATACCCTTAATTGTTTATATTTAAATTTATCAAAAATTATACATAAAAATAATTTAAAAAATAAAGTAGAAGAAGGCAAAATACCTTAAGAAAGCAGAACAAAGGAGCGAGACAGAAGAAGGCAAAATAAAAGAGCACAACTAATTAGAATTGAGTTAAAAGCAAATTAGGAGAAAAAATAAAACAGAAGGCAGCAAAACACCTTTAACATTGGTCTGGAAAAAAACAAAGTAGGTTATAGGTTGGAGATTTGGAGTTAAAATAGAAAAAAAGATAAAGGGTAAAATAGAATTGTGGAGTAATAAGTTAGGGCATAATTGGAAAGAAAAATAGGAAACAATCCCACCACACCAAATCGGTTGTTTCAAAAAATGGGACTTTTCATTGTTCCGAAACAATGAATTTAACAATACAATACAACCAATTTTAATGAAACAATCAAAACAAACATTGTTTTGGGATAACAATACAGTACGATACAACGACGAACAACTATCCAAACAAGCTGTAAAGGAAAGGCCGTAAAAATTGCACGAGGCGTCCTATTTGGTCGCCCATTTAACCTACACCCACTTTTTAAAAAATCATTAACCTGCACCCGCTTTTTAAACATCTTCAGGCATCTTTCTCCTCCTCCTTCTCCTCCTCCTCCTCTTCTTCTTCTTCCTCTTCGGGTGACAATGATTTTATATGGTAGTTGTGAATATATTTTAATGTAGTTTATGATGTTTTACAATGGTGAGCTATTATGATGTTTTATTTTTTACTATTGCTTAGGGTTTCTTTTTTTTTCTTAATTGCAAAATGGGTTCATTAGATTTATTGTTGTTTTGACAAATTGATGATTAGGGTTTTTTCCTGATGATATTTGGAGGCTATGTTTCAAATTTGAGCTCATTTGGAGTAGATTTAGGTATTAAATCGTATATTGGATTGTTATAATTCAAAGAACAAATTTTCGTTTCTGGGCAATTTTCACTTCAGACTTATTGGCCTTAAGTGAATGAAAACGTTTGTTGCACTTCAGACTTTTTGCCTTAAGTGCATCTGAAGTGCAAACTTTCACTTCACACTTATTGGCCTTAAGTGAATGAAAACGTTTGTTGCACTTCAGACTTTTTGGCCTTAAGTGCATCTGAAGTGCAAATTTTCACTTCGGACTTATTGGCCTTAAGTGAATGAAAACGTTTGTTACACTTCAGACTTTTTGGCCTTAAGTGCATCAGAAGTGCAATTTTTTACTTCAAACTTATTGGCCTTAAGTGCATCTGAAGTGCAATTTTTCACTTCAGACTTATTAGCCTTAAGTGCATGAAACCATTGGTTGCACTTCAGACCTATTTGCCTTAAGTGCATTTGAAGTGCAATTCACTTCAGGCACTTTTTTTATAACTTCAGACCCATAAGTCTGAAGTTGACCGTAAAGTGGATACGCTTGCAAACTTTTTTGCAAAGTGGGTATAGGTTCAATTGTGACCCGAAAACCGGGTATAGATGCAAAAGCCCCGGAAAGGCCGCCTACCATTTAACTTGAAACAACATTAAATTCACTAATTATAATCATAACTTGATTATATAGGAGTATAATTTAACCAAAACTATAGCTAGATCAACTTCCTAAGCTTTCCTTAGTACCTTTGAAAACCTTTTGGGTAATTGGATACATTCACGTCTTATTTGTTTGCATTTAATGAATGTCTTAATTTTAATTATTCAGATTTCAGCTATTAAGTGTACTTGTCTTTTTTATCTGAATATTAATCATTGAGATTTAAATCATTAAGTGCGCTTCTTTTATTATTTGAAAGAATTACAGCCCATGTCACTTGGCCTAACAGCCCAACCGAAAATTGCCCACATTTGAAGCTTTTACCCTATTTAGCTCATGTTGTACATAACTTGAAAGAAACTTTTCAGCCTTTAGCCCACTATTAAAGACATAATTTTAAGGTTTTTATTATTTTCTTCTTTCTTCATTCTCTTCTCTCTCTCACCGCCTCTCACTTCTTTCTTTCTAACCCACATAGATCCCTCATCCTCTCTTAACCTAACCCCGGTTATTCCCCTTCCTCTATCCCCCACGCAGTTCTGCCATTAATGGCTCGAGAAGGCTCGGGCTTCTACTCCGTCGTCCATGGTGGCAAGCAAAAGAATATTGAAGATTTTTGAAAGAAAAATAAAAATACACACAGATATGAAAATAAATAGCTCTCAAACTTGATTTGCACCAAAAAAATAACCACTAATGTTAGAAGATTTTGAAGTTTGAAGTTCTGGTCATTATTATTATGACCTTGAAGTCTCGAATTTGAAATTGGGTTTGGATAAAAATCATAACTATGTAGCAGTTTGTATCAACACTGTATACTAGTGTATAATTGTGTATATGGATATACAAACACCTCTTATACACTATTTTACATGTTTATACAAGTTATACAGTATTGTATAATTGTGCATAAATGTGTATATTTGTGTATAATATTGATAATTATATATTTTTTCAGTTTATAAGGATGTATATACATTGTTAGTGTGTAAGAGGCCTCTACAGAAGTTTGACACTTCCTTCT
Source organism: Nicotiana attenuata (assembly GCF_001879085.1). Lineage (NCBI taxonomy): Eukaryota > Viridiplantae > Streptophyta > Magnoliopsida > Solanales > Solanaceae > Nicotiana > Nicotiana attenuata. Next base: position 19,984,977 of record NC_031989.1, read on the forward strand.
CTTCTTCTTTTTCGTGTAATGTGTTGTATGAGCGTTGGAGGGATTCTACAATTCATTTACCAAGTTTTTTTTTCTTTTATCCTGTTGGATTGCTTCAGCAATTGCACATAAAAGTGTTTGAATTTCTTACCTTCAGATAATATGTAATTATTCAGGATTTTTGAGTTGCGTTGTGGCTGATTTGCATTTTTTTATCAAATGCTTAATAATCAAAGGAAATCAACAGAATGAAAACAACTGGTTGTATACAGAGGGAGCAAAATAAGCTGTCTTTCGGGAATTAGCCTATTATTTTTTATAGATTTGCAAAGTGATATCTAGGCTATTATGTTGCAAGTCAGGTGTGTGAGTTGTATTTATGTGAAATTATCCCTTATTATTTTACAACCACTTAATGGGTCGAACACCGCTACTAACTTCGACTCTACACTTGTCTATAAAATCTAAAGACCTTATTTCATCTTAGGGCATTGAGAACGTATTATCAAGGCAAGAATGCTGTTTAAAATTAATTAGATAAGACCCATCTGATATTGTGCAAATATAGTAGTACAATAAATGCCGACTTTTTAATCCTACTTGCTTGGTTCTTAAGTGAGTATGATGCGATTTGATGGAATTTATTGAAATTCCAAAAAGTATAGCCTAGTTATATTGTTGAGAATTACTATATTTAATTTCCTATAATTATACATTTCATAGAGTAATATAAGATAAGACCGAATTCCCTCTCAGGTCTTCACAATATGTCGTCGTCGTCTTCTTCTTCATCTTCTTCTTCTTATTATTATTATTATTATTACTAGTCTCTCCCCACGTGCACGTGTATATCGAGCCATGTAATATATTTTTGTATGACCTTCTGATAATATTGCAGCCACTACTGGTTACCTCGCCAACGCTATCAAACTTCTTGATCTAAGATTTGCCAGTAATGTACAATTTAAGAATATTGTTCTAGCTTCCTCTTGTGATCGTCTATATACAAAGAACAATCTTGTTTTCGCATAGCCGATACTATGCAATATAGAGGAAACTACTTTTCTTTTCAATCCAAAAACAAACAGGAGCCAAAGAAGTCTGAGATCTAACATGTCTTGGTAGTACGGTAAACAAAATATAGGACTTTTCGAAATTCTTTGGTAAAAAAATTTATTTTACAATGTGTCTGTCTCCTTGCAGAAATAATTCAATCAATGTTGAGGGCCATTTGTAAAACTTAATTTCATAACCAAATGCTGAAAAACGCTTAAAGTAAAATGGTGAATCATTGGTGAAGAGTGGTCCTCACTGTTATGAACCTCAGGCAGAAACATTATGGAAAGAGATGATTAGATAAGAAACCTTGACCTAGATATATTTTCGAAGTACCAAGCATGTCTCATTCTATTTGTCTATCATTAGAAATTAGAGAAATAAAGCAAAAATTATATTAAAGAATCCCAACGGAGAACAAAGTCTAAAGTTAGTTTGAAGTTTTTTTGGCGCTTCGTTCGTAATGACTTAGACCTTTTATGAAGATATGGAAGAGGAGAAGAATACTCACATAATTTTCCCTTGAATTCTAGCATCACGCGCATCAGAATGTCCTGACTATCCAATAGATTAATTAATCGACTCCTCTTGACGATCAAAAAAGTACAATGTTCTTAATGTTATAAAAAAAAATATTTTCTGGACATTCACTCACTCATAAGTATATTGTATTGGACGCATTGTATCATGTATGTATTGAGTGTACACCAAAATAGCCAAAATAAATTTTCTCAAGGACCAAATACTCTCAACAAGATTAGCCAGAAAAGTTCGGACTCTGATGTGAACCAAGATAAGTCAAATAATGTGTATGGGGCAGATATTTGCACAGAGGCTGTTGGGCCGGGGGCTAAACCACGAAGAGGTTCAAGATTTAGAAAGCCCAACAAGAGATTTGTCTGGGATCCAGGTGAAGGAAGCACGTGAATAAAAGGGGTTATCGTCTGGGTTTGGAAGATTAGACAAATGTTATGTGAAAAGCTCTGTACTTCTCATCTCCTTCTTCTATGGTGTATTTCTGTCTCTCATCTCTCTCTGTTATCTTTCAATTATCCTTTACTGTTTTATTGCAATTTCCAGTTATTTGTAAGCCCGTTCAGTGAATCAATATTACTAGTTGGTTTGGTTGTTATTTGGTTTGTTTCATTGGTGCTTTCATCCAGAGGTCTTTAATGGAGGACCAAATATTTCCAACTATCGATGATTCAATTAAGGTCGTGAAGGATTCGTGGTCGAAGGATATCGCTGAAATTCGTTCATTGTTACATGAGTTGATTGAAAACCTTGCAACGAGTAAGCCTACTCCGGTGAAATTCCGACGGTTCAGTGGTGAGGATCCAGAGTTATGGATTTCTCAGGCTGAACGTTACTTTGAATTCTACGGCACATCAGAAAACAACAAATTATTACGCGCGTCTATTTACCTCGAAGGTGAGGCATTAGAGTGGTTCCGATGGCTTCTCCAGAACAAGCAATTGACGGATTGGGAACACTTTGTTGTGAAGTTGCGAATTCGTTTTCGTAAACAGCGTCTCGAATCGTCGGAAGGTCACATGGCTGCAATCAAGCAATATTCTACAGAATTTGAAGCCCAGGCGTTTGACAATATGTCACATGGATGTTGTTACTCCAAGGTGTTTGCTACTGAGAGATCAGATGTTGAAGTCCTTACTGATACAACGGAATCTGCTTTAAACAATGCAAAATCAGGAGGAGATCCAGATGTTTCATGAAGGCTCTCTGGGAAATGGCAACACACACCAGTCTCACTCTGAGACCTTGCAACCCGAGGTTACAACTGAGGTTCTAGTTAATCAGATAGGTATTTCTTCAAACTTTATTCCCATTACTTCCTTAGTGGGTTTAACTGGTTACAATAGTATTGTAACTAAACTACTGAAATTTAAACATAAAGAGGAGGAAATTGCAAGAGGCAATGCATCTCCGGTGTTAGAAATTTCTCCTTTAAGGGATATAACTGGTTATCAAATTCCTTTTGCTAGACAAAGATATGTCATGTCGAAGGCTATTGGGAGATTTCCTGGGAGAGTATTTCCCTTTGCTGGTGCTAATCAAAATATGTTATTCCATCACCATGATGTTAACCTACACAAATGCAATTGGGTTGATACTAGGCAGGAGAGAAAATTTCATGGTTTCTTATTGTCTGGAACATGTGAACCTGCTATGGCAGAGAATATACAGGGAGTACTCCAGGCATTTGCTGAAAGTTACTCCAAGCTGTCACCAAATATTCAGGCCAATAAAACTGTTAGATTGTTGCTTGCAGTGTGTGGTCTAGTTTATAAAGCAAGGTCTACTTCGCCGTACTTTTCATTTGATCCTAGTTTTGGTTTGTTCACCACAATTGTTGGCGCTGCAAGATATTGTTCAGTCATGTTTGTAGATGATTTCAAGCAGATTATTAGGATATTAGAGTGTCATATTGATTCCATCCCCAATGATCTATGTATTTTGTATCAGTTCCCATTTGATCCTGGTGCGTATTTGTTCATGGTAATCCCTATCGGACGCCTCCAAGTTCTTCGATTGCAACCTAGGACATCTAAACACACTCTCTTACCTGTGAAGCTTTACACATTTCATGCTTTTGGGGCATTGGCCTATGTTTGTCGCACTATCAACATACGTCACAAAGACATTAAACATCACAATCTTTTAGTGAATTTCCAGGTTTCTCTGGTCAATTTATGTGACTGGGCCTATGCTAAAGCTCTGATTGAAAGAGAACCAAATATTTCTTACATCTGCTCTCAGTATTATGGAGCGACAGAGCTTATATTTGGAGCAACAAAATACACTACTGCTATTGGCATTTGGTCTACTGGCAGTATCCTCGTGGAAAAAAATGCTAAAGAAGAAATTGTTAAGCCTTGGCCTCTTATGGACTTAGCAAGCTTGGATGCTTTCTCTAAGTTGAGTCAAGATAAGATTTTCTTTGACTGGATGAGTTGCTGGTGTGGTGGAACTGAGAAGAATATGCCTAGCTGCGACCCAATATTTTAAAAGGCGGGGGCGTGAGGCGAGGCGTTTTACCTCTGACGAGGCGAGGCGTAAACCTTTAGATATGGGGCGTAAGTCCCCCGAATCTTTAAATTTTACTAATTTCAAGAAATTTAAAATAGTATAAAATAAAAATAATTATAAAAATTACATTAAAATTATAAAATTATAACAAATAATCTATTTAAAATATTTATAAATTATAATTCAACAATGAATGATATGAAAAGTATGACATTATCATAATATGCAAATTAGTTGCATCGTCGTTACAACTCAAACATCAAAAGTAATGTATTCGATGCGAAATCGTATATGTATCTCTTAAGGAGTAATGAATCTTGAAAGAATTTCGATATTACAATTTGATATTTTTTTTAAAATACTTCTTTTGTTTAATATGCTTTCTATTTGAAAGAGAATTTATATACAAATATAATTCACAATTTAAATATAATTTGTTTAGCATCATTTATTTTTAAGTTTCAACAAGTTAATAAAGTGACACATATTTCACCATACTATACCATGTAATTAATTATTTGTAAATAGTTACTAGCTAATACTAAGCTATTAAATTACTAAGTATTGTATCTCGTAAACGTAAAAAAATTATTTAAGAAAATAATTAAAAAAAATTATGAACTATTATATAATAAAGACATAACAAAAGTTAATAAATAAATACTTTTAAATGAAAGATTTATTTAAAATTTACTATACAGCAGTCTTAGTGGATAACGTACAACAATTTTTATTTTAATTATGACATAAAAATACTCTCAACTTTATGATTTATGATTAAGAAAAAAGTTATTTTGAATAGTCAACGATTTATTAAGAAAATTTGAGGATTTACAAGGTTAGTTACACACAATTGCATAAAGTTCTATTAGGCGAGCCCCGTACTCCGGGGATTGGACATGTCCGGGCGTAAGCCCCGGCGGCTGAGGCGTAAGTCTCACGGAACCAAGCCCCACACATAAGCCCAGAGGCGTTTTACGAGTGCTCCGCCCCAGGGCGAGCCCCGGGCGAGTCCCAATTCTGCCTTTTAAAACAGAGCTGCGACCAAAATCTCCTTCTCCCCAACTTTTTTATTTCACCTTGTAGAAATAATAAGTTTCAGCATGCAAGAATAACTGATTGTTATTTACTTGCTCAACAACCTGCGATGAATCTTTTTGTATGGGATCCAGGAATACTTTCCAAGTTCATGGCTCTAACAAGTTATGCAGTGAACATTGCGGCACTATTATTAGTGGGATCTACTGGCAAGTTTTACCTTATTCCATATGCTAACTCTATGACTCAAGTATGGGATCTTGGACGAAAATGGGGTATCCATTCATACCTTTTGCTAACTGATTTTGCCTTAATAGTTGCTAGATGTGGTGCCGATGACTTCATTATTTTTATACTACGATCTATTTTAGATCCGGGTGATAGAATTATTGAGCTTCCGCCCGATTCTTCATTGTATGAGTTTGCTGCACTACATACTTGTAGCTTGACTATGATGAAAATGTGCTTTTATTAGACGATGTAGAGGCTGATTTGATGAAAAGAGCTTCAATTGTTGTTGCTGAAAGTGTTCACAGGCCAATGATAATTGAGGGTAAAAGCACTTCTATCTTGGTTGGTCCTAACAGTAGAGTTGGAAAGGTTACAACTACTGGGAGGCTTCTGTGTTATCTTGCCTATTTTGTTGGCTGTATAAGCATTGCAGAACACAGTCGGGACCAGCAACTTCTTGAGTCAAATCCAGTGCTTGAACTAATTAGCAATACCAAAACGGTACAAACTGACAAATCAAGCTGTTGTGGTATATTTCTGGAGACTCGGTTTGACAAGTCTAGAAGAGTATCTGTACCCACGGAGATGAACAAAAGGTGTAGTTTGGGGGATCCTGAATCATTTGACTACCTCAATCAGTCTTATTGCTATGAACTAGTAAGTGTTACTGGTTCTCATGGCTCTCTTGGTATAAAGAAGGTAATGGAAATTGTGGCACTTAAGGTGAAGGAACAGGAAGCAATTTTTAGATTTGTGGCTTCTGTTCTTCCTCTTGGTAATTTAGAATTGGCAAAGGGCACTGAATTTGAGTCATCAATTCATAAGGTTGATAGACATGGGTCAGCTTTTGACACATATTCAAGTCTTGACAGATTCACTAATATAATGTTACCGTGGCTCTACTCGAACCTTGAGGACAAGGTTCTTTTTTAGGGCGGGAGTATTGTTGTGAACCAAGATAACTCAAATAATGTGTATGGGACAGATATTTGGACAGAGGCTGTTGGGCCGGGGGCTAAACCACGAAGAGGTTCAAGATTTAGAAAGCCCAACAAGAGATTTGTCTGGGATCCAGGTGAAGGAAACACGTGACTAAGTGAATAAAAGGGGTTATCGTCTGGGCTTGGAAGATTAGGCAAATGTTATGTGAAAAGCTCTGTGCTTCTCATCTCCTTCTTCTATGGTGTATTTCCGTCTCTCATCTCTCTCTGTTATCTTTCAATTATCCTTTACTGTTTTATTGCAATTTCCAGTTATTTGTAAGCCCGTTCAGTGAATCAATATTACTAGTTGGTTTGGTTGTTATTTGGTTTGTTTCAGACTCCCACGTTATTTTTATTTATAAGTTTCTCAATGATTCTCATTTCTCCATACAAAATTAAAAATTGGAATAGTTACTTATTTATAACATAATCAACATTATCAATTAAAAAAAATATTGATATGATTGCCTAGATGACGTTCTCCAAGAGACTGTGTATTAACATTTTCCCTCTCTCTCCTCTGTCTCTTTTTAATGTTTTAGCAACGCTTCTTTTACTTGTATGATTAATTCTATTTTTTGTTGTTAAATTCATAACATTAGTGCAAGTATATTTTTTTTTTGTGAGCATTCTGTGGTGAGCACTGGGTAAACCCCCCACCGTGTAATAGCCTGCAACCTCTGCCCTTCGGGTGAGCACCATGTAATAGCCTTGCAAACCACACAGGGGATGTAAACCGCACTAGGCAAGGCCCGTGCGACAGGCTCAGACCCAAAGGCATTGAGGGGGGATCGAACCCCATGTGTAGAAAACTCCCTCCAAACCCAACTGGGCGTCCCTTCAGGGTGCAAGTATTTTAATTATACTATGAGATAGTTGATGTTTAATTCTCAAGCAATTGACTGAATCAGCGAAACTTGGTTTGCCAAATATTAATACCATTCATGAAGTTTAACATTTTTAGACAGTGTTAAAAAATGATTATAAGTAACAAATTCTGCAATTTTTCTTTTGCGTCTATACTCCTAAAGATAGTGCTTAATCATTAAAAGCGATTACATAGTAAATAGTGTTTTACTTTTACCTGAATCTATCCATAGACAATGGAATAAAGCTGATAAAATCACCATCATATTGCCCAGTAAAAAAATTAAACAACCAAGTTAATTAAGACGGTGCACAAATGATAGAAATTGGGATTACGTACCTGCGGTCTGCGGAAGAAGAGTCCAAAAGTCCAAATTGTTAGAAATACTTGAGCGATTAAAGAGCGAAGGTTGGACTTTAAAAAGGAGAAGGTTAGAAATAATTCAATAAAATAAGAATCCGAGAGAGAATTAATTTGATTGGTTACAGATATGTAGGAATTTCAACAGTTAATATTATACATAAATGCACTAAACAAAGGATGCTTTAAAGAGGTGCACTATTGTAATCCAAACGACACGACCCTGCCACAGATAACGTCTCTTTCATCTCCACACGGATGAATGAAATTGTGAAGTCATAATGTTTTAGTGATCGAATAATGTGGAATCATTTATTTTATTAAAGGGCATTATGGTCCAACAATCTTACGAAGGAACACATCTGTACATCAAGCGTGGGTTTGGGCTTTGAGAGTTTTTTTTTTTAAAATTTTTAAATAAGGAGGATAATTAGATTTTAAGAGGGGTAAAAAAGTAATTTAACTTTTAACTTAAGGGCTCCACTTTTATAATAATATGATGATGATTATTATTATTATTATAAAAAGGAAAAAGGGTTCAAAATGTCCCTAAACTATTGGAAAAGGTTTAAAAATACCCTTCATCCACCTATTGGGCTAAAAATACCCCTCCATCCACTTTTTTGGTTCACGTATGCCCTTTGACCGTTAGGTCAATGCTAAATTAGAAATAATTATTATTCTTTTTGTAAAGCTTAAAAAAAATATTTTGCAAAATATTTTCGTTTTTTTAAACTAATGCACCAATAGTCCACTAATTTAGTAAAGTCTTCTTATTTTTTTTTTCCAGTTTTTAAGAAAAACAATTCAGTTTTTACAAAAAAAAATAAATTATTTTTATTTTTTTCAGTTTTTTTAAGTATTTTTTCGGTAAAAAATGAAAAAAAATTGTAAAAACAGAAAAAAATATTTTTAATAAAATATTTTCGTTTTTCGAAAAATGGAAAAAATATTTTCAACAAAATATCTACGTTTTTTAAATATTTTTTTCATTTTTTTCACGTTTTTTTAAAACATTTTATTTTATTTTTGTTTTTCGGTTTTTTTTAAAAGAAAAAAGATTTCATTTTTAAAAAAAAAAAACTGAGAACAATTGAAAAAAAATATTTTCAAAAACGAAAATATTTTGTTGAAAATATTTTTTTCAGTTTTTATAAAACGAAAATATTTTATTAAAAACATTTTTTTCTTTTTTTACAATTTTTTTTCAGTTTTAGAAAAAAATGCTTTAAAAAAACTGAAAAAATGAAAAAAAATTTGTAAAAACTGAATTGTTTTTTGTAAAAACTGAAAAAAAAAATGAAGAAGAAGACTTTACTAAAGTAGTGGACTACTGGTGCATTAGTTTAAAAAATCGAAAATATTTAAGTTTTAAAAAATAAATAATAATTATTTTTAATTCAGCATTGACCTAACGGTCAAAGGGCATAAGTGAACCAAAAAGGTGGATGAAGGGGTATTTTTAGCCCAATAGGTGAATGAAGGATATTTTTAAACCTTTTCCAATTGTTTAGGGGCATTTTGAACCCTTTTCCGTTATAAAAAAAAATATTTAGGAAAAGGTGAAGGATAAAAGTACGCAATACGTTCGTTCAATAAGCCAAAAGCTGCGAAGCTGCCAACCAATGTGCTGTCGTATTGCAATTTGCAGTAATTTAAACAGATAACCCCCCACATTGGCCAGTGGCTCAAACTTCAAAGGTATTGTTCTCTTTTGGCACAATTATATATTGAAAAAGACTACTGCACCATGTGTTTAGTGATAGATCCAGGATTCTCACTATAAGGGAAGACAAAAATTATAAAAAGTAGACACACTAATAAACTAAGGGAATTCAACATGGTGTTATTGTACAAAGGTGGCTCCGCCACTACATGGGCTCTATCTATGATAATTTAGGACTTAACAGACAGTCCTTCATACTGTCTGTGACCTGAACAATCTATTTACAGTAATTTAAAACCTAGAAGTTATATATTTGTAGAGTACATAAGTTTATTTCCTACAAAATTACACGTTATAGTTATATATTCAGATAACACATAACTGACCCAAGATTTTCTGAAAGGTCAATACATAGTAGAGCCAAGCTCGTCAAAAAGAAGATGAAGAAGAAAGAACAAAATGATAATAATAATAATAATAGTAATAATTTAAATAAATAAAAAAAAGTATGCAAGCAAAGCCAAAAGCTACAATGCTGCTCATGACCGTGTTTGTTATATACTTGCAATTTGCATTAGCTTTACACTTTAGAAAAAAAAGCCACCACGGACCAATGGCTCAAATTTCAAAGGTCTTTTTCTCTTTCCACAGAAAAAGATAGCATTTAAAAACTGCACCATGTGCTCATATAATATTATTTACTTTAAACGAAAGATGCCATAATAAAATGGTGTTTTGAAACCTTGGAGATTAAATAGGGGCCTCCCCTGCAGTAGGAAGTCACAAACTTGAGAGATAGCAATGGAGCTAGTTAATTTACCTCTTCTCTTTTTATGTTGGTTTCTTTTTGCTCATGTCTACTGTTTAGTAGCCATAGCAGAGAGATCCACATATATTGTCCATTTGGACAAATCCTTAATGCCTAATGTATTTGCTGATCACCAACAATGGCATTCTTCCACCATTGATTCCATCAAGATTGCAACTCCAGCTTCACTTAATAGCCGCCATCCTGCTCCAAAGCTTCTCTATTCTTATGACAATGTAATTCATGGCTTCAGTGCAGTTTTGTCTAAAGATGAGCTAGAAGCTCTCAAGAAGTCCACTGGCTTCATTTCAGCTTATAAAGATAGGTCTCTTGAAGCTCACACTACGCGTACCTCTGAGTTTCTTAAGCTCAACCCTTCCTCTGGTCTATGGCCAGCTTCTGGTTTTGGCCAAGATGTTATCATCGGTGTACTTGACTCCGGTGTCTGGCCTGAATCTGCCAGTTTCAGAGATGATGGATGCCTGAAATCCCCAAAAAACGGAAGGGAATTTGTCGGGCAGGCATGGAGTTTAATACTTCATTGTGCGACCGGAAACTCATTGGTGCCAATTACTTCAATAAGGGAATAGTGGCCAACAATCCTGATGTGAACATTTCTATGAATTCTGCAAGGGACACTGGTGGTCATGGCACCCATGTCGCCTCTATTGCTGCTGGTAGTTTTGTCAAAGGAGCTTCATATTTCGGATACGCCCCAGGAACAGCAAAAGGGGTTGCACCGTGAGCTAGACTTGCGGTGTATAAGTTTAGCTTTGATGAGGGAAACTTCGCTTCTGATTTGATTGCAGCTATGGACCAAGCTGTTGCAGATGGTGTTGACATGATATGCATTTCCTACGGCTGGCGCTTTATTCCTTTATATGAAGATACTATTGCAATAGCTGCTTTTGGTGCCATGGCCAAGGGCGTGTTAGTTTCTGCTTCAGCAGGAAATCGTGGTCCTGGTATGGGAAGTTTAAACAATGGGGTACCATGGATCTTCACAGTGGCATCAGGCCATACCGACCGTTGGTTTTCAGGGACTCTGACACTGGGAAGTGGTCTAAAGATTAGGGGATGGAGCTTGTTTCCAGCAAGAGCAATTATTAGCAATTGGCCTGTAATTTACAACAAGACATTGTCTGCTTGTGATTCAGCTGAATTGTTAGCCCAAGTACCTGACGCTGGACGTAGCGTCATCGTTTGTCAGAGGAGCAGAGATGCAGAAGTAGTCACTGACCAAATGAACTCTGTTGCAGAGGCCAGAGTTGGAGCAGCCATCTTTATTACCGATGATCCAGCAATATTAAGGTCCACTGAATTTCCAAATCCGGGAGTTGTTATAACCCCCAAGGAAGGGAAACAGGTTATGAATTATGTCACAAAGACTCCTGAACCCAAGGCCAGCATTAGTTTCCTGGAGACATACTTGGACTCAACGCCTGCTCCAGTTGTTTCTGCATCCTCAGCTAGAGGCCCCTCTCGAAGCTACCTGAGAGTGGCAAAGCCAGACATATTAGCACCAGGAGTGTTAATTCTAGCCGCCTACCCATCTAATATTGCAGTAGCAAAAATTGGTACCAATATACAATTGGCAACTGATTACCTTCTTGAATCAGGAACATCCATGGCTGCCCCTCAGGCCCTCACATTGCTGGAATAGCTGCAATGGTTAAAGGTGCACATCCTGAATGGAGCCCTTCAGCAATTCGTTCCGCCATGATGACCACTGCCAACCCTTTGGATAATAATCAAAAAGCCATAAAAAATTCTGAGGATAACAAACGTGCTACACCACTAGACATGGGAGCTGGTCATGTTGATCCTAACCGGGCTCTTGACCCAGGTCTCATATATGATGCCACGCCGCAAGATTATGTTAATCTTCTTTGTTCTTTGAATTTCACAGAAGAGCAGTTGAAAACAATTGCAAGATCTTCAGCCAATCACAACTGCTCAAATACATCCACGGATATCAATTACCCATCATTTATCGCATTCTTTAGCCCGCAAGGGAACTTCACTTGGTTGGAACAAAAATTCAGGAGGACAGTAACAAATGTTGGAAGTGGTGCAGCTAAGTATAGAGTGAAAGTGAAAGCACCAAGGAACTCAACGATTTCTGTCTCACCACAAACATTGGTTTTTAAGAAGAAAAACCAGAAGCAAAGCTATTCTTTGACCATTCGTTACAAAGATGATGCAGAACAAGAAGTCCAATCTGGTTCAATCACCTGGGTGGAAGAGAATGGAAATCATACAGTAAGAAGTCCTATTGTAATATCTCCAGAGATAGAGGTCTGGTAATGAAGCTCTGCAACTAGCACAAATTCTTGAATTTTCTAAGTTTGTAACTGTGAAGAGGATTCTGACTGAAATAGCCGGATAGGCAGCAAAGCATGTGCACTTTGAAGTTGTTGTTGAAAAATAATTTTTTGCTAAAAATTAAGACCATGACTTGTGCCTATAACAAATTGTGCGCTAGGAAGTACTCAATATTAGTTGTTTGTTCTTAAGCCAATAAAAAGTGTCACCACCAAAGAGGTCTTTTCAGCGCATGGCTTCTTGAAGACTGATAAATGGAGCAGCATAAAATTTCTTCAGCTAATAATTAAATTCTTTCAAAAATACGGACGGGCATTCCTTTATAAACTGATTTGCTGGAATTCACTGCTGATGAACGTAAGACAAATTCTTTTTTCTGACAATCAAGCCTCTTAATAGGCGTGAAATGTAGTGCAAGAGCTGAGGTAAACTTCGAATTGCTAGATGCACAAATGCAATATTGTGCATCAGGTTTCCATATCGAAATGAAGTCTGGACTAGACTGGAAAATGTCCACACTAATGTGTCCTTGCATACCTCTATGAAGTGTGTTATGTAGATATCACCAGAAAGACTAGTACATCCAGTAGTTGACATCTCCAAAAAAATTGATGAATGTATCAAAAAGTTCGTAGGTAGTACAGCTGAGACTTCTAAATTGACAACATGCAAATAAGCCCTAGATAGTAGCTATGGAAGAATGGATTACCTTGAGCCTGTACCGAGGTATCAAATGTTGGTTCTCAGATCTCCCTAAAAAATAGGATATATTGAGCCTCGATAAGTCTTTCACCAGGAATTTGGTTCTGATAATGTGGACGTCTTTTTCTTCTTTCTTTTCTATGATGATGGTGATGTCCTTCCACCGGATACCTACCTTCCACCAGCATAGCATTGGGTAATTCCCTTATCTCAAAAAAAAAAAAAAAAGTAGTTACCTGGTAATTCTACCCAACAACGCTTAGCGAGACGGGACTATCTAATGTGGACGTTAGCACTGAGGTAAAAACTTAGCAACATCCTGTATTTACACCAAATGACTGAATGTGAGATATGTTTCTTTCATCCACACATTTATCACTTAACCTAAGTCGCTTGGTTTAGTGAAACACTATGCGGATATCTACCTAGCACATAATGATCAGACTTTCTCCTCAGTCTACCCAAAAAAATAGAATATATGCATATGGAAGTCTTTGGTAGCATGGACATTAGCACATACCCGGACCTTTTGCCTCAGCCTATATACTATGTGCAAAGAAATTTTTATCTAAGAGTAAATTTGAAACTTACCTGAGATCAATTAGCTTTTGGAAATAGCTACCCCTTCGGCAGGCATAACCATATACCAAATATTCTACAGAAGAAAAGGAAAGAGCAATTCAGATAAACGGAATAAATTTTAGCTTTTGTGATCAATAATCTGCGTAATCGAAAAAGATTAGATGATTAATTTTCCCTATCAACAATAGGTAAGCATAAAGAACATAAAATATCTTGGAGCTTCGCTCTTTTAACAAGAAAACATAACAGCAGCAGTTAAATGCATGTGACTACTACTTTCCACTTTAAAAAATTCCTTTATGCGTAAAACATTTGCTGGTCACCATCGTTGGTATTCCTCCACCATTTATCCCATCAAGATTGCAGCCCCACTTCACTTAACAGGAACGTCCCGCTTCAAAGCTTCTCTATTCTTGTGAAAATGTCTTCCATGGGATTAGTGCTGCTTTAAGATTAGCTCAAGATCTCAATACATCCCAGGTTTCATGTAAGCTTATACAACAATAACTGAATAATATGCCTTAAATATCTCTAGGGGAAACATCGGAATTTCGAATAACCAAAAATCATCAAAGGTTGCTGGCCATTTGACTCAAAACAACATTAAATTCACTTCTGACATTCTGAAATTATATTATTTTTTCTACAATGGTAATATGATTCCAGAATTCTTTCTAGTTGGCAGAGAAGGAAGAGATTTTTACAAATTAGACCGCTTGCTAATGATAACGCGAGTATATTTTCTCATGTATTTACTTCCTATAAAAATAGCCACCAACACACTCCCTAACAATGTGGAATGCACTTGAGGAGATAATGGATTAAAAATGAGAAAACCCAAGATGCACCGAATTACTGTTAAGAAGAATTTCCTAGGACACCACAATCTTAGTCATTCATATAGACGATGAAGTTGATCTCCACAAGTCAACATAAATATCCATGGCAACAAGCCCTATCTTAATTCAGAGGAGGATTTTAGGCAGAAATGTAAGACAACATGCTAACGCATGATATGTGAAGAGAATCTTATTATAGATTGAAGAGAACTACCTGGTGACCATAGGATTTTAAAATATAACCTAGACCTTCGTCCTTCAGCACACATCCATTGAAAGAGAGCAATAAGCTCGCCAAACATCAGTCTACATCAAGAGATTCTTACAAAAAGGGGAGTGGATAGAAGATTAACACAAACTTTATCAATGCAAGTCTTCAGCGCAAATCCTGTTGTGGCTCCTATCAGATATATGTGAACATAGAGCACAAGCTATCAACAAGAATAAATTTTGCACAACCAAGAGATGTTGAACCCTTACTTCTTTTGAATTCAACAAAATAAAGTAGCAGTAAAAAGTGTGACAAAAAATCTCACCACTGTTATAAATTGAAGTTCAATTAAAACAAAAAACACAAAACTAAAATAAAAACGTGTACAAATGATCCTTGGTTGACCACAAAACTGGGAACCATTATCTAAGTTTCTTTTTGTTCTCGTGACCTTTGGATTCCAATCCAACGTGCAAAATCCACCCACCTGGTAAGAGAGAAGAAAAGATTTAGAGAGCTCGAAGATAAAGAAAAAGTTCCCAAGGAAGACCTTAAAGAGGAAAGAACGTGTACATTAATGATCCCAAAAAGGTATTGCCAGTTCGGAAAACGAAGCACAGTGCACCAAGTATGATCTTGTGCTTGTGTAGCAATGGCTCCAATATTCGTTGTTCAATAACTCCAGCAAGGATTTGGTACCTGGTAAAGGAGTAAAATCACTTAGATCACTCACAATCCGTCCTCCATAATAAAAAGGAGACAAGATTCGAGCCTTCAATGTTATGACATGTTAAGACGACAAAACTTCATAATTGTAAATTATAAGAACACTTTGTATATGCTTAGCCCTTTTACTAGAAGCTAATTTTTAAGGCCATTGTAAACAGATCCAACTTCTTCACTAGAATGTTTAAACTACGGTTATCCACATTAACTTTACAGGGAAGACACACCAAGCTTGTGCACTTTATATAGTGTACTGTGAATCAAGGAGCTATGTCCAAAAAAGGGCCATGTGTAAAACGATTGAACAAGGATATCTTAAAAGAAGATAATGAGACAGAAGAATACATGTTGAAAGGAAGATGATGAAGGTGGTCAATTAGAAAAAGTAGTTTTATGGCAAGAAAACTGGTAGCCACAGAAGAAACACTTGTTTCATATTGTAAATAGGTAGTCTTGAACACAGTGACGGGGTAAAACATGTGAAATTTCCTCCCAAGTACGTCTCCTAGCAAAGAGATGGAAGAATCTGATCACTAGTTTGGACGACACTAGTGCTCGAAAATGTAAAAGTACCTAAGGTTGCTTGAGACTGCCATGTAAACACCATATGCAGCACTGGTCGGCAGAACGGGTAAATCCTCAGCTTCACCAGCAAAGGTTTTATCAATAGCCTTTCGTGCGTTGATTAAAGCATTTGTTACACCTGTACCAATCTGGAAAAAGGGAAAAATGTATTTACCAATTACATGGAAGGGACAACATCTTGTGATTCCCACAATATTTTCTTGTCCACCAAGAAGAAAAGCCCTTCACAGACTTACCAGAGATGCGCCTGAACCAACTGCAAAGAGTTTGGCCCCATTTCTCTGCAGGACAAGTTAGACTCTTCTAAGCTTCATAAATGCATACAATTTGCAATTAAATAAGATAATCTTATTGTAAATTTATCAAATGCTTTACCACTATAGCGCCTATTCTCTGTAGAAATGTATAGGAAGTACCAGCTAACACAACCTGAGAACAGGATAAAACGGAAATTTAAATCAGTTACTAGTATCAGGTGACCCGAGCACGTCCCCTTATACCACAAAAGGGAGAACAAAATTTATGAGAAAATTATGTTTTAGTTTCATATAATACTATTTACTTCATCAAAATTATGTTTTAGTTTCATAAATCATAAACCTGAAATGCGTTGTCGGGGCAGTTGTAGAAAATTCTACTAAGAGGCGCAGCACCAATGGCAAGAGAAGGACGGAGAATAACAGTCGGAGCTGGGAGCCAGACCAGCATGAAATCAGCAACAATGGCCATTACCTGAGTAACAGTACACGTCACTCCGAGTCAAGTATAGAAATTTCAAAAAAATATTTACTTCTCCAGTACCCAAAAAGTAGTGTCAGCTAGAGAGTTATGGCTTTCAATGATAGGCAAGCAAAATGAGTACTAAAACATATATCAGAATGTTCAGCTTCAGTTAGAACCTCAAGCACAATCTAATAGATGTTCAACATAATACCTCATAATTTGCTCAAGAATTGTTCATTGCAATAGAGCAATAATTGCTTCCTAAATGTGAGACAAAACTTATTTTGCAGCTCTAACTGGATTGAAATGCTTCACCTTCTTTACCCAATATTGTTTTATTATGTGGATTAGGGTTCTAACTGGTGCAACTTCAATACTGTATTAAATGTGCTTCAGTCCAAGTTATGGGAGAAATTGTACCACATCAGCACAGACAAAGTCCAGCTCGTTTTTGAAATTCTCCCTCCGCTTTTCCAGCTCTGCAGCAGTCTGAAACATAAACGACGTAATTCAGCTATCCGCATGACTATTAAACTCTGGATAACAGGTCAATGACAAACACAAAGGACTGTTAACGAGAGTCAGACACAAGATTCATTCAGATATGACTAAATGTACCAAAGGTCAGTTTGGTATAAATGTTAAATGTCCCAACCTGACTAATGGGAAGGAGGGAGGATAGAAGGGCCTGACCTTAAAACCGTTAAATGTCAATAGTAGCATTCATGAAAAACAAAGATATATGTACAGAAAAGATAAATAAACAACTGCCAAACTGAAACAAAAATGCAGAACTCAGACTGCATGAATATATTGTTACCATTTTACTATATCTTTTACGTCTTTCTGTGTCAACTGTTCCTCTTTCCTTTTTTTGGGGGTAGGGGGGGGG
>NC_031989.1:20002618-20012556 GCF_001879085.1 Nicotiana attenuata
GGGGTAGGGGAGGGGGCTTAATCCACCACTATTCATCTCTTTGTGGCAGCGGGCAAGATACACTAATCAGGACTTCTTGATCATTTCCAGTAACTCCAAGTCAAAAAGGCCAGTTAACTAGTGGAGAATAGAGATTTTACAGTTATAATATTTGAAACATAACTATCTTGTTCATTTCAAGGCTGAGAAGTACACTTCGAGTGTCAGGATCAACTCTTAAGGATTGTCAAAGACAATCTGCAACGCATAGAGCAAACAGATTGTCCATTAACCATTTGCAAAACTAGTACTAATAATATGTAACTGAATTATATCATTAGATGATTTTGTACTGTTGTAGTAAAAGATTATTTGCAAAATTATTCTAAATACTATAAATCATAAGCTTAATGTGCATCAATATTCTTCTACCAACAAATAAATTCACCAATATAAACATGGAGAAAAGGGGGAGGGAGGGGAGACTTATGTTGCTCGGATCCTTCAAAATGATCGCTTTCTCCAAAACTGCACTATTTTTTGAGAATCCCACATGGGTGTGGTTTTGGCAGATCCGAGCAACATAGGGAGAGAAAGGAGCAGCATTAGCAAGAGATTTAACTTATAATCTTGACTGTGTAATAAAATTTACTTTGTTATTACGTTTTTAACATGTTGTAACAGTTGTTTCTAAAGTGGATTTAACATAAATACGCTAACATTATAAAGAATTTTTTCACTAGCAGGTGAACACAATTATGTGTAAATATCTTTTAGCTTACCTGATAGGGGACACTATCTACTCTTTTCAAGTTACTATTAATCCTACTTTCTATGGAAAGTTACTACTAGTAGTTATCTTTTCAAGTGCATTCTTTATGGATAGAAGTTAAAGTCTAACAAGAAGGAAGACAAAGGAATTAACCTTAGTAAAGATGCCAATGCCACACTCAATAGCAACTTTAGTCAAGAAGAGATCATCAGCCAGCAGCCGTTCTTTAAACCCGCCAAAGCCAAGCAGCCACCGGAGAAAAGGTGATTTTTCGAGCTCCAAGTACCGGTTAACGATGGCTGGAGGTATTTTCCCGGCCTCAATTGCAGCAGCCAAGTCCTTAGGCAAGCTGTCCAGTGATCTTTCAGCTTCAGCCAAAGCCATTATTGCTTCTTTCTTGTTCCTTTCCCCTGAATCTTCATCATCCTTCCCTCCTCCACCTCCACCTCCACCACCTCCTTCTCCGCCGCCAAAATTACTGTTACCGCCGTGATTACTGAAGATGGGGAAAGAAGTACGAGGAGGGTGAGAATGAAATTTAAGAGAAAAAGTAGGAAAGTTGGTTTGGTAAGTAAGGGATGAGAAGCGAAAAGTTGAAGATTGAGAGTGGCTGAAAGAGCAGGTATTAAGGTAGGAGGTGGCCGTGGCGGTGGCGATGGCCGCCATTGGGGGTGGTGGAAGTTGTGGACTGTAATGACAGTTGACAGTTAGCTTCTTTACTTTTGCAGTTTCTCAATTCTGACGAAAAATAGGAGTTTTTTTTATTAGCAAGTAGAGAATTTTCTGACACAAATTAAACACGGTATAAAATTATGAGCCTGTTTGGCTTAGCTGATTTAGAGTAGCTGATAAGCATTAGGTGTTAAAAAGCACTTAAAGCTGATTTAAAAAATAAGAAGTTAGGTGTTTGAATAAAAGTGCTGAAATTAATAATATAGAGCTGAAGAACTACCTGAAGCTGATTTAAAAAATAAGAAGTTACCTGTTTGGATAAAAGTGCTGAAATTAATAATATGGAGCTGAAGAACTACGAAGAGTTTTGTTTTAAAAAGAATTATTTTAGGGATAGAATAGTAATTATTTTGGTAAAACCTAAAGTGCTTATAAGCTGAAATTTGATAAGTTGGGAGAGACCAACTTATGGCTTTTGGCTTATTTTTGGCTTATAAGTACTTAACTTATAAGCACTTTTAATTTTACCAAACGCGTAGATAAGCCAAAAAGTGCTTATAAGCCAGTTTGAC
The DNA here is from genome assembly GCF_001879085.1 of Nicotiana attenuata. Classification (NCBI taxonomy): domain Eukaryota; kingdom Viridiplantae; phylum Streptophyta; class Magnoliopsida; order Solanales; family Solanaceae; genus Nicotiana; species Nicotiana attenuata. The sequence goes on from NC_031989.1 coordinate 20,004,614, forward strand.
CAGCTTCTAAGCTCAGCCAAACACCCTCTATGTACTACTCCTTGCTTTCACTTCTAGTTGTTTATTTTTGACTTTTCACTTTCTTTTAAAAAAATATATTTTATAAATTTACCTCTAATAATAAAAGTAACATTTTCATAAGTATTGTATAATAGACAAATAAAAGCGAACGGACCAAATACTACTGTATAATTCTTCTCTTGTGCTAAATCTTTCTTAGAAATAGGACTGGTCCAACTGGCTAAATGGGGAAGTGCAACTGTAATGACCCAAAATATGATTGATAATTTGATAAAGCGTCCAGCTTTTGATATGGTTGTAAATCCTTTGGGTACTAAATTCTTTTTAGGAAATGTTATGGCTTTAGTCTCTTAAATTTCGGTAAATTCTATAGATGATTTTTGCGATATTTGGTTAAGCATATTTAACATCCTTTTACTTGTGAATTTTTGCCAATAGTTAACCGCCATATCATTTAATTATTCACATATTATTATGTTAAATTTATAGTGTTACCTTATATTTGAGGGTTTAGTTCTAAAAATAATTTAAATATTACATATTTTCTATGTAAAGGAACAACAAACATACATTTTAACTCATTCGTTAATGAATGAAATAGCAAAAGCACCAAAACTATAATTTATCAGTAACCAAGGGATCAAAAAAAATTCTTCTTTTTTTATTTTAGGAAAAATGACATTGTATTGCCGTTCTTAAAATAATAGTCGAATATATATATATACATATTTTTGTATGTTATATACAAAAAATATATAAATTTATACACTTTTATGACTACCATTATGTAAATAGTTTCAGTTGCGGGCTAAAAGTGATACCTGTGTACAACATATAGTGAACAGTAAATGATTGTAGTATTTTTCATTGTGGCTACCCGTGTCAATATTACGTATGTAGTGAAAGTTGGTTTTATCGAACTTTCCTAAAACTTTATGTATGTAGAGAAACTACCAGCTATATTCATTTATAAGCAGCTCATTATAAAATTAGTCAATTCATAAAATATTACTAATATTAGCCAATTAGCTATTTATAGCGAAAAAATGTCAAATGTTTGCTTTCTTTAGAGTGGATGTTATTAGAATAGATTGGGTACATCTTAAGGAGCTTGAATCTCAGCTTTGGGATGATTTGGTGAAGTTTTGAGGCGGTTTAAATTGAAATTTCGAAGTAAAAACTGAAGACGAAAAAAAAATATGTGTATCATTTGTGTATCACATATGTATCATATTTGTATCAATAGTGTATCACATGTATATCCGTGTATACCTGTGTTTGAGATACATGCATGATACATATTTGATACATGTGTCGCAGAAGAATTTTTTTAACTCGATTTAATTACAAATTTCGATACAAAACCGGTTCAAATCACCTTCAATCTTCCTCAAATTTTGTATATTCACTTATCAATATGTTTTCAATGAATTTCGACTATACCCATTGAAAAAGTTCTCTTTTTGCTTAGACTTTTGGAATATTGTATTTTATTTTATTTTTTGTATTTCATCACCTTATTTGCTACCTCATCCATGAAATTTCCTTTCCGTCTTGCACCTAATATTGCTAATTACGCTTAAAAATATGGAAGCTGATTTTTGCATGTGATATTTTAGAAAGAACCTTATTTATTTGGTTTTTCAACTTTTATATGTATTTGGCTAGTTTTAATAAGTTTATGATTAATGATTAGAGGTTGATAAGTTGAGACTTATTTGGTATACTTGTATCCCCTTTATGTAACCGATTCCATGTCGACAGTGTTTAAAAACTTTAAGATACTTTTATTGAATCCACATATAGTGGGCATCTTTTAAAGTATATATGTAAAGTAGAAGCTTATAAAGGGAAGTATTGAAGATAAGGAGTATAAAATATGGCCATGAATCCATTCCCATATCCAAATATGTGAACCAAAACAAATAAAATAAATCTGTGATCCACTTCTTTTTATTTCATAAGATAGTGACAACACGTAATAGCAATAGTTCCTGCTTCTCCTATTGGTTATTCTACACCTATCATCTTCTTCCTTAAGCCCACCTCTCATCCTCCTCTATGATTAAAAGTTGAAACTAAACCTGCTGAATATAATCAATAATCCCCAAATGGTATGTTTTTCATCCTTCAGTTTAAATCTGGAAGAAATCTCAAGTGAATAGAGCTTTGGAATTCGACCAAAAAACTATGGGGTTCTAATATACTACTCCATTCGTCTCAATTTATGTGATACTCTTTACTTTTTTAATCCAACCAAAAAAAAAATGATATTTTTCTATATTAAGTAGCAATTTAACTTTAAATTTTTTTTTATTCTTAGTGAAATGATTTCTAGTCACACAAATTTCTATGGTTTAATTTAGATCATGAGTTTCAAAAGTCGTCATTTATTTCTTAAACTCCCTGCCTAGTCAAACACCTTCACATAAGTATTAATCACCCTCTACTTTAACATGTACGGGACCCACTTTTACACGCGTTAAAGAGTAAAAATTAACTTTTATCCTTTCATAAATATATCTCATTTATCAGAAAAAGCTAAGAGAAATATTTTGGCCAAATGGCCTCGTGGCCACTTAAACTTGCATCAATTTGCAAAGCCGATATACAAAGTTATACTTATCTCATATGAATACTCTAATTTAATGGAATGAGTACTAATAAACACATCCAATAGAGCGTGTATATTAATTGCACTGATATGTACAACACGTCATATGCTAGACTATCTATTGTTTGACATGTGTTATTTGTGGGTTCTATTTTTAAAATTTATTCATCAAAATTTTATTTTATTTTTTTACTTTTCCTCTCCACCCAAACACTGTCTCTCCAAATCAGTAAAAGAAGTTACTGCTGGAAAAGCTTTCGACCAACCCCAAATCTTAAATAGTAGGCGGCTCTTTTTTCTCCATAATCATTGTCAGGAACCATTCTTCAATCACATCTCAAGAATCCAAATCAAATATAATTTGAAAGTTTCCAAAGGTTTTACAACTCATACACCCAATAAAGAGTCAAATGTTCTGAATAGCTTTTCATCAGATAGTGGGTGGTATAACAATGAAAGAAGAGACTGAATTTGAGGTGAAAGAGAAGATGCTTTTTTCAACTTGTCTTCTTGTCGAAATTCATCTGAAATTCGTCTGGTAGAGAAGTTTGATTATTACAGCGACTTTACTCGCCGGGCTACAATATGTACTGATAGGTAATAAAGGGGGAGGATTTACAAGTGGAGAAGAAAGAGAGGGGAGGAGAGTACTGACGGGTCCTTTTTTCACTTTCTTTGTAATTTTTGAAAAAATTTCCCTTTTAATTTTATTCTTTTTTAATCAGACTACTATTTTTACGTGCATTTTCTACGTGATGGGCACTCATTTTGTCCACACAACATATGTTAATGTCACATAAGCATAGTCAACGGTCAAAATAGTTTATTCATACTCATTTCATCAAGTTGGAGTGTTCAAATGAGAAAAGTGTAAGTTTATGTATTGGATTTACAAATTGGTACAAGTTTAAGTGGTCACGAGTCCATTTGGCCTAAAAGTTAATGCATTACTAGTATAATTTTTTTTATACTATCAATATAATTTAACTTATTATAACACATAACTTATCATTATTTTAGGTTACCAATCAATATTATTAGATAGAGTCACCAATTATTACTTTTAATCTATACTATATTAAAAGCACGAAGATCCTTCACGAAATATCGTTCGCCTTTTTTGTCCTCTAAAAATAGAGTTTAAAGTAGACAAATCAATCATTTATATTAATTTCCTAATATTTAGGAATCATCATTGAATTCCCTAACATTTAGAAATAGCCATTTAATCATCTCCTAAATACTTAAGACTTTAATTTTAACTAAAATTTGGTTAATATTTTTTCCTTATTTAAAACAGGTAAAAGTTTTTGTATTTAGAAATTCAAAGTCAACATATCTCTACTTACAAATATGGCCGTCAATATTTGTGATTTGAAATTGAATAGGCACGATCAAAGAAATGCACTTCCAATTTCTATTTTTATATTCGGAGTTTATTTTAAATTAAGACAAAAAGTTGATTGTTAACGTTATTAATTTCTAATTCAAACAAGTTAACAAAACTTTTAATTTGTTTGACATTGGATGTCTTTTATCAGTTGACAAGATTTTTTTTTCCGGAATTTAAGTTTTCTCCTAATATTTAGAACTTTTATATTGTGACGACTCGGCCCGTCGTCACGTGAGTTACCGCCCCGTTTCCCCCATTTTCTGCCTCCTCATGTTTTATTATAAGAGTCTTGAGTGAACGAGTCGATTTGGATTGGTTCTGGATGGAAATGAGACACTTAGTCTCTTTAAGGAAGGCTTGTTTTGGAAAAGTCAACCGGATGTAGACCTATTAGTTAGAGGGATCGGATGTAATTTTTGGTGATTTGGTTAGCTTCGGGGATTGATTTGTGACTTAGGAGTGTGATCGGAATTGATTTTGGAGGTCCGGTGTAGAATTAGGCTTGAATTGGCGAAGTTAGTATTTTGGCGAATTCCGGTTGATGGGTGAGATTTTGATCCGAGGGTCGGAATGGAATTCCGAGAGTTTCTGTAGCTTCGTTAGGCGATTTTGGATGTGTGTGCAAAATTTCAGATCATTCGGAGGTGTTTTGGTTGGGTTTTTTATCGAATGCGAGTTTCGAAAGATTTGGATGAACTTAGGCTTGAATTTGATGTAATTTGATGGTTTAGGTGTTATTTGTGGTGTTTTGATGATTCGAGCAAGTTTGAATAAGGTGTTGGTTCATGTTTGCGCTTTTGGTTGAGGTCCCGGGGGCCTCGGGGTGATTTCGGATGGCTATCGGGGAGTTTTGAACCTTGGTGAATTGCAGATTTTGCTGGTATCTGGTGTTTCCGCATCTGCGGAATATGGGCCGCATATGCGGTTCCGCAGATGCGGGTGACTGGTCGCAGGTGCGGTCCATGGCTCGATTGGAAGATTCCGCGTATGCGGAAGGGTAACCGCATCTACGAGGCCGCAGATGCGGTATTCGTGTCGCATAAGCGGAGGAGGTGGGTTGGAAATTTACGCAGAAGCGGACCGTATTCCGTAGGATCGAGGTCCGTATATGCGGAAGGAGACCGCAGAAGCGGCCGTGTTCTTTAAGTAAGGATCTGCAAAAGCGGGAAAGTAACCGCAGAAGCGGTAGTCGCAAATGCGGTGGGGGACCGCAGATGCGAAAATCCCTGTTATCAGAAGGGTTAAGCTTATTTTGTTCTGCGAGTTTTAGTCCATTTTTCACCATTTTAAGCAAACTTGAGAGCTCTTGGACGGAATTGAAGGGGGATTTCGACAAGGTGTGATTGGAGGTAAGTTCCTTGGCCTAAATACATGAAATTATGGTAGAATTAACATGGAAATTTGTGGAAATTTATCAAAATAGGGTAAAGCTAGGGCTTGGGAATTTGGTGTTTCAAAGTGGAATTTGAGGGGTCAAATGGACTCCGATTTTGGTAAATTTGATATGTATAGACTCGTGGCAAGATGAGGATTCCAGTGATGTCAATTTTCTGATTTTTCGAGAAGTGAGCCCGGGGCTCGGGTTTCGCCAACTTCGCGAATTTCAATGCTTTTCGAGTCTTTTCGATTGGGTTATATTCCCTTAGCCTATTGTAACGTATTCGTTGTGGTTTTGGCCAGATTCGACGCGCGAGGAGGTTGATTTGCGAGGCAAGGGCATTGTGAGCTAGGACTTCGGCCAGCTTGAGGTGAGTAATGGTTATAAATGATGTCCTGAGGGTTTGAAACCCCGGATTTGCACAATGTAGTGCTATGTTGAGGTGAGACACACGCTGCATGATGAGCGTGGGGTCCATTACTGCTGGGGATTTGGACTTGGTCCATCCCGATTGATGATTNAAGAGACTAAATAAAGAGTTAAAGACTGGAAACTCAAACATGAAGTATGTGAAATTGAAAAAGAAGTACTTCAAGAAGAGTTTGAGGAATTGCAAATGCAACTTAATGGCATGCGCAAATTCACTAGTCACAGTTCTGTCAGGTCAAACCAGGCGACTTACAAGTCAACTGGAAAAGGACCAGCCAGAACAAAGTCCACTAGTACTAACACTAATGAAAGACCTAAAGTTGGGTCAGAAGTTACGTGTCACTACTGTAACAAAAGTGGTCACAAATATTCCTTTTGTCTCTTTCGTAAAGCAAACACTTCAGGATGGGTTTGGAAACTAAAAAACAACTCTGAATCTAGCAATACGCACCCTCCAGGACCCAAGCAAGCTTGGGTACCTAAAAGAAAGTAATCACTATATTTTGCAGGAACACCACAGAATAAGCCGCAAAGGAAAATGGTACCTAGCAGTGCGTGTTCTAGTCACATGACAGGTGACAAAAACCTGTTCAAAGAAGTTACAAAAATTGATGGAGGAAGCGTTAAGTTTGGGGATGACTCAAATGGTAAAATAATTGGTACTGGAACAATTCCCTTCAATAACAACTGTGACATCACTGAAGTTTATCTCGCCGATGGACTCAACTACAATCTCCTGAGCATAAGTCAACTATGCGACTCAGGATATGAGGTAAACTTTAAGAAAATAGGATGTGCTATTGAAGACGAATCAGGACAGAAGGGTTAAGCTTATTTTGTTCTGCGAGTTTTAGTCCATTTTTCACCATTTTAAGCAAACTTGAGAGCTCTTGGACGGAATTGAAGGGGGATTTAGACAAGGTGTGATTGGAGGTAAGTTCCTTGGCCTAAATACATGAAATTATGGTAGAATTAACATGAAAATTTGTGGAAATTCATCAAAATAGGGTAAAGCTAGGGCTTGGGAATTTGGTGTTTCAAAGTGGAATTTGAGGGGTCAAATGGACTCTGATTTTGGTAAATTTGATATGTATAGACTCGTGGCGAGATGAGGATTCCAGTGATGTCAATTTTCTGATTTTTCGAGAAGTGAGCCCGGGGCTCGGGTTTCGCCAACTTCGCAAATTTCGATGCTTTTCGAGTCTTTTCGATTGGGTTATATTCCCTTAGCCTATTGTAACGTATTCATTGTGGTTTTGGCCAGATTCGACGCGCGAGGAGGTTGATTTGCGAGGCAAGGGCATAGTGAGCTAGGACTTCGGCCAGCTTGAGGTGAGTAATGGTTATAAATGATGTCCTGAGGGTTTGAAACCCCGAATTTGCACAATGTAGTGCTATGTTGAGGTGAGACACACGCTGCATGATGAGCGTGGGGTCCATTACTGCTGGGGATTTGGACTTGGTCCATCCCGATTGATGATTCTACTGTATTTTGACTGAGCCTTAATTAATATCATTGTATTTTGGGCTAGTTGCCGTATTTGGGGCCTTGTGCCGACCTGTAGAACCCTTAGGGGCATTTGCACTAATTAACCTCCCTTTACTCGGTAAATAATCATACCCTCAGTCATGTTTCTAACTGCTTAATAAAATACGAACTGGCTCTAAATAGCTAAACCAAAAATGAGCGTAACATGTGGGCTGGAGTCCCTATCCTATCTTAGTATGCCCGAGGGGCTAAGTTTATATTGACTGAAAGGGGTTGAGAACCCCCCATAGTGAGGGTATTTGATATGTATTGGGTCGGCCTGCACGCCACAGCAGTATATATATTTATACGGATCGGGCTGCACGCCGCAACAGTATATTTATACGGATCGGGTTGCACGCCCCAGCAGTATATTATTGGATCGGGCTGCACGCCGCAGCAGTATATTTATATGGATCGGACTGCACGCTGCAGTAGTATAGCGCTTGGGCTGTAGGAGCCCCTCCGGAGTCTGCACACCCCCAGGCAGTCGACTATTATTATTGGATCGGGCTGCGCGCCGCAGCAATATATATATATATATATATATATATATATATATATATATATATATATATAT
>NC_031989.1:20015654-20060451 GCF_001879085.1 Nicotiana attenuata
GTTAAAGACTGGAAACTCAAACATGAAGTATGTGAAATTGAAAAAGAAGTACTTCAAGAAGAGTTTGAGGAATTGCAAATGCAACTTAATGGCATGCGCAAATTCACTAGTCACAGTTCTGTCAGGTCAAACCAGGCGACTTACAAGTCAACTGGAAAAGGACCAGCCAGAACAAAGTCCACTAGTACTAACACTAATGAAAGACCTAAAGTTGGGTCAGAAGTTACGTGTCACTACTGTAACAAAAGTGGTCACAAATATTCCTTTTGTCTCTTTCGTAAAGCAAACACTTCAGGATGGGTTTGGAAACTAAAAAACAACTCTGAATCTAGCAATACGCACCCTCCAGGACCCAAGCAAGCTTGGGTACCTAAAAGAAAGTAATCACTATATTTTGCAGGAACACCACAGAATAAGCCGCAAAGGAAAATGGTACCTAGCAGTGCGTGTTCCAGTCACATGACAGGTGACAAAAACCTGTTCAAAGAAGTTACAAAAATTGATGGAGGAAGCGTTAAGTTTGGGGATGACTCAAATGGTAAAATAATTGGTACTGGAACAATTCCCTTCAATAACAACTGTGACATCACTGAAGTTTATCTCGCCGATGGACTCAACTACAATCTCCTGAGCATAAGTCAACTATGCGACTCAGGATATGAGGTAAACTTTAAGAAAATAGGATGTGCTATTGAAGACGAATCAGGATGAAGCATTAAGAAATTTTGAGGTTTTCTGCAAAAAGGTTGAAAGAGAAAAGGGATATCTGATCTCAACAATTTAGAGTGATCATGGAGGAGAATTTGAAAGTAGAGCATTTGAAGATTTCTGTAATGATCAGGGATACACTCATAATTTCTCTGCACCACGATCACCACAGCAGAATGGGGTTGTAGAAAGAAAAAACAGAACCCTCCAAGATATGGCAAGAACCATGTTACTGGATCATTCACTGCCAAATCATTTTTGGGTAGAAGGTGTATGTACAACATGTCACATTCTCAACCGATGTCTCATAAGGCCCATTTTGAAGAAGACTCCCTATGAATTATGAAAAGGTAAACGTCCCAATATTAGTTACTTTCATCCCTTCGGAAGTAAGTGCTTTATTCACAATAACGGTAAGGACAACCTTGGAAAATTCGATCCAAGAAGTGATGAAGGTATTTTTCTGGGCTACTCATTAAATATTAGATCTTTTAGAGTCTATAATAAACGCACATTATGTGTGGAAGAATCTGTACATGTTATATTCGATGAAAATAATCCCTTGGTCGAGAAAGGAATTACTGCAGGTGATGAAGATCACGCTCAAGAAATTTAGGAGACAAGCAAATCTCAAGAGTCAACGGATATATCTGCTACGATAGAGTCAACTAATGAAATCAATAGCAGCGTACCAGATCATCCAATCGAGTCGACTAAGAATGTAGTACGTCCAAATGAATGGAGAAGTGAGCCTGAATATCCTCAAAAATTCATCATAAGGGATCCAAATGAAGGAATGAAAACCGGGGAAGCTCTTAAAAAGAAGGCAAATTTAGCATTAATCTCTCAGGCTGAACCAAAGAACATAGAGGAAGCTCTAAAGGATTCAAGTTGGGTTCAAGCAATGCAGGAAGAGTTAGATCAGTTTGGTAAAAATCAGGTGTGGAAACTGATACCCAAACCTGAAAATGTTTCTGTAATCGGAACAAAGTGGGTCTACAGAAATAAATTGAACGAGGATGGGAAGGTCGTAAGGAATAAAGCCAAACTAGTTGCTCAGGGATATTCACAACAGGAAGGAGTCGACTATGACGAAACCTTTGCTCCAGTAGCTCGCTTGGAGTCCATACGAATTCTTCTGGCATATGCATCGTTTAAAGGATTTAAGCTGTTTCCAATGGATGTCAACAATGCCTTTTTGAACGGATTTATTGAGGAAGAAGTATACGTGAAACTACCGCCTGGGTTTGTAGATTCAAAGTTTCCCTACCATGTATACAAGCTCACTAAGGCACTATATGGATTAAAGCAAGCTCTACGTGCTTGGTATGATAGACTTAGTTCTTTTCTCGTTGATCATGGCTTCACAAGAGGTAAAGTAGACACTACCTTGTTTATTAAAAGATCATCAGAAGGTAATCTCATTATTCAGATTTATGTAGATGATATTATATTTGGTAGTGCTAACCCTCTTATGTGCAAGGAATTTTCAAATCTTATGCAAAGCGAATTCGAAATGAGTATGATGGGAGAGATAACATTCTTCCTTGGACTCCAAATTCAACAATCTGAAGAAGGAATCTTTATATGTCAGACCAAATATACAAAGGAACTGATTCAAAATTTGGCATGAGCAATGCAAAATCCATTGGCACACCAATGAGTCCTTCAACAAATCTAGACAAAGATGAATAGGGAATCCCTGTTGATGAAACTAAATATTGTGGAATGATTGGATCATTACTGTATTTGACGGCAAGTCGACCGGATATTATGTTTAGTGTGTGTAAATATGCCAGGTTTCAGTCAGCTCCTAAGGAATCTCATCTGACTGCAGTGAAGAGAATCATTCGATATCTCATTGGGACTGTATCTCATGGACTATGGTATCCTCGATCTAACTCTTTTAAACTAGAAGGTTTTTCAGATGCTGACCTTGCAGGTGATAAGGAAGATAGAAAAAGCACAAGTGGTACATGTCAATTACTTGGAAAGGCATTGATATCCTGGAACAGTAAAATACAAGCATCAGTTGCATTATCTACCATTGAAGCTGAATACATTGCTATTGGACAATGCTGTGCACAATTACTGTGGATGTCCCATGAACTGGGTGACTATGAACTTTCTTTTAAACCTATACAAATTTTTTGTGATAATTCAAGTGCTATATGTATTTCAAAAAATCATGTGCATCATTCTAGAGCAAAGCATATATATATCAAGCATCATTTTATTAGAGATAATGTTCTTAAGGGAGACATAGAAATATCTTTTGTTGGAACTACTGATGAATTAGCAGATATTTTTACTAAGCCATTATTAGAGGATATATTTTGTACCTTAAGAAAATTACTTGGCATTACTTGCTTAACTAATAACCTATAGGACCTATGTGTACTACAGTTATTTTTGCAGGTTTAATGATTGTACTTTACTCATGCATTAATTACGCCTCCGTTTTTCCCTCTCTTTTTCCTTCTTCTTTCACATCAGTTCGTCGTTCAAAGTTTGAAAGCCAATCATCCCGTCCCTTCAACTGACGCCTTTTCCTTTTTTCTGTACTCAACCGTCAAAAGGTTCCCTTCTTAAGGCGGAGAACCCCTTTCAATCACTTTCATCCTATCATCTAGAAACCCTTCTCCAAAGCTCCGCGCAAACCACTTTCCTTCAATGGCCAAACAACCCAGAAATCCATCCGCTTCCACTAGAAAAAGTACCCGCTCCAAAGCAAAACCCCCTTCTATGCCCCCAGAACAAGTAAACCTAGGGTCCGATCGCTCTGAGGGTTTTGCTTCTTCACAGGGAGATATGTCTGATCACTCTCAAATCTTAGTAGAAAAAGCCCTAGGAAAACGACCTATGGAAGACCCCCCTGTTTCCTTTACTCCATAGAAATCCAAGATTGATCTTTCTGGCTCTCTAGAATCTGACCTGAATTTCTGGGATTCTCCAAATACTGATTTCTTCATTGCTCTGAAGGACAAGCCCATTGCTCATGGAAGGGTAGTCGACCTCGACGATATGGAAGCCCTAAATTGTAAGGTAAAAAGTCTCTTTGTTCATCAAGGGTGGGCTAAGTTCCTTTCTATTCCTCCGCCTAAGGTCTATGAACCCCTGGTAAAGATGTTTTTATGCCAATCTCCGCTCTAGTAAACCTGATAGGTTGGAATCCTTAGTGCTAGGTAAGCGCATTGTTCTTGATTGTGCTCTATTTGACTCACTCTTTCAGTGTAGATGTACTGGTTTTCCTATGCTTTTCAAAAACACCTGGCCCGATGATTTTGAAATTTCCTTTGACCAAGCTAAACAGTGTATTACTGAGTGTCCCTCTGACTCCCTTCCCAACCAGTTAGGTCCCAGTGATGGTAGTTTCGAAACTTGAGTCCTTGCTCACATTGTAGCAACGACTCTGCTTCCTCGCACTGGTTCCTTTTCAACCTTCCCAAAGAGACACTTTCTTAGTATACTGCCTTGTGACCAAACTCAAAGTCAAGTTATCCTCCTGGGTCATCAATTTCATGATTGAAAGTGCTGAAGATCCCACCAGTCTACCCTATGACATGGACATCACTCACATCTTGGAATCTCATCAAATTTCCCTGTCCGACTATCCCTTTATCACTATTTCAAAATCTTACAATTCTAGAGCCTTTGCAAATATGGGATATGTGAGTGTGAAGGTCTCCTAGGTTAAGAAGCACGAGAGTGATGTAAAGCATGCTCCTATAGAGTCCACTCCGAAACCCTCTGCCTCTCATCCCAGCCCTGGTGATCCTGATCTTGGTGAAAAACATCGTTCCATTGACACTCAACTCTCTGAAATCAAAAATCTCGTCTCAGCCACTCAGTCTACTGTTGCTGACATTCATGCCATCTCCAAGGAAACAAGGTCTGATGTGTCAAAGATAAGAGTTGTTGTTCTCAAAGTTAGGGAAAGTGCTGTCAAAGCTTTCAGGGAGATTCATGACAGGTTGGATGGAGTGAGCATCTCAGCAAATGCTAGCTTTGAACAATTGAAGGAGGCCATCTGCAACACTCTTACCTATTTTCTGCATCGTTAATATGGTTGCTTAAGACAATTTTTTGTTGTGCTGTTTTTGGGGCTGTTATCCCAGCCATTGGACATTTTTTGTTTTTATTTTGTTTTAGGTGTTTCTGCTTGGACTATAACTCTACTAATTAATTCTATATATTCTATTTTACTTCTTGGATTGTTCCCTCTTTGCTGATGCCAAAAAGGAGGAGAAGAGTATATGTTGTATCTGTACAGGTATAGTCAACTGGAGCATCCTCCACGGCAGGAGTCGACTCTAGCCATGGACTAGTCAACTGCATGAACTGAGGGGGAGTACCATGAACCTGTCAACTGCATACATTGAGGGGGAGTAAAACACAGGGAAGTCAACTGTTATTTATACATATATATTATTTTGTCATCATCAAAAAGGGGGAGATTGTTAGATCTAATTTTAATGATGCAAATAATATATCTGTGCAGGAAATCAATTAGAGAAGATCAAGGAATCAAGGATCTACTTCGAGATTGCTGAAGTCAATCTGGATGCTTAAGGAAAGAAATCAATCAGCAAAGATTACGAAATCATAGATAGCTGCGATGGAAAGAATCAAGCAAGCCTAAACTTAAGGCATCAGTCAAGGCCAGTACATTCAATCTGGAAGATTGAAGCAGCATCGAAGATTCTGTAAGATGATTAGCTAAGCTGCTAATTTTGGAAGGACCAAGAATCAAGGAGTAAATTCTCATCGTCAATAACTATAGAAGGAAAGTTGTCAATTTCCTCTCATCAAGGAAGAGCAACGACTAGCAATCTTATTCTTGGAAAGAATCAATCTCTTTCCAAGGATCAAATCTCTTGGGTTGTCAAGTATCATCAACAAAAGGCCTTCACCAAATTATTTATACTCAGCATCAAGCCTTAAACAAAATATACTTTGACAGAACCAAAAATCCTCTCTTTGTTCTACTGCAAACAAACATTGTAGTTCTATAAGACCTGCTGTGTAACAAGTCAGAGAAAAGGGAGAGAACAACACTGGTGAGGCATTGTATCAAAAGAGACGAGTGTTATAGGAACTGATCTATCACTTCATTTCCATTGTACTCGAAGAGACGCATTTACTAAAGAAAAATCCCTTGCAACCCAAGGGGACTGGACTAGGATTCACATTGAATCCGAACCAGTATAAAATTCCGGTGTCTTTAATTCCTGCACTTACTTTCTGTGTTTATATTCTGCTATTATAACTGTTAGGTTATTGCATCTAGTCGACTAATTGAACAACCAGTTAACTAATAGAGATTAAGTTTAAAAATATACAATTCACCCCCCTCTTATACTTTCACCACCGGTTAACGAATGCTGACCGATGATATGAAGATCCAAAAGGACTTTTCAACAATCTATTTTGGGATGTACATTAACATAAAGTACAAATATGAAGTTAACCGATATCGTCAGCTTCAAAATAGTTATTGCAAAAATGTTGTTTACCGTGAAAATGGTAATAACAATTAAATTTGTTGATGGGACTCTTTAAATACGTCATCTATTTTTATGCTAGTTGTTAAGCAGTTGAGCTATGTGTATGAAATTTAAGGACGAAATGCGAGCTAAAATATAGCTATAATCGAACCGATGAGTTAGCTGTTCAGGGCCTCAAGCTAGTTGGTTTAGGGCCTCGAGGTCCATTCCGGGCTCGGGCTCGAGCTATTGGGGGCAGTGGGGGAAGGGCTAACAGTCGTGATATAATTAAAGGAGGCTCTTTATGGCCAATGATAAGCAATAAATGAAGAACAAGTATGAAGATAGTAAATAAGAGCAACAATATCGAGAGAGTAAGTTAGAGAGAAAAAAGAGAGAGAGAGAGAGAGTTAGCATATATCTCGTGTAGAATAGTTAGAGCAACATTCGTTTCTTTACAATGTAGTAAGGATACCCTTTATATAGAAGGGGAATCCCTACACGGTATAAAATACATTATTGTAAATATATGGAGATGGGACGGCTGGACATGACACCGTGGTTCGGGCTCAGAGTAGGCCATTCATAGTAGGCCGGCTATGCTTTGCCAGACTTAGCCGTGTGTCTTGGGAACTCCCCATTTTTACTCTAGCCTCGGTCGATATTACCTTCAAGTTGGATGTCGATGAGCTGCGAGGAAGGAGAATCGAGCACATCTTTACAGCCTCGAGGCCTCGAGGTGATCTTCTGAAATGCCTTAATGACGGAAAAATGGACCCTCCGATTTTGCCGTATACAGATAGTCTCAGCGTTTCCTAGAACGAAGCGATAGGAAATGATTTTGATGCCCAACTCTCCGAACCTCCCGTGACGACATCATATTTATGGCATCATACTTATGGCGCCAACCTTCACGATAACCGGAGCATCCCCATAGACTTGTCTTTTCAGCGTCATTCAATGTGTTATGATTTTTTATTCATCAAAGCTATAATGCTGCTGCCGATTCAGCTCCCGAGGACGCATTAACTGTGCCTGCCATTACATTTTTCGAAGACAATAATGGTGCCGTCGGTTACGCTATCACCCTTCATATAAATGAGAGCTTTCTGGGATTACTTCCATCCAAGAGCCTTCCCATATACACCATATCTTCTCTTCTTTCCATCCTTATCTATCGTTCGCCATGTTTGAGGCCCACGGCCTTGCGATCATTTGGCCGTGCTTATATCGGCCGTGCCAAGGTCTACCTCCTGAACCTCCCTCAGTTGAGCGAGATTTTGCTATTTCATTGTTGTTGCTGCTGTTGTTGTTGTTCCGAGATGATGAGACAGGGAGGCCGATTTCCCCCATCTGGGGAATGTGTTCGGACTATACACCGCTGCTCACGAGGGTGTTCGAACTATACTCCGCTGCTCACCCTCTTGCCTCGGCTCGGTGCACTACACCCTCTTTGATTTCCTTGGGGTGTGGTGACACTATCTATTAACTGCTGCATCCCGTGCCGGGGCAACGTCCCAAGAAGTGGCTTTACACTAGTAGTACTGGCAAAGTTCATACTTGCCAAATTTTTCACCCGGCCACTTCTTTTCTCCTTTCAGCTTCTCCTCCGTCATTTTGCTCTTCTCCAGACCTTTCCCCTTCTACATCTCCCCTTTTGAAGATGCCATTCTAGGGGGTCGAGATAGGACTCCCAAGGGGACGGCGCTTTGCCAGATATTGTCTTTGAGGTCGTGCGCGCGGGGATGATATCCAAAGATGCTGCTACCGGAGATGGATCTTCGAGGGTAGACTAGGCTCTTAGGCTTTTACTACGGGTGTGTACCCCTTTGCTTCTTTGTTTCTGTGTAAGGACCCCTTGTGGGCTTTTGTAATCTTATGTAAGGACCCCCCGCGGGCTGTTGTAAGCAAATGTTTATGAATATAAAGACACTTTCTTGATTTTCATCTTTGATGCTTGCCATTTCCTTTTACATTTGTGGAGATTCCGAATGTATGCTTCTGCTGATCATTGTCGATATCTAACCCGTGTGTGAGTATTCTTTCTGGCCTTTGGTTAATTAAAAACGGCATCTCCGTTGTTCCTCAGACTAGGCTTGAATTGGTCCGATAGACTCGGGCCGTCGGGACCTTCAAATAATACCTTGAGCCCCGAGGCCTTTGAGAACGATCTGTGAGTGAGAGTCAGCTTTGGGAACATGGGAACTTGTTTTGAGTTTGATGTAGTTAATCTTTTAAGGCGTTGTAGATAGGTCCCGGATGAGGGGTTGCCCAGACTTAGGCGATGTCCTGAGGTCGAGCCCTTATAGACGGAGCTCGAAGTACTTGTTCCTCTTCTTGAGAAGAGCCTTCGAGATAGGGTACCATCTCGAATCCTGCAATGGTGCTAAATGCTTCCTGGAGTCTAACTTCTTTTGATGGAGGTCCTCAAGGTCGGGTACCACCTCGGGACTGGAGATGACACCGCTGGCTTCTCAAAACCTAACTTCTTTTGATGGAGGTCCTCGAGCTCGGGCACCACCTTGGGACTTGCGTTGAAGTCATTGGCCTACCGGGGCTAGCTTGGGAAGGTGGACTGTTGCTGTTTCCCCACATATATGTAGGGTTGCTTCCATTCTTTCAGGGGACTCCTTACTTTAGATAGTTATCCCCCTGTTTCGGCGTTGAGCCCCTCAATACCTCTAGCGCCAAAGTATTTGTGCGAATTCCTGCTTCAGTCCCTCTAGTTTTGCCGCAGCCATGACCGTTACCTCGAGGCCTGTTCGGTAGAGAGGGGAGAGTCCCGCTCCCGATGCTCGGGATTAAAGAGAGTCTTCTTTGAAGGTTATTTCTTCGATAGGAGAAGGGAACCTTGAGTTGGTGAGGAGAGATTGCGGATGGGGGGAGAGAGTGGTGTTACAGTCTCTTTCCCCGGATGAAGGCGTCTCAGATCATATTGATGGATTCCTGAACGTGTATACGTATCCTTTTGCACTGGGACCTCTCGACAGGGTTGTGCTCGACTTCTGTTTGAAGTGTTGAGTTACCTTGGCGCAGATACACCCGTCATTTTGGCGAATAGTGTTGATGATGAGGTTTTTTCGGAGAAGGCGAGGCTTGAATTCACGCTCAACCACATCGTCAGGCTGTACCGGCCCTTTCACCACCGGGGTCCGCTAACCTTACGGTGCCGATCGTCCAGGCTTTTTGTTGTTGGTGATAAGGAAGGTGGAGATCGGGAATGGATTAGTCGGTTCGTCCGAGTCCGGACGGCTGACGTTATCCCCGTGGAACTTATGCCGTTCCCCAAGGAATGGAATTATACACGTAAGTGGAGTATCTCGTGCTTTCTCAAAATGTCTTACGGCGAAAGCTAGTTTCATAATCATGTTTCCTCCTTTACTGCAACGATTTCGTGGGCGCTTGGCAACATTCCTGATCTGCCTGGTTGGGTTCGGGAGCTGGTGATCCGCTCGACTTGTGATGAGCGTAGGTGGCGAGCTTTATCCCGGGGCAGATGGGAAGCAAAACATCACGGTATGTGCGTGTGCTAACTTTCCCTCATCCTCTATTTGTTGGAGAGGTATTTTCCTTTTTTACGTA
This sequence comes from Nicotiana attenuata, assembly GCF_001879085.1. Classification (NCBI taxonomy): domain Eukaryota; kingdom Viridiplantae; phylum Streptophyta; class Magnoliopsida; order Solanales; family Solanaceae; genus Nicotiana; species Nicotiana attenuata. The sequence continues at coordinate 20,025,431 of NC_031989.1, forward strand.
TTAATCTTGCTGTCGTAGGTGTCGGAGAGATTTTAGAGGCGAGGCCGTGCTCCTCCGGGTCAGGGTTGCCAGTTCCTGGGATAAAAGACGATAACAATAAGCGGGACATGCCCTTGCAGGGCGACGACGCTCAGAGCAAGGTGAAACGGAGCCGTGTCTTCGAAATGGAAACATCGTTTGAGCCTGCCGCGCACGAAGTTTTTGGTTCTGAAAAGATGGCCTCTTCGAGCGATCGTACTTCGAACAGGGTCATCTCTTCCAGGGCTGAGGAGACTAGATCAACAGATGTGTGTTCGGCCTTCGAGGAAGTCCGTCGGCTGCACTTTGTGGTGAGTTTCGACAAAGGCCTTTCGAATTCCGCATCTTCCCTTCCTTATCGAGTTTTCTTTTGCAGGCCTTTGACAGGCTTAGGTCTAAGTTGCTCCGTCATGGATCTAGGTTCTAGAAAGCTCGGAGCTTGAATTACAATAGCTATTTGATAGAGCAGGTAACTTTCCTTCTCGGGAGAGTATGCGTTCTGCCTTTTGGCTTCTGAGGCTAACACTTGTTTATTCCAGTTGCAGAAAAAGACGGAGGCCCTGGAACGTCTTTGGGATGAAGCTGATCGTGCCAAGAATGACTATGACGATCTAAGAGCTCGGGAGGAGGTTCTGGCTTCTGAGGAGAAGTATGCCTTGGCTAAATTTCTTGCCTCCAAGGTTCAACTCCGCTTAGCTCGTGATAATGCTTTTGTTCAAGCAAATATGATCACGAAGCTCGAATCCGAGCTTTTGAAAGTCAGGGCTGAGATCGTTGGTGCCCAGGTCGGAGCAGTACTGAATCGAACTATTTGAAGGATGCTACCTATGCTCAAGCTGAGTTGAGAAGGGTCCTTGATCGTGAAGAGAGGATCAAAGAATATGCTCGTTGCAAGTCTCGAAGAAAGATTTTCGAGGAGATGCGCGCCAGGGGTTTTGTCCTCTCAGAAGAGTTGGCGCGAGCGAGGGCGGACGAGCGTGATGCTCGGTTACTCCTGTCCGACACCGAGAAGAGTGAAGATGAGGCCGGTAGGCCGTAGTTCCCAGGACTAGGTCGTAGATTTTGCCATTTTGTACGTAGCATTTCCAGAGCATGTTTGTAGATAGAGACTGTGCTTTTTGGCGCATGTGTATAAAAGAAAGCCTTGTGGCTTTACTTCTTCTGTACTCTTTTCTGTCTCGCATCGGGCAAGGTGAACTGGTCTCAGAGTTGGTGGGAATCCTTAGATTCGTGATATGGCCCTGGTGCTCATTAGGCTGGCCCGGGGGCTCTTACGCGCTCGGTCGATGCGATCTTTAGTATGAGCTGGCGTTTGAGCTCTCATGCTTTTGCTCAAATGTTTTAGGTAAAGTCTCCGAGTCGGGTTTTGACTCGAGCTCGTATGGCCCTCAAGATTTTATGTTTGCATGGGCTGGCGACAATGGCTTTTATGCCTTTGATCGAAGCGATCTTTTATGTGTGCGGCCCTGAGGCTCATCAGGCTGGCGACAATGGCTCTTACGTTTTGCCCTGAGGCATATGTAGTTAAGTATTTTGGGTTATGTCTCCAAATCGGTTTATGACTTGAGCTCATTTGACCCTCAAGTTTTCATGTTTGTGTGAGCTGGAGACAATGGCTCTTACTCTTTGGGCCGATGCGGCTTTTTATGCAAGCTGGCGACAATGGCTCTTACGCTTTGGGCTGATGCGACCTTTTATGATAGATGGCGATAATGGCTCCTACGTTTTGGGCCGATGCGGCCTTTTATGTTAGCTGGCGACAATGGCTCTTATGCTTTGGGTCGAAGCGACCTTTTATGTAGGCTTTATTTTCCTCTCGTTAAGGACTTTTGAAATGATTTTGCCTGACCCATCATCGGTTCAGAAAGAACCTCGATTTCAAGTCGTTTGCGGCGATGTTCGAGCACCTCGGAAGGTTTGGCTCGTAGGCTGAGTAGCTCGAAGCCTTGTGATTTAGATTCGACATGGTCGAAGCTCTTTTGCCTGTCGAGGTTAGCCTGTTTAACCGGTTCTTTTCAAAGTAGATTCGAAGTAATGGCCTATGATTTTGTAGCGACGGTCGGGCATCCTCGAGTTGCGTTAGTTTGGCTGGTACAGCCGTATGACCGTAGTCTTTTGTGTTTGGTTGAAGCCATTTTTGATCTCGAGTGTAGTAGTGTAGGTGTCTATATCGAGGGTATGCCTTTTCCGGAATCTTACAAATGTGATATATAGCCTAAACTTTGGGATCGAGTTTTATGCCTGTAGTAAGGTCTTACAAATTTTTCATGCCTTTGAGGTCTTACAGTTTGTTGATACTTAGCACAAGTATGATTCATGCCTTGCTTGAGGTCTTACAGTCTTATTGTTGCCTTATGTAGGTCTTACGAGACCGAGTCTGCCCGCTTGGGGTCTTATGGCCTCGGGTTTTTCACTGAATGGCGATTGGCGACAGTCTCTGAGTCATCGAGTATGTTTTGGCTCGGGAGCCATTACTCGTGAGCTCGGAATTGCCTCATTGAGGGCTTACAATTTTGGAGATTTCGACCCTGAGGTCATGCGTTTTCTGAGCTTATGATGCCAGTCTCCGAGTGTTCGGGACATTTCTCTTTTTGGGAGATGTTTTGTAATTTCTGTGCTGCCTCATTGAGGGCTTACGAGTTTGGAGCTTCGACCCTGAGGTCATGCGGGTGCCGGACCATTGACGCCAGTCTCCGAGTATTCGAGGCGTTCTCGATGGAGGAACTTTTATTACGAAAATGTTGAGTTTCCTTCGGAGTATGAGATGCTGGCAAAAGTATTCCTTGATTATTTGGCGCTAGTACATGTGTCTCCGCCATTGGGGGCTCGGCTGTGCGGACACGATTCATTCGACCGTTTGGTCCGGTACATCATTTTCCCATTGGGACCCTATTTGGTATTTCTTGGCTCTTCCGAGCGGATGATCTCTCGAGAGGATGTCCTTCGGCACCCGAGATTGATAGAAAAAGAAGCCTTGAAGACTTGTTGGATCCCCCTTAGATAGCATATAGATGTTGCCTCGTTAAAAACCTTGCCGGCGAAACCCTCTTCGGGACAAAAGCTCGGTCAAAGGAAAAGAGTGCAACAAATGCTTTTAAAACCTTAAGGTCTTCGGGCTGGGTTAGCGCTTTTGAATGCTTTGATCGGGTGCCTGCATAAGGGTTAGTATAAAGTATAAAATGAAAAGGGAGGTGGTTATACCTTATGAGGGCACGGTACGGTCCTCTACTATGTCCAACCGGGCTTAGCCGAAGATGTAGTTCGATTACCCTTTGGCTCTTTGTAGAGTAGAGATATTGGTGTAGGTGTCACGTCGTGTACCCCGAACATTTTCCTTGCCGCGTGTTGTTCCCCGTGGACGATTTTAATCCCATCTTTTGTTTGGAATTTCATCATTTGGTGGAGGTTGGATGGTACTGCTCTCATGCAGTGTATCCACGGTAATCCGAACAAGGCGTTGTACCTCATGTCTCCTTCGATGACATGGAATTTGACGTTTTGGGTCGTGCCGGCCACTCTGATCGAGAGAGTGATCTCTCCTTTCATTGTTTCACTTGCCATGTTGAATCCGTTGAGAACTCGAGTGGCGGGCACGATTTGGTCTAGCAGTCCGAGATGCTCTATTACCTTCGACCTGATAATGTTGGCCGAGCTACTTGGATCCACGAGTACATGTTTCATTTGAAATGTATTTACGAGGAAAGAGATTACCAGTGCGTCGTTATGAGGTTGGGACAAGGTCTCAGAGTCCTCTTCGCTGAACGTGAGGGCGTCCTCTGGTATGTACCCCTGAGTTTGCTTTTCTCTAGTGATGGATATTTTTGTCTTTCTCATCAGGGGCTCCTGGGGATCGTCGACGCCTACCAAGATCATGTGGATAACATGTTGTGGCCCGTTTGCTTCGGTCTTTTTGGCCGCTTCTCTTTCTCGAAACTGATTTTTGGCCCGGTCGCCTAAGAATTCTCGGAGGTGACCTTTATCGAGTAACCTGGCTACTTCCTATCAGAGTTGGTGACAATCCTCAGTTCTGTGGCCATGCGTATTGTGAAATTCGCATACCAAGTTATGATTCCTTTGGGAAGAATCCGATTGTACAGGCATGGGTCATCTGGTATCCTTGATTTTGCCGATGGCGAACACGATGTCTGAAACATCAACGTTGAAGTTGTATTCTGATAGGCGTTGTGCCCCTGTTGGCCCCGTATTTCCGTCGAATCCGATTCTGTTAATGAGTCCTCGAGGATTTTGCCCTCGGTTGATCAATCGTTCGTTGCGTCTTGGGGTGTTTCTCCTGTCTTCGGTGTATGGCTAATACCTTTCTCTGTTCGGTTTTGGCTCCTTTACTAAGAGCCTACTTGGGTATATTGAGCCCGAAGGGGCTCCTAATTGATCATCCTCGACCCTGATCTTTGACTGATATCGGTTGTGGACGTCCGACCAGGTTACGACAGGATACTCGATCAAATTCTCTTTCAGCTGCCTCGAGGCCACTGAGCTCCGCTCGTTCAGGCCTTGAGTGAAGGCCTGCACCGCCCAATCGTCGGAGATCGGGAGTATTTCCATTCGTTCCGTTTGGAAGCGAGAAACGAATTCTCGCGACATTTCATTCTCCCTCTGCTTTATCTTGAATACGTCGGACTTCCTTGTCGCTACCTTGATGGCACCGGCGTGTACCTTTATGAAGGAGTCAGCCAGCATGGCAAATGAGTCTATGGAGTTGGGAGCTAGGTTATGGTACCACATCATGGCCCCCTTCGAGAGCGTTTCCCCGAACTTCTTCAGCAAGACGGACTTGATCTCGTCGTCTTTTATGTCGTTGCCCTTTACTACGCACGTGTAAGCGGTAACGTGCTCGTTGGCGTCTGAGGTCCCGTTGTATTTTGGGAGTTCTGGCATTCTGAATTTCTTTGGAATGGGTTTCGGAGCCGCTTCCTCCGGGAACGGCCGCTGCACGAACTTCCTCGAGTCTACGCCTTTCAGGACCGGGGGCGCGCCCGGGATTTGGTCGACCCTGGAGTTGTAAGTTTCGACCTTCTTGTCGTTGGCTGCTATCATTTTCTCGCCCGACTCGATCCTTCTGGTAAGATCCTCGAGCATTTTCATGATAGCAGGGTCGGCTACCTGCTCGGCTGGGGGAGTTGTTCCCGGTGCTTTGGTGCTGGGAGTTTTTGGGTGGCTTTGCAACTGAGCGATAGCCAGCTATTGTGCCTGCAACATTTCAAAAATAACATGAGGGCTAACTTCCCGTTCATCCCGATATGGGGTTTTTTGGGCTTCCTGTTGGTCGCCTTGTTGTATGCTCCTGTCGGTGCGTGAGGTTTCGTCGATTTGTTGTGCGTCGCGCGAGCTCGCGTCTACTGGAATCGGTCTAGGTGCGTTCTTGGGGTTCCGTGGTGGCGTACCAATAATTGGAACAGCCACACCATTTTCTCCGTGATTTTCGAGGTCGTCGTTCTCAACTCTATTTACTGAGCCAGACATATTAACCTGAAATCGAAGATCTTGGATAAGAAAAAGTGTGAAAGATAACTTGCATTGTGTAACGAAAACAGCAAGAAAATAATCACTATTATTTTTAGCCCAACGGTGGGCGTCAAACTGTTTACCGTAAAAATGGTAATAACAATTAAATTTGTTGATGGGACTCTAAAAATACGTGATCTATTTTTATGCTATTTGTTAAGCAGTTGATGCTATGTGTATGAAGTTTAAGGACAAAATGCGAGCTAAAATAGAGCTATAATCGAACCGATGAGTTAGCTGTTCAGGGCCTCAAGCTAGTCGGTTTAGGGCCTCGAGGTCGATTCCCGGGCTCGGGCTCGAGCTATTGCGGCCAGTCGGGGAAGGGCTAACAGTTGTGATATAATTAAAGGAGGCTCTTTATGGCCAATGATAAGCAATAAATGAAGAAAAAGTATGAAGATAGTAAATAAGAGCAACAATCTCGAGAGAGTAAGTTAGAGAGAAAAGAGAGAAAGAGTTATGATATATCCCGTGTAGAATAGTTAGAGCAACATCCGTGTAAGGCCCCGTGAATTTTTCTACTCAAAACCCTAATCTCGTAGTGCCAAGTTAGGATCAAGTTAGGCTCGGACCCTTTGAGCTGATCTATGCATTTAAAAATCAAGAATCAAAGTTTTCCAGAAAAGTGCAAATGTGCAGTTTAGAATGCGGTCGCATACCAGGTATGCGGACCGCATTTTCGCCGCAGAGTGAGTTAGTGTCATAGCTAATTTGAGGCTAAAGATGCAGTCCATTATGCGATCACACAACCAATATGCGGACCGCATAGTCGTCGCATAATTTCCTTGGGATTTTGTGAAGGTCAGTTCTGCGGTGCATAATGCGACCACAGAACGGGTATGCGGACCGCATTTCCGTCCCATACCCAAGCAGAAGGTTCAGGTTTTGGGAGTCTTTTTGCGGTCCAATATGCGGCCCGCATTTCCACTTTGCGATCGCAAATGCGATCGCAGATCCGACTCGGGGCTCCAATTTTCTAATTTTTAACCCGACCCCCCTATCGTTATATTCGATATTATAGCTCATTTTGAGCAATTTTCTGGACATTTCTAGAGTGAGGGAGAGGGGTCTAAGTGAGAGAAAGTTCTCCCCATCAAATTACTCCATAGAATCTTGCTAAATCCTTGAAGCTAATCAAGTGAAGGCTCCTAAATCTTCATCCCAAGAGGTAAGGCTCCATCACCTCAGCTCATATTTGTATACTTAGCTATATGGGGTCCTTAGGGAAGTAATTCATGGGTATAAAAATGAATCTCTTGCATGCATACCACACCATAGGACATTGGAAAGTAGTAAACTAAAAAGATGGCAATTGGGGGTATAGAATGATAGAAATTCCTCTCAAAGGGGGCCTAAGATCATAATGCACCTCAAGTGTTCGATATTATGCTTGAACCAAGCTAGAATCTCAACCTCGTCTCTAATTTCCGGTTTAATTTGTAATTCTTGCATCATAGATCGAAGTGATAAGAATTCCAGAATTTGTAAAGAGTAAGGAAAGCTATATTGAGGTATGTATGGCTAAAACCCCCTTTTTATTAGAAATTGAGCTCTGTGGGCGTTTACGAAAGTGTGGTAAGATTTGAATTGGTTAATGTATTGATTGTTATTGCGCATTAATTGATTTGCAATTATCTACACATATACGTGAAGGATGTGCCTCAATGTGATGTAATGTACCATTCTTGAAAATTTAGAGAAGTATGAAGAATACAATTTGTGAGCATGTGATTTTTGCCTTGCACGAATTACTCCTACAGATTTCTTTAATTTATGATTTTTTCTTTTAATTGTTTAATTTGTAAGAATTAATTGCACAATTTTTGTGTTTATTTGCATTTTTACTGTGAGCATTTTAGTTGACATAATTCATAGAAAATAGTACAAAAATTCGCATTGCATTTGCAATTAGGATTTTATTTTATTAATTAGTAATTAGGATTTCACAAATATATATAAAATCACAAAAAATGAGTTATTTTTGCTTTGTTTAATTCCTTTGATTTTGGTTAGATTTCTTTTAAATTTGGTATTTAATTAATTTTATCAATTATTAAATAGATTGGGTTAATTTAGTTTTAGAATTAATTTAGATTTTTAAGCTTTAATTTGAAAAGAAAAAGAAAACAAAATCAAAAGAAATTGAGTCATTTACTTTAAAAGGCCCAAATGTTGGGCCAGTCTCTGATCTAACTCCCCAGGCCCAAAGAAAACCCGGTCAAAATACCCAAGTCCGGCCCAAAACCCATCCCACTAACCCAGTCCAGCCCCCCCCCCATCAACCAAACGACGTCGTTTCATCCAAAATAATCAGGACCGTCGAGGTAAGGAGATCCAACGGCCCTGAAGTGGGATATCATAAGTATAAAGTTGTCCGAACCAACCCCCCCACCCCCTCATCTCTCTCCTCTCTTCAAACCCTGGAGACCGCCTGTCTCCGCCCTGAGCCACCGTCTGCCGCCGCCGGAAATCGCCCACGGCGGCGGCGATTCTCCAATGATACCCAAAATCACACCAGAACCCCTTCTTCCCCCCTTGTCACGAATCCACCACGATCTTCCTTCAAATCCCACCGGAGCCTTTCGAAACTTCAAAACCCTAACGCCGCCACAGTTTCGCCGGTGGCGGCGCCGCCTCCAAACCCCCTCGAAACAACACCCCATAGCCCCCATGCCTCCCTCATGCCTAATCTGTCATTGGCTTCAAATATTAAATTCGAGACTTGAGCCTTAGGAGTCCAAAATTGGATCTATGCATACAAGGTCACTCTTCTGCATTTCCTCGTCTGTTCAAACCTGTTGTGACACAAAAGAATGGCACTCGTTTGGCATGGTTTTAGGTCAAATCAGAGTACTAGTTTCGATTTCGAGCTTAGCCGGTGAGTCCCTTTCATGTTTGTTCTCTTTTTCTTCTTTTTTTTTGTTTGTGATTCACTTTCGTTCTTCTTCCCTCTTTGATTAAGATCATTTCCATCGAGACTAGGTCAAGGTCTTGAACCCATGACCTCTTTTCTTAGTGCTCGCTTTCCCCTTTAAATTTGTTTTCTGATTTTCTAAGTTTATTTAGTTTTGTTAATAGCATGTTTAAATCTTTGATTTCTTGTTCTGGTCACATAGGTTAATTTGATTAGGTTTATTTTGATAGTTCAATTAGTCCCCTGTTTGTTGGTAATCGTTTGATTAATCAATTTGTTTGGATCCTTTTAGTTTTCTGAATTTGTCTTGGTTTTACTGTGCCATTTGGGCTTTGAGGTCATTACGGATCACATTTTTAGGGAATCTTGCTTGGCCCGAACTTGAGGCCATATCTTTTGAGACATTGAACCCATTTAGGATCCAATAACCCGCACCCACTGGACCCAGGTCGGTCTTTAGTGTAAATACAGGGTGTTTAAGGGGTAACTTGGGTAATGCACTGAGAGAATCTCTCAAGTAACTGCCCAAGGGGCTTCCTAGAAACTTCTAGTAGGGGTTTGCTAGTAAATTGTAGGTCTAACTTGACCAACAAGTCATAAATTAAAGGACTAAAGTGTAAAAAATAAAGTCTGAAGTTGCCCTAGTAACTTGCCTATAAAGGCATTGTTACTTGGAGTACAATACAGATTTTTAGGCATTGAAAAACTCTGGAAATTTTGGGCAGCTGAACCCTGAAATTTACTACTCCATTGAATTTTTTGGGTGAATTAGAGATTTCCAAGTCTTAAATCACAACTCTAGTTCACTGGAGGTTGAATATGGACCAGCTTTCCTTGTGCTTTCAGTAGTTGGGATTGCAGAAAATTCTAGGGTGTCATTTCGAAGTTAACTGGGCTATTCAAGTTGATTTTTGGGTCTATGTTACTGGTTTTCGTGGCTGTGACTTCGATTTGAAATTGTTGTTGCTCTCCTGTTGCTTAACATTGCAAATTCTTCTTGCTGTTGCTGACCCCTTTCTTTTACTTTGCTCAATTCCAGGTACGTTTGTAATCCCTAATGGCTCACTCAATGTATATGAACACTTGTGAAATCCAAATGATGAAGCAATTCGACCATACAAATCTGTTTTGGCTTCCATTACTAATTAATATGTAGCTGTAGTTTCATTTAAACAAACGTGTATTGGTGTTAGATAGGACTATGTGTGTTAATTAGGGCTGTTTAGATTTTTTTTGTAATTAAATAGGACAGATGGTGGATTTGTATAACTAGGACTGCCTGTAGAATGTTAAGTTTGTCATGAGTTAATTCTATGTGTATAATGTGGACTGTTGAACTGTTAATTAATTGGAATTACTGGACCATTCTCTTCACTTCGCATAAGTAGGATATTCAATAATACTCATTTAGCACAACTAATTTTACAATATCACAGGCAGTATCGGCTTGAGCTACAATATTAGGTAATACAAATGCTTATGATTCCATATCAAATGTTTTGCTGGATATAATAGTAACATTATAATAGTCACGTTTCCAGTATTGATTTTCAGTTCTTGTTTAGTTTATACTGGATTTGTTTGAGAAGTACACGGATTAAGTCTAAAGGCCTATCACAATTCCAGATTAAGTGCTAATTCATAACTTGAGCATTAATTGACATGTGAATCTGGGCATTAGCTTAGTTTGATTGTAAATATTTGGACCATCAAGATAGGCCCAATGTGCACTGCAGCTGAAGGCCTATCCGGTTTTCTCGCCTCATTCTGGAATTGGGCTCATATTGAGCCCAAAGTTTGGCTGCATCATGAACGTAGAATGCCTAGCTCAGACAACAGGATTGCTTCATGTTTGGGGAAGGGAGTGGTACCCAATGTTGGAAAATCATCAGGTTATGCTTGCATCAACTAGGGAGTGCGACCCTATATTAGAAAGTCATTGGGTTATGCTGGCATCGACTAGGGAGTGGGACCCTATNCCGGCCAAAAACCGAGGATCTCCCGGCCAAAAAACCGTGGAGCTTTTTATTTCCATGTCCCGGCAAAAACCGAGAATCTCTTCGCACATTCCTGATTTGATTGCTTAGATATGTGTCACAACTAACTCACGAAATTTTCCTAGTGAAAACTGGGGCAGAAAATTTCGTTCGTTCGTTTGTTTTGGTATCTTAAGCAGGTCAACCTCAAGACGTAAGGTGTGAGATGACCAATGGAATGAATCTCAATCCAGAATCAAGAATAGAAGAAAAGAACAAAAAAGATGAACTCAAATGTGAAGCGAACAAGGGTGCGGATTGCTCAAAATCTTATTGTAGTCACAAGCTCCGCCGATCCTGTTTTGACCCAATGCTGCGTGAAGAAGTAAACACCTACAACTTGCAAGCATCAAGATTCAGATCGAAGTCCACAGCAAAATCACCTAAGACTCAAGATCAAGTTTCAAGACAATTACAGATAGGAATCTTGTAACTCATAGTTGATAGGCATAGCTAGCTTAGCTTTGATTTTCTTTTTGGTGTAATAAGGAGGTCAGCAAGCAGTAGCAGCAGCAACAGCAGTGAAATCACAGCTCCTGGTAGTCCCAGCTACCAAGCACTCCAGAACTACACTGACCTGATTCCTTTATAGCCAAGGATATGTAGGCAACCTTTGAAGCAGGGTTCGGTCAGACGGTTTTCAAAATGCTTCTCCTGGAGTGCCGAGCTGGCAAAAATCCCTCATGTTGCTCATTTATCTTTGCCCGAAAACCCTTCGTGTCTTCGAGCAAAGAGGGGCAGCTGTGAGCATGTGATTTTTGCCTTGCACGAATTACTCCTACAGATTTCTTTAATTTATGATTTTTTTCTTTTAATTATTTAATTTGTAAGAATTAATTGCACAATTTTCGTGTTTATTTGCATTTTTACTGTGTAGTCATTTTAGTTGATCATAATTCATAGAAATAGTACAAAAATTCGCATTGCATTTTGCATTTAGGATTTTATCTTATTAATTAGTAATTAGGATTTCACAAATATATATAAAATCACAAAAAATTGAGTTATTTTTGCTTTGTTTAATTTGTAACTTTGATTTTGGTTAGATTTCTTTTAAATTTGGTATTTAATTAATTTTATCAATTATTAAATAGATTGGGTAGGTTAATTTAGTTTTAGAATTAATTTAGATTTTTAAGCTTTAATTTGAAAAGAAAAAGAAAACAAAATCAAAAGAAATTGAGTCTTTTACTTTAAAAGGCCCAAATGTTGGGCCAGTCTCTGATCTAACTCCCCAGGCCCAAAGAAAACCCGGTCAAAATACCCAAGTCCGGCCCAAAACCCATCCCGCTAACCCGGTCCAGCCCCCCATCAACCAAACGACGTCGTTTCATCCAAAATAATCAGGACCGTCGAGGTAAGGAGATCCAACGGCCCTGAAGTGGGATATCATAAGTATAAAGCTGTCCGAACCAACCCCCCCACCCCCTCATCTCTCTCCTCTCTTCAAACCCTAGAGACCGCCTGTCTCCGCCCTGAGCCACCGTCTGCCGCCGCCGGAAATCGCCCACGGCGGCGGCGATTCTCCAATGATACCCAGAATCACACCAGAACCCCTTCTTCCCCCCCTTGTCACGAATCCACCACAATCTTCCTTCAAATCCCACCGGAGCCTTTCGAAAGTTCAAAACCTTAACGCCGCCATAGTTTCGCCGGTGGCGCCGCCGCCTCCAAACCCCCTCGAAACAACACCCCATAGCCCCCATGCCTCCCTCATGCCTAATCTGTCATTGGTTTCCTTTGAATATGCCCAGAATTCTTCAAATATTAAATCCGAGACTTGAGCCTTAGGAGTCCAAAATTGGATCTATGCATACAAGGTCACTCTTCTGCATTTCCTCGTTTGTTCAAGCCTGTTGTGACACAAAAGAATGGCACTCGTTTGGCATGGTTTTAGGTCAAATCAGAGTACTAGTTTCGATTCCGAGCTTAGCCGGTGAGTCCCTTTCATGTTTTGTTTTTTTCTCTTCTTTTGTTCTCTTTTTCTTCTTTTTTTTGTTTGTGATTCACTTTCGTTCTTCTTCCCTCTTTGATTGAGATCATTTCCATCGAGACTAGGTCAAGGTCTTGAACCCATGACCTCTTTTCTTAGTGCTCGCTTTCCCCTTAAAATTTATTTTCTGATTTTCTAAGTTTATTTAGTTTTGTTAATAGCATGTTTAAATCTTTGATTTCTTGTTCTGGTCACATAGGTTAATTTGATTAGGTTTATTTTGATAGTTCAATTAGTCCCCTGTTTGTTGGTAATCGTTTGATTAATCAATTTGTTTGGATCCTTTTAGTTTTCTGAATTTGTCTTGGTTTTACTGTGCCATTTGGGCTTTGAGGTCATTACGGATCACATTTTTAGGGAATCTTGCTTGGCCCGAACTTGAGGCCATATCTTTTGAGACATTGAACCCATTTAGGATCCAATAACCCGCACCCACTGGACCCAGGTCGGTCTTTAGTGTAAATACAGGGTGTTTAAGGGGTAACTTGGGTAATGCACTGAGGGAATCTCTCAAATAACTGCCCAAGGGGCTTCCTAGAAACTTCTAGTAGGGGTTTGCTAGTAAATTGTAGGTCTAACTTGACCAACAAGTCATAAATTAAAGGACTAAAGTGTAAAAAATAAAGTCTGAAGTTGCCCTAGTAACTTGCCTATAAAGGCATTGTTACTTGGAGTACAATAGAGATTTTTAGGCATTGAAAAACGCTGGAAATTTGGGGCGGCTGAACCCTGAAATTTACTACTCCATTGAATTTTTTGGGTGAATTAGAGATTTCCAAGTCTTGAATCACAATTCCAGCTCACATAAGTTTGAATATGGACTAGCTTTCCTTGAGCTTTCAGTAGTTAGAATTGCAGAGAATTTTAGAGTATCATTTTGAAGTTAACTGGGCTATTCAAGTCGATTTCTGGGTCTTGTTACTGGTTTTGGTGGCTGTGACTTCGATTTGAGATTGTTGTTGCTCTTGTTGCTTAACACTGCTACTTCCTCTTGCTGTTGCTGACCCCTTTCTTTTACTTTGCTCAATTCCAGGTACATTTGTAATCCCTAATGGCTCATTCAGTGCATGTGAATACTTGTGAAATCCAAATGATGAAGCAATTCGATCATACAAATCTGTTTTGGCTTCCATTACTAGTTAATGTGTAGTTGTAGTTTCATTTAAATAAATGAGTATTGGTGTTAGATAGGACTATGTGTGTTATTTAGGGCTGTTTAAATTTGTTTTGTAGTTAAATCGGACAGATGGTGGATTTGTATAATTAGGACTGCCTGTAGAATGTTAAGTTTGTCATGAGTTAATTCTATGTGTATAATTTGGACCGTTGAACTGTTAATTAATTGGAATTACTGGACCATTCTCTTCACTTCGCATAAGTAGGATATTCAATAATACTCGTTTAGCACAGCTAATTTTACAATATCACAGGCAGTATCGGCTTGAGCTACAATATTAGGTAATACAAATGCTTATGATTCCACATCAAATGTTTTGCAGGATATAATAGTAACATTATAATAGTCACGTTTCCAGTATTGATTTTTAGTTCTTGTTTAGTTTATACTGGATTTGTTTGAGAAGTACACGGATTAAGTCTAAAGGCCTATCACAATTCCAGATTAAGTGCTAATTCATAACTTGAGCATTAATTGACATGTGAATCTGGGCATTAGCTTAGTTTGATTGTAAATATTTGGACCATCAAGATAGGCCCAATGTGCACTGCAGCTGAAGGCCTATCCGGTTTTCTTGCCTCATTATGGAATTGGGCTCATATTGAGCCCAAAGTTTGGCTGCATCATGAACGTAGACTGCCTAGCTCAGACAACAGGATTGCTTCATGTTTGGGTCAATTCTTAGGCCCAAAAAATTGTTATAAGTCAAAATTGATTTGCAAGTATAAATTTAGGTTTTCGAGTTAGGTAGCGGGTTCAAACTAAGAGGGTATGCCCTTTTGTTTGAATTCGGACTTGAACTTGAGACCTGAATTCATAAATGCAAATTAATTAGCCCTTTTAGGGACAAATAATAAATAGAAAATCATAGTTACTTTAGGACTGGCCTTTAAATAAATAAATTGAGATGAGCCTCGCCAAACGAAATGCAAAACTTGCGGGGCCCTCATTAAACGTTTTATTAAAATATTTTAGAAATTCGGGACGTGCCATTTAGCGAATTTTCATGGCCTCCCGCAAAGTTAATAAGACGTTAGCCACTCTAGGCGCGCTTTTAAATAATATCACCTTCTTAAATACGGGTGTGTATTTCATGCGACCCAGATCCAAATCCCAAAACGCTGAATAAGAGGTGTTGAGGATCCGGGTGCATTTCATGTGACGTGATCCAAAAACACGCTCTTAAACGGTGTTCACTTTCCGTAAAAAAAAACTAAAAGCGGTTGAATAATTCTTAAAATTGCACTATAGGTTGGAGCTTGTAGTAAAAATCAGATTTTAGCCATTTATGATAATTTAAGCGACCGTGCTAGAACCACGGGATCCGGGGGTGCCTAACACCTTCCCTCGGGTCAACAGAATTCCTTACACAGAATTTCTGGTTCGCAGACTCCAATTGGGAAGTCGAAATATTTCCTCGATTTGGGATTTAAATTAAACCGGTGACTCGGGACACCAAAAGCCCATCCTTTCCCGAGTGGCGACTCTAAAAATAAATAAATAATCCCATTTCGAATAATGTCACTTTAAATGGAAAAACTCCCTTATATACTTCCCTTCGGGGTGGTGTGTAAAAAAGGAGGTGTGACACAATTATGTGTCGAAATGCTTAGGCTATAGGCCAAGATTAAAACTGAGAATTATTCATGCTAGCTTTGTGCTCACTTACCTGTGCTTGCAACTTAAACTACACTTGTATATGTCTATGATCACAACTTGCAAGATGAATATTGAAAACGGAAAACGATGTGATAATGGTGGCCCTAAGTGCCAAGGAATTGATATGATATATGTGAAATAAAGAATCGTATGTGATGACTAATGAGAAAGGAACAACGCCTAGATAAGGCGACCTAGCCGATCGGGTCGTGATCGGACGCCATGTCGCACACATGGTGGTAATGTGCTGATATTGAGCTCCGAATAGAGGAAATGAAATAGTGATTGAGATACATGCCTCAAATGAGGCAACCTAGCCGGTCGGGTCGTGATCGGACTCCGCTCAAGATAGCGGTGGTATTGAGAACAGTGATGAACGTAGGAAAGGAATGCCCCAAACTAAGTTATGGGAATTATGTGAATGATTTTATGATTTGCATATTTGATTCCCCTATGTGATTTACTTGTCATTGCTTGGTAGTTCTTTCTAGTAAAATGGTGTTTAGTTATACATACTAGTACTATTCCATGGTACTAACGTCCCTTTTGCCGAGGGCGCTACATTTTCTTAAATGAATGTAGGTGGCTCCATAGCAGATAGTGCCGATCGTGTGTAGCGGAGCATTCTCCTTCCCAAAGATCTTGGTGAGCCCCTTTCTCCTTCAAGGGGCTATATTGCACATCTTCTTATTTTGGACTTTAACTTTTGAGGTATAGCCGGGGCATTGTTGCTGGCGTTGTCACATTTATTTTTATCCTTAGAGGCTCCGTAGACATGTATGTGGGTTATGCGTGGGCATTGAATGGGCGTGCTATCCATGTTGTAAATCTAAACTTACGTTGCCTATGAATTGTAACTCTATGGGAACCTTGGAAACTAACTTATCTACAGTTAATGTGGTGATCTAAAATGAACTAAAAATGTTGAATATACTATCTCCCTTTGTTGAATAAATGAAAGCATGGTCCCCTTATTCGTATTGAGTTGGGTAGGTAGTGTTTGGTAAGGCTTGCTCAGTTGGGGTCACTCGATTGAGCGCCGGTCACGCCTCCCGAGGTTGGGGCATGACAATCCGTTTCTTTACAATGTAATAAGGATCCCCTTTATATAGAAAGGAAATCCCTACATGGTATAAAATACATTAATTGTAAAGATATGGAGATGGGACGGCTGGACATGACACCCTGGTTCGGGTTCAGAGTAGGCCGTTCAGAGTAGGCCGTCTATGCTTTGCCAGACTTAGCCGTGTGTCTTGGAACTCCCCATTTTACTCTGGCCTCGGTCCATATTGCCTTCAGGTCGGATGTCGACGAGCTCCAAGGAAGGAGACTCGAGCGCATCTTTGCAGCCTCGAGGCCTCGAGGTGATCTTCTGAAATGTCTTAATGACGAAAAAATAGACCCTCCGATTTTGTCGTATACAAATGTCTTAAACTTTTTTTTTACATAAAGTTTGTACAAATAGGTGATGGTGAGCTATTCCTTCAAATAAAAGATAAAATAACTTAAAATCTGATAGTAGTAGCTTTTGTTTTCTTAGATGTTGTAATTGTTTACCTAAAAAATGAGCAACAATTAAACTTGTATGCGGTTATGATACACGATTTAATTCAATACGAATAAATAATAATAACAGATAAACGAATTGAAGACAAGATAAACAATCACCAATCGCAATGTACGTCGCTTTGATGTGTCCGATCTCAGATACATCGTTTGTTCTTCCTAGGTCTCGATACCAGGAGTTCCCGGTCTCGATTATAATCATGTCGAGCCGTGCTACCCCTTCGTTCTCTCATCGGGAGATCGGGGATAATGCTACCCCGATTTTACCTGTACACAGATAGTCCCCTTTTTCTTCGGAGAGTAGATTATTGAAGCGACAGAAAGCGATAAATGAACCCCGGTTCCTTCTTCCGTACGTTACAACTGAGTCGACGGGTCGGCGAAACATCCCATCACTCGCGTCGTTCAGACTTCGGACATGTGTCAGCCAACAGTTGACTGTCCTCATATGCGAAATGTCACCCTTTCTTCTATAAAAGCTCCGACCCCTTTTTCACTTTTTTATTTTGATTCCAAAGCTGTCTGACTTACCCTTGAATTCTCCACATAACTCTAACCCCTTCAAATCTTTATACGTCGCTTTCCAGATCTTCATATCTTCATCTTCAAATCTTCAAACCTTCAAATCAGAACTTCATATCTTCATCCCCATCTTCATATCTTCATCCTCAACTTCAAACCTTCATATTTTCCAGAATCCGATGGCCAAAACTTCTTAATCCGTGCCTCAACAAACCGCCCCTTCAACTTCCAACCCGGCCATGGATGCCGAGGTGACTGTTCCCAAGGTGGTCTCTATCACGATCCGGAATTTCCTCCCTCGGGATCGTGATAACGCCTAACATTTCACTTTCTAGGAAAGCCAGCGTTAGATATAGTTATTAACCATTTCAAACAAAATTCACATACGATGACAATAAAGAAGCTGAATAGTCTGAAACAAAGGTAAATAAAATAATAAGTGACTGAAACCCAAATACAAATCTCGAAACTGGTGTCATGAATACATGAGCGTCTAAGAGACTACAGATAATGGTCTGAAATAAACATAACTATCTGAATCAAATAAACAGCTAAAAGAAGTAGAAGGGGACTTCGGGGCTGTGGATGTCGTGCAATTATACCTCAAGTCTTCTCAGAATAGCTAGATCCGAGCATGTCTACTGAACGCCTGATAACTAGGGATTTTAACGTGTTTTACGCTCCTTCTTGCTTATGCTTTGGTTATAAATTGTTACAAAATAGTCCCAAAAGGCTCATAAGTGTGCTTGATTGCAGGTTTGATTGACAAAGTGACAAAAATGTCAAAGATCGGCTCAAAGGGAGTGAAACCTGCTCAAGTATCAAAGACAAGGCAAACTGAGGGCAAAAAGGCCTAGTGCGGCCGCATTCGACTTTGTGCGGTCCGCACTAGGTAGATTTAGAGAGATGGCAAAACCAGGCTTCAGGCAACGCGACCGCATTACACATTGCGCGGTCCGCGGTGAAGGCTTTGCGGCCGCACTACCACTTTGTGCGGTCCGCGGAAGAGAGATTCAGAGAGTTAAATTTGCCATGGTTCAAGCTATGCGGTCCGCGGTCATACTTGTGCGGACCGCGTTAGAGACCTCCGCGGCCGCGGTCCATTCTTCGCGGTCCGCGGAGCCCAAGTTGAGAGAGCCCAGATTTGAAGTCCAAGAGCCTAGTGCGGCCGCGGTCCATTCTGTGCGGCCTGCACTGACCCCGCAGGGGCATTTTTGTCCAGTTTTTCTAGCTTAGTATAAATAGAACCTTTTTCCATTTTTAGGGTATCGGTTATTTTATTTCAGCAGCTGCGCTCGTGGGAACTTCCTCTGTAGCCATTTTTGGCATCTTAGCTTCAAATTAACGATAGATTCTTGTATTTTAAATTAGCATTTAATTAATATGTCTTGTTCTTCATCTATTTCTCTATTTTCTTGTTCAAGCATGAGTGGCTAAACCCATTAGCTAGGGTTGTGGCTCAACCCTAGTGTGGGTAATTAATGGGTGTTATGATTTAAGGTTAGATTGACTATGGGTGTTTGTATTTGGGTCAATTTTATGGTTTAATTTATGAATTGGTGGTTGTAAACACTGATTTGTGCTAAGTTGACTTGGCTCTTCTTAAGAGAGAAAGCCAAGTCTCCAAAATTGACCCAACAAGGAATTGGGATGGACTCAAGAGAGTTGATAGTCCCAATTAAAGGGTTAAACCTCGAGAGAGTAATTACCCGACTTGAACCCTAGTTGCTTGAGCTAATTTGCCTACCCATTTTGTCTCGAGAGAGTCAATTGGGCAAAATCATTCTCTCTATCGAGAGGTGTGAGAGTGGGTAAAATTGTGCAACGGTTATACATATTTCCCCAATTATGTCAATCGAACCTTAGTAGCATCTACCCGTCAATTAGCCACCTAGGTGATGTCACGACCCTAGTGCCCTTCTTCCAATTAGATACAACTTTAGCAATTATCTCGTAGTCTAATTTAGTTTCAATTAATAGTTTGATAATAGTAGTTTATAATAAAAAAAACCCAAAAATGTATGGAAGTGACATTTGGAACAAGTACAGATTCTAGACTGAATAGATACATCAACTCCCTTTCTAGCTCCCTGAGGAATTCGATCCCGACCCTTATATCGGGTAAAAGCTATTGCGACCCTCTCTTGCTACCTTTTATTGGTGCGGAGTAGGCAGCGATCAACTTTTTGGCGCCGCTGCCGGGGAGCTAACGGTTTTGGCTATCTATTTAGTTAGTTTTGTGTGTTGTTCTTCTTTCCTTCCGTATTACTAATTTGTGTGTGTATTACTACAGGTACCCAATGGCTTTAAACGCAAACGACCCTCTTGGAAATGTGCTTGCGGGGGAGGAGGTAGATGAAATTGGAAAGGATGAGGTGCCTCTTGTACCTCCCAGACCGAGACGAGGCCGCCAGGCCAATGCTAATGACAATGTTCCAGACCCTCCTCCGCCACCTCCAAGAGCGGTTCCTCGGGTGCTACCGAACCAAGGATACGCGAGTGCTATAGTCCCTCCCAGAATCCGGGCGGGCAATTTTCAGATAACCAATGTGATGTTGACCTTACTTGAGCAGCGTGGGTATTTCACGGGCGCTGCGGATCAAAACGCCTACAAATATCTAAAAGGGTTCGTGGATACATGTTGGGGTAACAAGCAGACGAATGTGTCCGAAGATGCTCTTAGGTTGAGACTTTTCCCGTTCTCACTCCGGGGAAAGGCACTGGATTGGCTAGAGAGACTCCCCAATCATTCCATCACAACTCTGGATGAGTTGGCGGATAAGTTTATTGCAAAATTTTTCTCACCCGGGCACATTGCGGCACTTCAAGATGAGATATTGGCTTTCAAGCAAGAACCCACGGAATCTTTGCATGAGATTTGGTAGCGGTTTAGAACAATGGTGAAAGAATGCCCAAACAACGATATGACCAAGGCGATGATTCAACAAACCTTCTATCGGGGCATCAATACGACAAGTCAATGCATAGTCAATCAATTGTCCGGGGGTAATTTCATGAAGTTGTCTTATGACGAAGCTTGCGAGATTCTTGATGAGATGGCGGATACATCTTCCGCATGGCAAAGTAGAGCCAATGTTCCCCAAGGTGACCCTACGGTCATCCAATTGCACAAGGAATTACATGACCATGGACAGGCTATAGCGAAGTCGACAACTACTATAAATCAATTGGCTAAGGCACAGTTGCAACAACTCCAAAACCCTCGCCAAGTGAATGCTATGGAAAGTGTTAATTTGCTTACCAACAAGATAAGACAAAGAAGGCAACAAAACCAAGGGAATTCTGAGCAATTTGATGATGAGTGTGATGGGTTCCAAAATGAGGGCTATGATGAGCAAAATGAAGAGGTACAATATGTTAGCAACTATCAAGGCAATAGATGCATCTCTTCAAACCAACAATGGCGACCCCAAGGTAATTGGGACAATCAAAAACAAGGTGGTAATCAAAAACCAAGGCGGTAATTGGGGGAACACCAATCAAGGCAACGAAGGGCATTGGAATGGAAATAACAACAATTGGAACAACAATGGTCAAGGCAATTGGAACAACAATGGAAACCAAGGCAATCGGGGGCAAGGCTTCAAAGGCCCCCAATGTACCAACAACTGAACAATCCACCCCCGTTCCCTTCTCAAGGATCTAGTTCTTCGGGTAATGATATGGGAAGAATAGAAATGATGTTCGAACAAATGATGAAGAAGAACCAAGATTCCGATGCCCAATTGGCCCACAATACCTCCACTCGGAATTTGGAGGTGCAAATAAGCTAAATCTCTTAATCGTTGAATACTCGCCCAAAGGGTGCTCTACCATGTGATACGATAGTGAACCCCAAGGGTGGGAATAATCATGTGATGGAGGTTACAACACGAAGTGGGAGAGGCGGTGATGTGCATGCCTCGAAAGATAAGCAAGTTGTTGAAGATGATGTTGAGTTGCAAGAAAATGATGTTCCTTTGGTAGTTGAAGATGTGGTTGAGAATGAGGTGAACAATGATGTGAGGATTGACATTGATGAGGCCAAGGTGGAAACTCAAGAGGCCGTGAACCCGTCTAGGGAGCACATAATTGACATGCCGGAGCCGGTGGTGCCAAAAGCCAAGGCACCTTTGCCTAGACCACCTCCCCCCATCCTCAAAGGCTAGCCAAGCAGAAAAGCGACAACCAATTCAAAAAGTTCATTGACATGATGAAGAGCTTATCCATCAACGTGCCTTTGGTGGAGGCTTTGGAGCAAATGCCTGGGTATGCGAAATTCATGAAAGATTTGGTTACAAAGAAAAGATCAATGGACTGCGAAACTATCAAGATGACCCACCAAGTTAGTGCCATAGTACATTCAATGGGCCCAAAATTAGAGGATCCCGGTACTTTCACTATCCCCTGCACTATTGGTAGTACAGACTTTGCCAACGCTTTATGTGATCTTGGGGCAAGCATCAATTTAATGCCCTTCTCAGTTTTTAAGACTCTAGGTATTGGGCCACCAAGGCCAACTTCCATGAGATTACAGATGGCAGATAGATCAATGAAGCGTCCTTTGGGTATAGTTGATGATGTTCTTGTCCGGGTGGACAAATTCATCCTGCCGGCGGACTTTGTGATTTTGGATTGTGAGGTGGACTATGAGGTCCCAATTATTCTAGGGAGACCTTTCCTTGCAACGGGGAAGGCATTGGTTGATGTTGAAGCGGGTGAACTAACTTTCCGAGTGGGTGATGAAAAGGCCATCTTCCATGTTTGCAAATCCATGAAGCAACCCAATAGCACCGAGGTATGCTCATTTGTGGACATTGTCACAACTGTGATAGTGGATGACACAAGTTCTGTGATTAACGTGGAGGATCCTCTTGAGGCTGTGCTCTTAAATCTTGATATCAATGATGAGGCAAGCAGAGTGGAGTGTGTCAATGCTCTACATGGGATGGGCTCTTATTCTTATGAGCCGAGAAAATTGTCTTTGGATCTTGAAAATCGGAAAACTCAACTAACCAAACCATCAATTGAGGAGCCACCGGTGTTGGAGTTGAAGCCACTTTCTCCACACCTCAGGTATGAATTCTTGGGCTCTAATTCAACTTTACCAGTTATTCTTTCTTCTTGCCTTACTAACATACAGGTTGAGGCCACTTTGGCGATGCTTCAAAGGCGAAAAAGGGCAATTGGATGGACCCTGGCGGATATTCGGGGAATAAGCCCCCCGTTTTGCATGCACAAAATTATTTTGGAGGATGATGCAAGGCCTTCCTTAGAACATCAAAGGAGGCTCAATGAGGCAATGCAAGAAGTGGTGAAAAAAGAGGTGATCAAGTGGGTAGATGCAAGTGTGGTGTATCCAATCTCCGATAGCTCATGGAATTCTCCGGTGCAATGTGTGCCGAAGAAAGGTGGGATGACTGTGGTGACAAATGACAACAATTAACTTATTCCCACTCGGACGGTTACCGGATGGCGGGTATGCATGGACTACCGGAAGCTAAATAAGGTGACCCGCAAGGATCATTTCCTTTTGCCCTTCCTTGACCATACTTGATCGCCTTGCGGGGCGAGCTTTTTATTGCTTTTTGGATGGATATTCGGGTTATAATCAAATCTTAATTGCTCCGGAGGACCAAGAGAAGACCACATTTACCTGACCATATGGTACATTTGCTTTTTCTCGGATGCCGTTCGGGTTGTGCAATGCTCCGGCGACCTTCCAACGATGCATGATGGCTATTTTCACCGACATGGTGGAAGACATTTTGGAGGTCTTTATGGATGATTTTAGTGTGGTTGGTGATTCATTTGAAGAGTGTTTGAGGAATTTGGATAGAGTCTTGGCCCGATGTGAAGAAACAAATCTTGTTCTTAATTGGGAAAAATGCCACTTCATGGTTGAAGAGGGCATAGTGTTGGGTCACAAAATTTCTATGTATGGGATTGAAGTAGATAAAGCCAAGATTGAGGTGATTTCAGGGCTTCCTCCCCCCACTTCTGTCAAAGGGGTGAGAAGTTTCCTTGGGCATGCGGGGTTCTACAGGCGGTTTATCAAAGATTTTTCGAAGGATGTGAATCCCCTTTGCAACTTGCTAGAGAAAGATGCTAAGTTTGCGTTTGATGAGAAATGCATGGAGGCTTTTGAACTTTTAAAGCATAAATTGACAACTACCCCGATCATTACCGCACCCAATTGGAGCTTGCCTTTCGAGCTCATGTGCGACGCGAGTGATGTTGCGGTTGGGACAGTTTTGGGTCAAAAAGTGAACAAAATGCTTCATCCCGTGTACTATGCAAGCAAGACTATGAATGAAGCTCAACGGAACTACACGGTGACGGAGAAGGAATTGTTGGCTATTGTGTTCACCATGGAAAAATTTCGACCCTATCTTATGGGGGCCAAAGTCATAGTGCACACCGACCATGCCGCCCTTAGGTATTTGATGACCAAGAAAGATTCCAAGGCAAGGCTTGGTATTACTTCTTCAAGAGTTTGATTTGGAAAGAGTGGACCGGAAAGGTAGTGAGAACCAAGTTGCGGATCATTTGTCCCGCTTGGAGGAGTAAGGAAGGTCGTGTGATGGCTTGGAGATCAATGATACATTCCTCGATGAGCAACTACTTTTTGTATCAATGTGTGATATGCCATGGTTTGCGGATATTGCTAATTTCATTGTGACTGGCATCATCCCGTATGAGCTCTCTTCTAACCAAAGGAAGAAGCTCAAACGGGATAGTCTGGACTTCTATTGGGATGAGCCATACTTGTTTAAGATTTGCACGGATGGTGTGATTCGAAGGTGTGTCCCGGAGGGAGAGAAATTGAGTATTTTGGAGGCTTGTCATTCATCCCCCTATGGTGGCCATCATGGAGGGGTGAGAACAATTTCAAAAGTTTTGAGTTGTGGTTTTTATTGGCCAGCCTTGTTTAAAGATGCAAGTGATTTAGCGAAAAGATGTGATCAATGTCGACGAGCGGGCAGGATTTCCAAGAAAGATGAGATGCCTCTGAATACAATTCTGGAAGTTGATATCTTTGATGTATGGGGTATTGATTTTATGGGCCCTTTTGTTAGCTTGTGTGGGAACACTTACATTCTTGTAGTGGTTGATTATGTGTGAAAATGGGTTGAGGCCGTGGCCTTGCCCAACAATGAAGCTAGGAGTGTGGTGTCATTTCTAAAGAAGAGCATTTTCACAAGGTTTGGTACACCCCGGGCAATCATTAGTGATGGAGGATCGCATTTTTGTAATAGAGCTTTTGATACCTTGCTTTCCAAGTATGGTGTCAACCACAAAGTCTCTACACCTTATCATCCTCAAGCAAGTGGCCAGGTTGAAGTGTCTAACAGGGAGATCAAGAGTATTTTGTCCAAGACCGTCAATGCCAATAGGACCGATTGGTCTAAAAAGTTAGATGATGCTCTATGGGCTTACCGGACCGCTTACAAGACCCCAATTGGTATGTCACCGTACCGGTTGGTGTTTGGGAAAGCATGTCATCTACCAGTGGAGTTGGAGCATAAGGCCATGTGGGCCTTGAGGAAGCTTAATCTTGAGTGGGATGTTGCGGCTAATCTTCGTGTTGAACAACTCAATGAACTTGATGAATTCCGGTTCCATGCATACTCTAGTTCGTCCTTGTATAAGGACAAGATGAAGTACCTTCATGACAAATATGCTCGTGGAAAGGAGTTCAAAGTTGGTGATTTGGTGCTTTTATTCAACTCTCGTCTAAGGTTGTTTCCGGGAAAGTCAGAATTAAAGTGGAGTGGACCATTTGANCACCTCATTGCTATTTTGTTGCCGCATGGACTGACACACATGGAATACCACTTTTTCATCACCAACCCGAAAAGTTAGTTCTCCGCCTTCAACATCACAAAGAGCCTTACCTGTAGCAAGGAAAGGTCTCCTAATAACAATTGGCACTTCATAATCAACCTCACAATCTAGAATGACAAAATCCGCCGGAAGAATAAATTTATCAACCCGGACCAAAACATCTTCAATCACACCTAGCGGCCTTTTCATGGTACGATCGACCATTTGCAATCTCATATAGGTGGGTCTTGGTTTCCCAATCCCCAAATTTTTGAAAACCGAATAGGGCATCAAATTTATACTTGCCCCAAGATCACAAAGAGCTTTAGCAAACTCAGCACTTCCAATTGCACAAGGAATCGTGAAAGCCTCGGAATCCTCCAACTTAGGAGCCATTTAATGAACAATTGCACTCACTTGATGAGTGACTTTGATAGTTTCAAAATTCATCGACCTCTTCTTTGTCATAAGATCTTTCATAAACTTTTCTTAACTAGGCATTTGTTCCAAATGTTTGACCAATGGCACATTGATTGGAAGACTCTTCATCATTTGAATGAACTTCTTGAATTGATTCTCACCATTTTGCTTGGCAAATCTTTGAGGGTATGGAGGTGGAGGCTTAGGCAATGGTGCCTTTGCCTTTTGCACTATCGGCTCCGGTATGTCAATAATGTGTTCCCTAGAAGGGTTCACCTCCTCTTGAGATTCTTCCACACTATCATCAATATCAATCGGAACTTCCTCATTAGGTTGAACAACACTGTTCGGGATCTCTTCTTCTTGCATCACTTGATCATCATCAACAAGTCGCCTTCCACTTGAGGTGGTTGCATTCCCGTCTCTTCCACTTCTTGTGATAACCTCCATAGCATTCCATGTATTGTTACCACCCTTTGGGTTTACCACGGTATCACTTGGTAGTGCCCCCTTAGGACGAGAATTTAAAGCTTTAAAGATTTGCCCCATTTGCACTTCTAGGTTGTGGATTGATGTGTTGTGTGAGGCAAGTTGGGCATCCGACTCGGCATTCTTTTCCATCATTTGCTTGAAGATACTTTCAATATGTCCCATCTCACTGTTTGAAGAACTTGAACCATGGGAAGGATAAGGAGATGGGTTTCTCGGTTGTTGATACATTGGGGGCCTTTGAAAACCCGACCCCCGGTTGCCTTGATTGTTACTCCAACCACCTTGATTGTTGCCTCCCCAATTTCCTTGGCTGTTTTCACTCCAATTTCCTTGATTGTTGTTTCCACTCCAATTTCCTTGATTTTCGCGGTTATGCCAATTCCCTTGGTTGTTAGAATTCCAATTGCCATGATTATTTTGTGGTCGCCATTGTTGTTGGTTTGGGCCTTGGAAGTTGTTTCTTTGCTCTTGAAAATTATTCACATATTGCACTTCTTCCTCTCGCTCATTATAAAAATCTTCTTGCTCAAAACCACCATCATCTTGCACATAGTTCTCTACTCGAGTTTGCACTTGTGGACCCTTAGTCCTCCTCTTATTCACCAAAACGTTCACTCTTTCCATAGAATGAACTTGCTTAGGAGCTTGCACTTGACTAAGTTGAGCTTTTTCTAGTTGATTCATGGTAGTGGTCAATTCGGCAATGGCTTGCCCATGGTCATGCAATTTTTTATAGCGGTGGATCATGTTTGGATCACCTTGTGGAACATTGGTCTGATATTGCTAAGCCGACAACGTTTATGCCATCTCATCTAAGATTTCACACGCCTCCGCATAAGGCGTAGTCATAAAGTTCCCACCGGCTAATTGATTCACTACACATTGGTTGGTTGTGTTGATCCCACGATAAAAGGTTTATCGTATCATGTTTTCCTTCATATCATTGTTGGGACTTCCTTAACCATTGTTCTATAGCGCTCTCATATCTCGTGTAATGGTTCATTCAGATCTTTCTTGAATGCCAAGATCTCATCACGAAGTGTAGCCATGTTCCCAGGAGAGAAAAACTTAGCAATGAACTTTTCTGCCAACTCATCCCAAGTGTGAATTGAATGGTCCGGCAATTGTTCCAACCAATCTAAAGCTTTCCCCCGTAGAGAGAAGGGAATAGCCTTAGCCTCAATGCATCCTCGGAAACATTGGTTTGCTCTCTCCCCAACATGTATCCACAAAGCCCTTCAAATATTTATAAGCATTTTGAGTTGGTGCACATGGGTGATTCGAAAGTTTCCCACCCTAGTATGGGGAGGGACTATTGCACTCGCATGACCTTCGTTGGGCAATACCTGGTGTGGAGCCGCTCGTGGTGGAGGTAGGGGTGGAAAAAGCACATTGTCATGAGGTACTCGGCCTCTCTGATTGGATCAGGGCTCTTGAGGTACCTCCTCTACTTGTTCTTCCTCGCCGTCCAATTCCCCAAAGGCAAATTTCCGAGCTCATTGTTCAATATGGTTGTACTTAAATTTTCATAAACAAATTAGTAACATGGAAGAGAAAGAAGATATTCCAAAAACACAATCAAATATATAGCTAAAACCATTTTAACTCCCCGACAACAGCGCCAAAAATTGATCCACATCCAATCCGCACTTAATAGTGAGTAGAAATGATTGTTGGAAGAATAGTACCCAACAAGAGCCGAGATCGATTTCCACATGGAGTTTAGTATGGGTGTTAGGGCATACACTTGATGAGAGTAAATGAAATAGCTAAATTGCGCTTCCAAACAAGGGATTTTGTTTTCTACCTCTAAATTAACACTAACAATAGTAAACTAAGGATAAGAAACTATAAAGCAAGTAACTATTTTTGTTGTTTTTTCCAAATGGATAGACTGAAGGTAGACCAGCTGCCTTTGGACTTATTGTTTGAGGACCCAACTCCAGCAGCAGTTCCAGTAGCAGCCACAGATCCAGAGCAGACACAGAGGCCTCCGAAGAGGAGGAGGACTATCCCTAGAGCAGATGATGCCATCATCTAGTTGGCGGACCCACTGGAGGCTTCCTCCAGTCAGCCGCCGGATGTACCAGAGCCAGAGCCAGTACAGGTCCAGTCCCAGGTCCCAGCAGCTGAGCAGTAGGATACCGGGAACCAGTCTGAGGTTCCCGAGTATACCGAGGACCCAGAGACCTCACATGATCCTATGCAGACGGATGAGGCTTAGGGAGTCTTCATATCCTTTACTTATTACGTTTTGGTGCTTATTTTGTTAGTTGGCATTGGGAAAATGCCAGCTATTATTCGAGGGGGTGCGCCCTTCATATTTGGAATGACTGTATATATTGATACTATTTTATGCTTTCTTGATTTTTCATTTGGTCTGTATATAATCTTGCATTTAATTACTTTTATCGTAATTTTTATCTTTCCTTTGGTCTGTATATAAAGTTACATCATTGTATATATTCATTCCCCGTTGTATATTCACTCCCGTATTGTACATATTCATTCTATTTTCCATTTTTCGACAATTTTTTTTTCTTCTATTTTTAGTCTTCTTATATGGCTCATAGTCCTTTTGTTTTGTCTTTGGTACGTTTTAATAAGCCTTTGGTTTTCTTAATGCCATGGTTCTTTCCAAAGGTTGNATGATTCCATGCAGACGGATGAGGCTTAGGGAGTCTTCATATCCTTTACTATTTACGTTTGTGCTTATTTGTAGTTGGCATTGGGAAAATGCCAGCTATTATTCGAGGGGGTGTGCCCTTCATTTTTGGAATGACTGTATATATTGATACTATTTTATGCTTTCTTGATTTTTCATTTGGTCTGTATATAATCTTGCATTTTGTTACTTTTATCGTAATTTTTATCTTTCCTTTGGTCTGTATATAAAGTTACATCATTGTATATATTCATTCCCCGTTGTATATTCACTCCCGTATTGTACATATTCATTCTATTTTCCATTTTCGCAATTTTTTTTTCATTTTTAGCTTCTTATATAGGCTCATAGCCTTTTGTTTTGCTTTGGACGTTTTAATAAGCCTTTGGTTTTCTTAATGCCATGGTTCTTTCCAAAGGTGGAGTTTTGTGTGAAACGGGTGGCTCTTCCCAATGATAGATGGCGTGACAACCTTCTTAAGGGTTTGAGTTCGTTTTTGTTTTTTTTTTGTAGTTTATAGTTAAGGGTACCTCAAGCAAAGCTTCACTTGGCCCTAGCACATTTTCCTTTGATCCCATGGTCAAAGACAAAATGTTGTGTTTGGGATGGTGAAAGTTGTGGCGTTGAGACTCTTGCGTTGGCCGATAAACATCAAGTGGTTTTTCGGGACCATTTTGTGCTCAAATCGTATCTAAGGTTGTTGTGGGCCCCCGACTCGTTGTCTTAAGAAATCCCCTAGCTTGTGTGGTGAGAAATCGAATTGCGAGTCCAAGTCCCGAGCCATTGGTCTAGAACTTGCCCTGAATGTTTGTTGAGGCGAAATATTAAGTGAAATTTGACTTGGGAAGTGATTATAGGCTCTCCTTGATCCAAATGATAGTTGAACAAATTCCATAGCCTACCAATGATATGATCCTTAGTTAACCCTTTTGAGCCTTAGAACTTTTTCTTTCAAGAACCATGTTACAAGCCTATGCCCTTTCTAAAAGATACCCTCTCTTGGCACCCGATCTTTCCTTGAGCACATGGCAAAAGTATAAGTTTGGGGGGAGAGACGAGGAGTGCAACAAAGTGGTAAAAAGGCACAAAAGTGAAGAAAAGGAAAGTCAATGAAAAAGAAAGAAAAGCAAAAAGACAAAAAGAAAGTTCAATGTGAAAAAGAATAAAAAGGGATTCAAGAAAAGCTGTGAAAAAGAAAGAAAGATGTGGAAAGTTGAAAAAAAAAGGAGAAAAAGGTTTGAAATGAATAAGAAAGAGTGACAATGTGTCTCTCTAACCCCTTGGAAAGAGGTGAAATGACTCAAAGAGTCAAGTGAATTGTGCCAAATGAATCAAAAGAAGTGCTTAAGGGAAGATGAAACCCACTTAGACCAAAACATTTCCTACCCTGAACCAAAAGCCATCACAATGACTCCACAAAAGCCCTATATGATCTTGAGTTGAATGAAGCTTACATTAGTGGATACTTATATAAGGGGCAAGCATATGGTACCTAGAGCTAGACTTGTGACCTTTCCTTGAGAGAGATGAGTGAATTCCCATTAACCTCGTTTTGTGTGCCACTATTCTAAAGGTGAGGTGTGCTTAAGGAGAGTTGAGGATGTGTGAG
This sequence comes from Nicotiana attenuata, assembly GCF_001879085.1. NCBI lineage: Eukaryota > Viridiplantae > Streptophyta > Magnoliopsida > Solanales > Solanaceae > Nicotiana > Nicotiana attenuata. Next base: position 20,055,852 of record NC_031989.1, read on the forward strand.
TTTGGGTTCCACAATTACCAAAGTAATTGAAAGAGTTCGTTGATGTGTTGAGTCAACTCTTGATGCTCTTGTGTCGCACTTAATCCATGGTTGTTCAAAGTTTAAATGTTGTTAATGATTCATTCGTATTGAGAGCAATTGTTAGTCCCAATTGATGCTTGTTGAGGTTACTTTAGGATAGCTTGAAATTCTTGGATTTTACCTTAAGGGATGGGTCTCATTTTGTTTGCTTGAGGACAAGCAAAAGCTTAAGTTTGGGGGAGTTGATAACTAGGGATTTTAACGTGTTTTACGCTCCTTTTTGCTTATGTTTTGGTTATAAATTGTTACAAAATAGTCCCAAAAGGCTCATAAGTGTGCTTGATTGCAGGTTTGATCGACAAAGTGACGAAAATGTCAAAGATCGGCTCAAAGGGAGTGAAACCTGCTCAACTATCAAAGACAAGGCAAACTGAGGGCAAAAAGGCCTAGTACGGTCGAATTCGACTTTGCGCGGTCCGACTAGGTTTATTCAGAGAGATGGCAAAACCAGGCTTCAGGCAACGCGGCCGCATTACACATTGCGCGGTCCGCGGTGAAGGCTCCGCGGCCGCACTACCACTTTGTGCAGTCCGTGGAAGAGAGATTCAGAGAGTTAAAATTTGCCATGGTTCAAGCTGTGCGGTCCGCGGTCATACTTGTGCGGACCGCGTTAGAGACCTCTGCGGCCACGGTCCATCCTTCGCGGTCCGCGGAGCCCAAGTTCAGAGAGCCCAGATTTGAACTCCAAGAGCCTAGTGCGCCCGCGATCCATTTTGTGCGGCCCGCACTGACCCCGCAGGGGCATTTTTGTCCAGTTTTTCCAGCTTAGTATAAATAGAACCTTTTTCCATTTTTAGGGTATCAGTTATTTTATTTCAGCAGCTGCGCTCGTGGGAACTTCATCTGTAGCCATTTTTGGCATCTTAGCTTCAAATTAACGATAGATTCTTGTATTTTAATTTAGCATTTAATTAATATGTCTTGTTCTTCATCTATTTCTCTATTTTGTTGTTCAAGCATGAGTGGCTAAATCCATTAGCTAGGGTTGTGGCTCAACCGTAGTGTGGGTAATTGATGGTTGTTGTGATTTAAGGTTAGATTGACTATGGGTGTTTGTATTTGGGTCAATTTTATGGTTTATTTTATGAATTGGTGGTTGCAAACACTGATTTGTGCTAAGTTGACTTGGCTCTTCTTGAGAGAGAAAGCCCAAGTCTCCAAAATTGACCCAACAAGGAATTTGATGGACTCAAGAGAATTGATAGTCCCAATTAAAGGGTTAAACCTCGAGAGAGGAATTACCCGACTTGAACCCTAGTTGCTTGAGCTAATTTGCCTACCCATTTGGTCTCGAGAGAGTCAATTGGACAAAATCATTCTCTCTACCGAGAGGTGTGAGAGTGGGTAAAATTGTGCAACGGTTATACTAGGGGTGGGCATAATACCGGCCGAACCGAAAAAACCGGCCGAACCGTGAATTTCGGGTTTTCGGTTTCGATTTAATCGGTTTTTCGGTCGGTTCACGGTTTTAAAATTAATAATTTTCGGTTTTTCGGTGCGGTTCACGGTTTATGTAATTCGGTTTTCGGTTAAACCGAAAACCAAAATTTAGGGGTATTATTAGACTATTAGATATTTAGATTATTAGTTCTATCCCAAGCCCAAGTTATAACCAGTATTGTCCAAGCCCAAATGCCCAATTGCCCAAATGTCCAAGCCCACCTGACCGCTCACCCAATTTACCCCTAGAGTCATCAGATCAGTCATAGACATTATACCCAATTTAGAATTTTAGATTTAGGGACTAGGGTTCCTCGGCTCTAATCGACTAATCCTCTTCCTCGATTCCTCTCCACTCTCTGGTCTCCTGTACGAGTTGCGAGCTGCGACGGTGCGACTTGCGACTGCGAACTCAACTGTGCGACTGATTTATTCTCTTCTTCCTCAGGTTAGTGCGACTTCTTTTGAGTTCTGAGTGTAGTTCCTTTTCAGTTTTGGTGACGATTTCTTGAGTGTACTTCTTGATTTCTTGAGTTCTGAGTGTACTTCTTTTGATTTCTTGATTTCTTGAGTTCTGACTTCTGTTTTATCTTTTTACGGACATGTTTGAGAACTAGTGAAGCTTTATACATATCAGGTACTGTGTTTGTTTCTTAAGTGTTTATATAACTTTACTATCTTTTTCTTGTTGCATTGTCCTAGATGAATTTTTTTTTACTTGTTCTGTTGCAATATATAAATTTTATCACTATCAATTTCCATATCTTTTCTGTTTTCTGATGGATGGCTAATTTTGGAAAGCTCCAACGAACAATGGTTTTTGGATGAGAAACTTGTGCAACATGTATAATTTACCATGTTGTCAACGCACTTGAAGCTCCAACGAATACTTGGTTACTTTGTGTAAATTGTTCAAATACGCTAGAAAAGTAGAAAGCCAGAAACAGAAAGTTTGAACTTGGCTATTTCAGATGCTCGCAGAAACAGAAAGCCAGAAAGTATAAAACCATTTAGACTGAAGTTCAAATTTACATCCCTACAACCGTTTAAAACCGAAAATATAAACCGAAAATAACCGAACCGAACCTTAAAAAAACCGCACCGAACCGTAAATACTTTGGTTTGATTTGGTTATTAAAATCACAAACCGAAAACCGAATTAACCGAACCGTACTTTCATAATAACCGACCGATGCCCACCCCTAGGTTATACATATTTTCCCAATTATGTCAATCGAACCTTAGTAGCATCTACCCGTCAATTAGCTACCTAGGTGATGTCACGACCCTAGTGCCCTTCTTCCCATTAGATACAACGTTAGCAATTATCTCGTAGTCTAATTTAGTTTCAATTAATAGTTTGATAATAGTAGTTTATAATAAAAAAAACAAAAAATGTATGGAAGTGACATTTGGAACAAGTACACGATTCTAGACTGAATAGATACATCAACTCCCTTTCTAGCTCCCTGAGGAATTCGATCCCGACCCTCATATCGGGTAAAAGCTATTGCGACCCTATCTTGCTACCTTTTATTGGTGCGGAGTAGGCAGCGATCAACGCCATTGGGACCAACTCCGGTATCTGCACAAGAAGTGCAGAGTATAGTACAACTGCCCCATGTACTCTGTCAGTGTCGAGCCTAACCTCGATGAAGTAGTGACGAGGCTAAGGCGGGTCACTAACATAACTTGTACGCAATAGTAATAATAATAACAGAAAAGACAGGATTAGAAGTAAATCAGGTAATTCATATTGACGAACTCAAAACCAACTAACAGAGAGTCCCGAATGACAAGTCATATAACTCATCTCAACAACCGAGGCCAATCCAACAGTCACAAACAATTTTAACTTTTATCAATATGCTGCGGCGTGCAACCCGATCCCACAATACCAACTTTAAACAATTCGTTGAGGCGCACAACCCGTTCCCACCATATAATCATATGTCAACATCATAGTCCGTCCTTATTCCGCCATTTCAATTCATTACTTTTCAATTTTTGTTGCAGCGTGCAATCCGTTCCCCAAAATAATTTCAATTAACAATAGTAACTAAATAACCAATATTTGCAAGAAATCATACATCAAGAGAAGAAATGTACGAATGGAGAATAACATGATAACGAAAGAGACTCGAACTACTCGGATGTCTCAACTTTACCAACTCAACGGTATCTACCATTTAATAATTCTTACAAGTGAAACTACATCAATGAAGGCAACAATTAATACGAAACTATAAGGCAAATAAGGCACAAGACAATTTGGATATGTAAGGGAAGCAAATATAGACAAGTAGTAAATAGGCATGGAATTATGGAGGGGATGGATAATTTAATACAAGAAATGCTAAATGGAAAGTAGAAATTATGACATGAAAATCAAATAAGCATGTAAAAATTAAGGCATGAAACAAGATATAGTATGATGCAATGAAATAGGGAAGCAAGTAATGTAATGGCGCATATACACTCGTCACCTCGCATATACGCCGTTTCACACATAATTCACATAACATGTAGTCCAAGGGTCCCTAATTCCCTCAAATCAGGGTTAGACCCAACACTTACCTCACTCCGCAATCAACTCAAAGTTCAACCATGGACTTGCCTTTTGAACAAGCCTCCAAACCAACCAAATATAGCAAATTATTGACCAAACGATTCAAACTAAGCTTTAGAAACTACCCACGAATGAAAAAGGTTCCATTTAGATCATTTTTTAAAAAGTCAACAAAAGTCAACCCTGGGCTCGCTTGGTCAAAACCTGAGATTCGAACCAAAACCCAATCACCCATTCACCCTCGAGCCCATTTATGTAATTAGTTTCGAAATCCGACCTCAATTCGAGGTCTAAATCCTATATTTACAAAAATCCCTAATTCTACCCAAATCCCTAATCTCTACCATGAAAATCCTAGATTTAATGTTCAAAACACTTGGAAAGTAATGGGTAATTGAGAAGAAATAGATTAAAGTTTCTTACCAATGTTTTTGGGAAGAAACTCCTCTTAGAAAATCGCATCTAGGGTGTTTAGGATTGAGAGTTTGTGAAAAATGAGCTAAATCCCAC
>NC_031989.1:20060551-20170826 GCF_001879085.1 Nicotiana attenuata
TCATTGTAACAAGAGTGTTGTCCAATGGTGCTTTGTATTTAACAGATATAGAAGGCAAATGTGTAGATATGGCTATCAAATCTGACGCAGTCAAAAGATATTATGTATGATTTCTTTGGTTTGTCTAATTGTGTCGTTTGTACTTGGCATGTTTTGAAGATTGGAATGACGAGGGAATTTTATTCTGCTATCTAAACACTTTATCCTTTGTTACCCCTTTTGAGCCTTTTTTATTTTCTTTCATACCCCTCTTTTGGAATCAGAAGCGGAGTTCAGAAATACAGATACAGAAAATATAAATAAAAAAGAGAAAAGAGGAAAAAGAGAAGAGAAAAACAGAAAGTGAAAATGATAAAAAAAAGTAAAGCAAAAGAAAGAAAAGAAAATAGAAGAAAAGAAAAAAAGAAAAAAAAAGAAAAGAAAAAGAGAAAAGTAACAAAAACAAAGCAATTCCTATGTCTTGAACTACGTTCGATCTGATTCCTTTTAAGGATACGTAGGCAGCCTCACGATTCGGTCCCATCAAAATAAAAATTCAAAATTCCCCAGGCAAAGAAACTGGGGCAGAAGTTATGGTTTCTGTAAGAGATGTGATTCCAAAAGTTGTAATTCTGAACCCTCTTAAGCTGTTTGAGCCTTTATGATATCCTTTCCTTCTAACCCTTTCCAAAAGCCTACATTACGGTCCAAAGAAAGACCTTCCGATCAGTCTTTGAGGAATTCCAAGTTAAGCGAGATAGAGGTATGATTCACATCAGGGGCAACACTCCGTTCTACACAAGGAAAAATGAATAAATGAGAGTCTTATTGGTGAAAACCCTCACGGGCACCATAAGGCGATGGAAGATGAGAGAAAACTAAAATGAGAGAGTCTTATTGGTGAAAACCCTCGCGGGCACCGTAAGGCGATGGTGAGTCGAGAGATGAACAAATGAGAGAGGTTTGTTGGTGAAAACCCGTCAGGGCACTGCAAGCCGAATGAGGCTCGTGACTTTGCAGAGAGATTGTATTATGGAAAATCCCGATTTTGAAGTATGAAGACGGGTCACAAAATGAAATATGATTAGGTGAACAGTCTGGGCTGATTAATCCGAAATGCATGTCATGATCATTGGTAGCAGCTACTTCGCTCAGATAAGTCTCTTTTCCCTTTCTTCGTCAAACAGTCATCCTGTTTCGAATTTTCTTCTTTATTCCTAACTCTCGAAGTCATTTCATTTCATTTTCTTTTGGGTCTACTTCTCTAAGTCTTTTCCAATGTTAGCCTTGTTAAGCAAGCAAGAAAGGATTTCAAAGCCTACTACCAACTTTCAATTGCACAAAGCAAAGTGCGGCCAAAGCATACCAGAAATAGCATGATGCAAAATGGAAAATAAGGTGTTAGTGGAAGTTCAAGTGGTCAAGTGGTTTCGTGAACTTTGGGGAAATATAGAGGTTCAAATTGGAAGGACAAAAATGTAAAACAGCAGGATGAGTGCGGGGCACTCCGGTCATTCAGGGTCCGTTGGTTGAGGTTCAATCAGAAGGTCAAACAATTCTTTGCCAGGCCAACGCAGCTAATCGGAACAAACCATGGCAGTGGAAAGGCCACCTTCAGCAAGAATGCCACAAACTAACCACCACATTTTCAAAACTGATAAGATTTTTCTTTGATTGAAACAGGGGCAGGAAATTTCGTTTGTTCCGGAGGAACCCTCCGTGATGAAAGCATGTGCCAGACAGGTTCGGCCGTAAATTTTCAGGAGCCTCCTGGATAATGGGATTTAATTTAAAATTTTCAGGGCCCTCCTGGATAATGGGATCTAATTTTAAAAGTTCTCAGGACCCTCCTGGATAATGGGATTTAGTTAAATTTTTAAGACCTTCATAGATAACAAGATTTAGCGTAAGTTCTACCTTTAGGAAATATAATTTAGCTTTGAAGTTTTCAATCTTAAGATGAGATTTATTTTTAAATTTTCAGGGCCCTCCTGGATAATGAGATTTAGCTTTTAAATTCCTAGAGCTCTTTTAACATGATTCGATTAACACTCACAGATATTCTCAGTACCAAACTGGGGTAGAAAAGTTTCTTTTGTTTTGTCTGTTTTGCTGTAATGGCAGGCGCCCACCTGGATAACAAGGGAATACATTTCAAGTTTTGGAATCAGGCGCCCACCTGGAAAACAAGGGAATTTAGTTCAAGTTTCGGCATCAGGCGCCCACCTGGATAACAAGGGAATACATTTCAAGTTTTGGAATCAGGTGCCCACCTGGATAACAAGGGAATACGTTTCAAGTTTTGGCATCAGGCGCCCACCTAGATAACAAGAGAATACATTTCAAGTTTTGGAATCACGCGCCCACCTGGATAACAAGGGAATACACTTCAAGTGTTGGAATCAGGCGCCCACCTGAAAAACAAGGGAATTAAGTTCAAGTTTTGGCATCAGGTGCCCACCTGGATAACAAGAGAATACATTTCAAATTTTGGGAATCAGGCGCCCACCTAGAAAACAAGGGAATTCAGTCCAAGTTTTGGCATCAGGCACCCACCTGGAAAACAAGGGAATACGTTTAAAGTTTTGGCATCAGGCACCCACCTGGAAAACAAGGGAATACATTTCAAGCTTTGGCATCAGGCGCCCACCTGGAAAATAAGGGAATACATTTCAAGTTTTGGCATCAGGCGTCCACTTGGACAACAAGGGAATACATTTCAAGTTTCGGCATCAGGCGCCCACCTGGAAAATAAAGGAATTCATTTCAAGTTTCAGCATCAGGCGCCCACCTAAGAAACAAGGGAATTCATTTCAGAAGTAAGCTCAAGACAACAACAGGAACCCGCCCGAAGAATGAGGCCGATTTAAGTTAGAAATAGCAAAAGCTCGCCTCAAGAGTGCAAGTCAACAGTTCAAGATGCGCGGCAGAACCGCAGAGGTTTCAAGATCAAGTTTGAAGATATATAGATAGGATTCTTGTAACTCATAGATTATAGATTAGTCTAGCTCCTTTTCATTTTGTCTCGGTGTAATAAGGAGTTCAGCAAGCAGTAGCAGTGGCAGCAGCAGTGAAATCACAGCTTTCCGGTAGTCCCAGCTACCAAAACTTCCAGAACTACACTGACCTGATTCCTTTATAGCCAAGGATATGTAGGCAACCTCGGAAGCAGGGTTCGATCAGACTTTTCAAAATGCTTCTCACGGAGTATCCAAACGGGCAAAAATCGCTCGTATCCGCTCACTTTATATTTGCCCGAAAACTCTTCGTGTTTCCGAGCAAAGAGGGGCAGCTGTGAGCACATGATTTTTGCCCTATGTGTAATACTCCTACAAAGTGAAGAAATAGATTTTTCCCCCAAATTGTTTGCAATTTTATAGGATTTTTGTAGAATTTTGTTAATTGTTTGCATTTTTGTGCACGTTTAATTCTGTTAAAATCATGAAAAAATATCATGCATTGCATTTAGATTTTGTGTCCATACTTTAGGATTAAGTAGTTAATTAATTGTTTTATTAAAACGAAAATCACAAAAATATCTTTTATTTTACATTTTTAGCCTTTAATGCTAATTTAGTAATTTTCTTTTCTTCAATTTAGGATCAACTAATTTTGTAAATATTATAATTAGATAATTAGCTTAATTTTGCAAACTAGATAATTTAAGATTTAATTTAGGATATTTATAAATTAAAGAAAGGAAAAGAAAACAAAAAAAAGGAAATTGGAAAAAGGCTTGTTTAAACCTGAGATTGGGCCAAAACTAGTTCTGAGCCCAAATCCCTTGCCCATCCGCCCCAGCCCAGCCCCAAATATACCCGGTCCAACCCCCTTCTCACCAAAATGACCGCGTTTCCCAGTCTTCGATCACAGCCGTTGGATGCTCTTGATCCAACGGCTCGGAACTTAATACCCTAAAACCTTATATATGTCGCAATTCATCCCCAAACCCTAGCGAACACCCCCCACTTCCCCATCTCTCATCAGAACCCTAAACTCAGCCGCCCCAAAACTCTCTCATTACATTAGCCGGCGGCCACCACTCAACCATGTCCAAACAACCCTAAATTCATATCCTACACTCCCCTCGCACTCCTAAGCCTCGACTCCATATCAATTTCCCCAAAAACTCGGCCAAATCCGACCAAATTCAGATCTGTGACATGCAAAAAACCTAAGTCCCAGGCCTTCAAGTTTCCAAGGACGATTTAGCCTGAAACTGATGTTAATCGTTTGTTCTAAACAAGAACATTCGATTAACATTAATTTTGGCTTAAATCGGAGCAGGCCGGAGTTCGTCTGAGCCAACCGCCGTCCGCCTAGTCTAGGTATATCGGCTGTTTTTATTCCTCTATCTATTTCTTTGATTTTTCTTCTTCTTTTCCTTTCTCTTCTTCTCTCCCTCTTTACTCTGTTTCTTTTATTTTCCATTTTCTTTGACCGAAAAAATGAAGAGGTTTAGGTAGCCATAATCTATGGGTTGTTAGGGTTTTTCTAATGCTTAGTCAGTATTTTTACGGTTCATTAATCTATGTATTTTGCATCAGAATCATCAGTTTGTCAATTATTCGGTTAGGGTTTGTTTATTTGGTTTAGCTCATGTTTAATTAGTCTAACTCGTAATGTAAGTTTAGTTCATTATTAGTTTTAGTTTTCTTTTGCTGTTTTGATTCGCTCGACTAGTATGCTGATTTGTTTAATTAATTTAATTCTTAAAGTAGTGTAGTTCATTTTTGTAGTTTTAGGTATCTGTGTTGTCTTGATTCGTTAGTATGCTTAAAATTGCTTAATTAGTTTAACTTTTAAATAGTTTGGTTTAAAGTCTGCCTAATTAGCCTAGGTTTAGTTCTATTTCATATTTATCTGGTGTTGTTCATCTGCCTATGCTAATCATCAAAAATGTTAGTCTGAAGAGCATTGAGAGTTTATTATGAATTTGGTTCATTTAGAGGTTTAGGTTTATTTTTTAGCTTTCAAATGTTCAAACTTTTGGCTCTGTGGTTTTGATGTTTGATTCGTTTGTTGATATTTGTTTGTTTGTTTCTGTTTGCCATAGTTTATGAGTCCTTAAGAACTTGTATGGGTTAATTAAAAATAAAGAAACTTAAGGGGTTTGTTTGAAGGGTAGATAAGTATGAAATAGGATAAAACCATGTGGGAAGGTTCTAGAATAGGGGCGGCTGGCTCTATTGGCCAGCACAAAAATGCTGAAACCAATTAGAGGCTGCCAGCTGTCCCAATTCTGTTAGAAAGATGCTTTTAGGAGCTGTGTGGGAATAATTCCCTATTTTTTCTGTTTTTCAGCACATAGCATTTTGAGGGGCTTATAAATAGAACCCTTCCCTCACTCCTTAGACAGATTTCAGACCTTAGAAAACACCCAAAAAAAGTTCTGCACTGTTTCATTGAATATCTGAATTTTCTCTGTTTTTCACAAGAAAAACTAGAACAAGTTTTCCTTGAAATTTCTAGATTTTTAAAGGCTTAAACATGGTTTGATTTTGGAGCTGTGCTACTGCTGCTGGCCTTCTGTTCTTGTTCATTTCTACTGACTTCAGGGTTTCTTTTCTTCCGTTTGCTGTATCCACGTATCTTCATGAGCTTTGAAATGCAAAAGTGAAGCTGTAATATGTTGGTTGAAGTAGAAAACTCCAGATCTTCTTTTGGTTTAATGTCTTCTTTTTCTTTCTTTTATTTGTAGCTTCTTTCCAGTTGTTTAAGCCTGTTTAAAACTGATGTTTTGCTCTATAATTTAGTCACAATGTTAGGTGTTTGAAAGTTAGAATTGGTTTTAGTTGTTTCATGTGTGGCTGGACAGTTTGCTATGCCTAAAAGTTGTAATATTTGGGACCGCGTTAAAACCTTCGACTGTATGTTGTCCATATGTGTTTGAATGGCTGAATACCCTCAGCTAAGTCAGTTTGAGGTTTAATGTTATTAGCATGATTGCATATTTAGGGCTAGGATAATACATGAATGAGCTCATATTAATATGCAGTATGTGTTGAATCATGTTATGTTTGGCTAGAGTCAGAGATTTTATTCTACCTCTCGAATTACAACAATAGCAAAGTGATTGCATGTGTAAGTTAATGTAATTTATGAATAAGAAGGGTTTTGAATCTTTTATTGTTAACAGTAATAGAATGCTAATGATTGGTCTTAAGATATGCCTCTGATTTTTTTGAAATTCTCCAGCAATCTGGGCTGCAGTCGATTTAGAAGAAGTTTAGTCTCAATTAGGCCTGATATTGACACGGATGAGACAGCTCAGTCCAGTTTCGAGCTGGGGCATTTCTACCATGACCCAGTTTTCGTTTTGGGCTTGATTTAGAGCCCCAATTGATTTTAATGATTTATTCCATTAAGTTTGTTCTAATATAAACAAAACAAGTTTTAAACATTGAAAGCTTGTCTTTAAAAACTGGGCCTGTTATTGGCCCAGTTAAGAGGCCGCTTGCCGTTCGATTTTATTTTTCTGGGCTCAATTTCGAGCCCTGTTCCTTCAGCCGTGTTTTCTCTTTAAAGTTTCTTAAATGGTGTGGAGCCTGTTGCTGGCCCATCTCCTTTCAAGTAATCAAATGCCTAGTATATTATCCCATACATACTTGCAATTAGTAGTTTTAGATTGAACTTTAATTTAGATTAAACCCGAACTTCCATAATTCGCTTTAGTTGAGTACAAATCTTTCTTTTTTTTAAATAAGTTGAGGTGTGCCATCCAATCACATAGTCTATGGCCTTCACATCAATATCTTAACTAATGTAGTAAAATGCTTTGAACTCTCGTAGTTTTCTTTAGGCGCGTTAATTAAACGGTTCCCGTGACGTAGTTATGATACACAATTCTAAAATCCGGGGGAACATTTATGTGACCCGGTCACAATTTAATCTTGTTAATAAAATAACCATGTTGTAGATCGTGGGTACGATTCCCGTGACATGATTCGCAATGTGTAATCAAATAATTAGCTGTATGACAATCGTGGATTATTAAAAGCGGTTAAAAAGGGATAAAAATACACATAGATTTCAAAAATGTTTTAAAATCAGATAAATTAGCCAATAATAATAGTTGTGCGACCGTGCTAAAACCACGGAACCCGGGAATGCCTAACACCTTCTCCCGGGTTAACAGAATTCCTTACCCGAATTTTTGTGTTTCGCGGACTGTAAAACAGAGTCAAACTTCCTCGATTCGGGATTTAAACCGATAACTTGGGACACCATAAACTATCCCAAGTGGCGACTCTGAATTTGAATAAATAATTCCGTTTCGGTTATTGTCACTTTAATTGGAAAAACTCCCCTATACCCCTTCCGGGGGTAGAAAAAGGAGGTGTGACAATAGACTAGCAGTATTCTTTTGTATATTCTACTAGATTGCCCACACACTTGTGACAACAGGTCTTGGCACACTCACTAGTAGACCTATGATTTTGGGTTGCTTACATGAATCTGATTAGTACTTATTGCTTCCATTTATTTATGTTTCACTTGCAAATTTCTAAATCTTTTTAACAAATAAGGAAAATGTTACTACTTAATAATTTATTTAAACTGAAAATCACTAGTTGATCGGTGTTGGCTTGCCCAACAACGGTGTTGGGCGCCATCACGACCTATAATTCAAAATTAAATTTTATAAATCACTGAGACTAAGAAATAATACATAAATTAAAATTGAGAGAGAAAATAAAGCATGTTTTGTTGTCACCAAACTGCTATAATCTCTTTAAAGAATGGCGTAGCCTAGCAAATATCCTGCCAAATTGTGCCAATTTCAAATCAACATACTTCAATTGCGCCATTTCTTTGTCATATTCACATTTTCTTTCGAACCAGTACCAACCAAAATTTTCATTCTCATGGGAAATCTTCAAAAGTTGACTATTACAGAAAATTTAAAATAGTAAAATAAAGTGAAAATTGCTAAAAAAAGATCAAACAAGAAGATAAGAAAGGTATTTTTATTCCTTCCCTGTCATAGCCGCCGACAACACGATTATGCTTGTAAAATTTGATCGTTGACTTCTGAGTAATTTCGCATGTATAATAAAACTGATGACAACAAGGTTCAAAAACACAAGAGAAAGATGACTATTTGAAATAGGAAAGAAAATACTATATAAATTTGCAGCGAAAAGTCTTAGGCACAAAAAAAGCATTTTACAATGAAGTTAGTGAGCGAATATATAAAAGAATGTAAAAACCAATAGGGTACTTTGAAGACATGAAATACGTCTATCTGAATCGGATACTCTTCATTGACTCCAGCCAAATAGGAATTCGGAAATCAGCACTGTAAGATTTGTTCAATCAAAGTTTGATTATCAAACTATACGATGTACGTTTTGGAAAAAAGCTATACAACATGCCTTTTGGGAGTAATCGGTAAGATTTGCTAAAGCAAAGGTGTTAGGCGTTAGATTTTCCATTTTACTAAATTGAGTATTTAGTAAGGACATTTTAGTGATTTAACTTTTTAGTTTAGGGCTTCTCACTTTTAATATAGTACTAGTCTTAGGGTACGCGCTTTGTGCGTGTATCTCATCTCTATGGATATAAAATTTTAAAAAGTTATGTAATTATTATTGTCACGACCCCAAAACCAACCCGGTCGTGATGGCGCCTATCATGGAACTACGCCAGCCGACACATTCCCAAAATAATTCAACATTTTATTAAAATTTAAGTAACAACCTTTTTCATACTGAAATTCTCATAAAAGATATAAAGTCAAAACCAAAATGTGGAAATAAAAGCCCGACCTGGGGTGTCACTAAGTCATGAGCAAATACTACAACGATTTCGAATTGTAACAAGACTAAAATAGTCTGGAAATTAACTACTAATAACTATAGGGAGATAGGAGGGAGAAGAGCAAGGCTGCGATCGCCATGCAGCTACCTTGCCAACTCCGAAATATCCGCGGCGGATGAAGATCAACGCTAGCTAGCACGTCCAGCGACCCCTTGATCTGCACACAAGGTGCAGGGAGTAATGTGAGTACGCCAAATCGGTAAGTAATAAAGGTAAATAAAGACTAAGTAGTAAGAAACACATAGAAACCACGTCATAAAAACTCAGTATTCACAACATGCTTTCCAATCGGCATATGAGTCAAATCATCTCGTTAAAATCCAGTTTTTTAGTAAAAATCGTTTGAAGATGCTTTTCAACAGTTTCAACAGAAGTTCAATACAATTTAGAGTAAAAGTGATGAAAATCATAACAGCCCCTCAGGCAAAACATAGTTCGTAAACAGCCCCTCGGGCAATATGAATCATAAACCGCCCCTCGGGCATAACATTACCCAGAATCAGCCCATCGGGCAAACCTCATAGTCACTCATAAACATCCCCTCAGGCACAACATGAATCAAGAACAGCCCATCGGGCGTAACATCATATCACTCACTCAGGGTACCCGCATTCACTGGGGGTGTGCAGACTCCGGAGGGGCTCCTACAGCCCAAGCGCTATAACAAGCCCCCTCGTGGCATAATAAATCAGGCCCTCGGCCTCTCATAATCACAAATTAGTAACAACATGCTGCGGCGCGTAGCCTGATCCCATAATATCCTCACAATACAGGCCCTCGGCCTCACTTAGTTAGAAACCTCTCAAGCCACTCGGGCTATCAGTAAAACAGGGTGCTCAGCCCAAAATATCATTTTATGCATCAAAATGTAGTAATGAAGACTGAGTTATGAAATTAGTAAAACATAGCATGACTAAGTACAGATCTTAAGTCAAAATAGTGAGGAAATAACAATAAAAGGCCCCCTAAGGGTCCAAACAGCTTGGCACGAGGCCCAAATATGGCATTCAGCCCAAATCATAGAAATTCTTTCTAAACACATAAGTATCACATAATTTTCAGTCAAATACGCAACTTAATAGTCGCTACGGGATGGACCGAGTCACAATCCCCAACGGTGCGCACCCACACGCTCGTCATCTAGCATGTGCGTCACATCAAAAATAGTGAAACGATGTGAAATCCGGGGTTTCATACCCTCTGGACAAGATTTACAATCATTACTTACCTCGAATCGGTCAAATCCCTACTCCGCAATGCCCTTGCCTCTGGAATCGGCCTCCAAATGTCCCGAGTATGACCAAAAGCAATACAATGCAATCAATATAGGCCAATGAACCAATTCCATACGAAAAATTATCAAATTATACCAAAATCCTAAAATTCACCCAAACCCGGCCCCAGGGCCCACATCTCAGAATCCGACAAAAATTACAAAACTAGAAACTCCTTTCACTCCCGAGTTTATACATACCAAATTCATCAAAATCCGACCTCAAATGGTCCCTCAAATCCCCAAATCAACTCCCCAAAACTCAAGGCCTAACCCCTGCGACTTTACCCCAAATTCCCTCAAATTTCATGATTAAACAGTGGGAAAATCATCATAAACACAAGTAATAGAGCCCAAGTGACTTAACTCACTGATATCTCTCTATTCTCTCTTGAAAACCACTGCCCAAAGCTCAAAACAGGCCAACAATAGTGAAGAATGGGCAAAAATTCTGGAAGGAACCTTTTTATACATTCTGCCCAGCAATTTCCGCATCTGCGGTCCTTCTATCGCACCTGCGCAACCGCTTCTGCGGCCCAATCAACCGCACCTGCGGTTTTCTCTTAAACGCCCACGACCGCATCTGCGCCCCGAGCACCGCACCTACGGTCCCGCAGATGCGTCCAACACACCGCATCTGCGGTTTCTCCTCTTGGCCCTCAAGATCCGCATCTGCGGCTTCCCCACCGCATCTGCGGCCTCGCACCTCCGGTCCCCAATCCGCAGGTGCGGAAATAACAGAAGCAGCAGCTTCAGCTGCACAAACTAATTTCCAACTCTTCCGTTAACCATCCGAATTCATCCCGAGGCCCTTAGGACCTCAACCAAAAATACCAACAAGTCATATACCACCATTCGAACTTATTCAAACCTTCAGAACACTCCAAACAACATCAAAACACCAAATTACCCTCGGATTCAAGCCTAAGAACATCTAAACTTCCGAATTCCGCAAACGATGCCGGAACCTATCAAATCACCTCCGAATGACCTGAAATTTTGCACACACGTCACAAATGACACTACGGACCTACTCCAATTTCCATAATTTAATTCCGACCCCGATATGAAAATTCTCACTGCCGACCGAAAAATGCCAAATTTCTAATTTCGCCAATTCAAGCCTAAATCTACTACGGACCTCCAAATCACATTCCAGATGCGCTCCCAGGTCCGAAATCTCCTAACGGAGCTAACCGAACCATCAGAATTCACATCCGAGATCATCTACACATAAGCCAATATTTGGTTGACTTTTTTCCAACTTAAGCCTACTCAAAAGAGACTAAGTGTCTCAATTCACTCCAAAACCACTCCGAACCCAAACCAACCAACACGATACGATGAAATACAGCTGAAGAACACATAAAGAAGCAGGAATGAGGAAAACGAGGCTGTAACTCATGAAACAACCGGCTGGGTCGTTACAATTATATTAAAAATTTGTGTTTGTGTTGTAATAGAAAAAAGTATAATTAAGTTTGAAAATGATGATTGTTGATCATATTTAACTTATGTAATATAAAGGAAAAAACTCTTACCCCATAGAAGTCCTCAATCATCTCGGTCAATATAGCCAACTTAATATTTATTCCAACATTATGATTTTATTACTTCAATTTCACAAGTTATCATTCTTACTTTTTAATTTCAGTAAGAACACATATTCCTCCCATGCTCAAGAATTTTTCTAAAGCTCATTGTCATTAGAAAATCAGTCTTTTATTAAAAATTTGCTGAGTGCAAAATTGCACATTAGGAAGTCCTTTTTCATCTGAAATGGCCGTCGAATGAGCGATGATTGGCTGTCGAAAATTTTCGCGACCACTTTTTTTCACGGATTATTTTTTGCTGGTAAGTTGTTGAATCTGGGATTTCCGACATATATGACCATCAGGATTATGCATAATTTTAATAGTGTGTATTTTAATGAATATGAAAATAATTTAAATTAAGTTCACTAATAAAATCAAAAATTAAAGCGCTAGAGTATTATGTTTTTGAAGAAATCTTGTTCCCAACACTGGCTGATATGAGGTCTTCAACTTTAGGAAGAAAAGTAAGGACCTTTTTCACTTTAAAAAAAGTTAAAAGAGGCAACATTGTTGATTATTTGTAGAAATTTAATTATGCAAGAGTTCATAGGTATATGTTTGTTTAGAAATAAGGCTTATTTCCAAGAGGGAGGATCCATGCAGAATATACATATAAAAGTAGAAAATTCTACAAGGAAATCTAACAAAGTAACCTTCCATAGTGTGACGACCCAAAGGGTCATCACCTGTTTTCTCTCTCATTCTGTGCTTCTGAGGCCTTGAAAACCTCATTTTTTTACTTGCCTCGATTTGCGTGCGCAGTCCGGGCGCGTAGCCGGAAAGATTATATATTAAATTTTGTGAAAAATTTTAAAATGTGGCTTTAAAATGATTAAAGTTGACTTTGGTCAACATTTTTGGTAAACGGACCCGGACCCGTGATTTGACGGTCCCGGAGGGTCCGTAGAAAAATATGGGACTCGGGCATATGCCCGGAGTCGAATTCCGAGGTCTAAAGCCCGAGAAAAGAATTTTTCTGTGAAATTGTTTTTCTGAAATTATTAAGGAAAATGGAAATAAAAATTGATTGAAAGGCTGTGGTATCGGGCTCGTATTTTGGTTCCGACGCCCGGTACAAGTCTTATATATGGTTTAAGCGCTTCCTGTGAAATTTGGTCAAAATCGGACGTCATTTGACGTGTTTCGGACCTAAATACCTAAAATATGAAGTTTATGAAGTTAGAATGAAAAATGATGATATTGAGGATTGATTCATTGATTTTGATGTTGTTTTGGCGATTTGATCGCTCGGTTAAGTTCGTATGAGATTGTTCAGTTAGTGTGTGTGTTTGGTTAGGAGCCCCGAGGGCTCGGGAGTGATTCGGAGGTGGTTCGGGATGTTTTTGGCCTTAGAGAAAGTTGCAGAAAATCTGCAATTTTTGCACAGTTGTTCCCTCCTTTGCGATCGCAATATTCAGCCCGCGTTCGCGTTCCTTTGGCTTTTTCCTCTTCCGCGTTCACGTACTCGGTCACGCGATCGCATAGCTTCAGCATTTCCTTCAATGTGTTCGCACCAGTAGACTCGCGTTCGCATAGACAAAACTTTTGGATCCCCAGTATTTCTTCTACGCGTTCGCATTACCATCCACGCGATCGCGATGACCAGTCAGTGGGACCTTTCGCGATCGCATCCCTATTTCCGCGATCGCGTAGGGCAAATTCGCCCAGTTATTTTTAAAGCCTAAAAACAGACCAGTAGCGGGATTTTTCACCCAAAACACACAAGTTCATCTTCTCCACAGCACATAGGCGATTTTTGGAGCTATCCTTCACCAAAGCTTCTTGGGTAAGTATTATCTAACTCGTTTTCTTCATTTTCTATCATCATTTATCAAATTCCTAGACCTAAATCATGTAATTTAGGGTAGAAATTGGGGGAAATAGGTAGAGTTAGGGCTTTTTGATTTTTCTTGATTTAGACCTCGTTTTGGGTCGAATTTGAAAACAAATTATATATTCGGGCTCGTGGGTGAATGGGTGATATGAATTTGGTTCGAACCTCGTGTTTTGACCAAGCGGACTCGGGGTCGATTTTTGGAATTTTGGGAAGAAAGCTTAGAAATTCATATTTAGGCATTGGGTTTAGTTTGTTTAGCTATTATTAATATTGTAAAGTCGTTATTTCATAGATTTGACTGAGTTGGAGCCGAATTTAAGGGGTAAAGCTACACTAGAGGCTTTAGTTGATTTTGGAGCATTTGAGGTAAGTGTTTGATCTAACTTTGGCTTGAGGGAATAGAATTAGAGTATTATTTGCTAATTGCTAAATGTTGAGTACGGTGTATAGGCATGGTGACGAGTATCTATACACCGGTGTCTAGCATGACCGTGGGTCTTTATTTGTGCTTAATTGGGATTCTGTAGTGACTCTTCTTTGTTAATTGATGGTTTCTATATGATATGAAGAGAATGAGAAGGAAACATGATGTGTAAAGTCTTTGGAGCGTTGGCTCGTTTTTTGACTCGATTAAAAAGTAAGAAATGAATGTAAGAGAAAGAAATGTGATTATTCCCTTGCCGGGACGTGTAAGTTATTGTTGTTGCTCCCTTGCCGGGATTTAACTGCTTAGTCGTATTCTCCCTTGCCGGAAAACCACTTATATATTATGAAATGGGATCGTGTGGCACACCGACCACTTATATATTATGAAATGGGATCGTGTGGCACGCTGACCACTTATATATTATGAAATGGGATCGTGTGGCACGCCGACCACTTATATATTATGAAAAGGGGATCGTGTGGCACGCCGACCACTTATATACTATGAAATGGGATTGTGTGGCACGCCGACCACTTATATAGATTATGAGATCTGATGTAGTTTCGTGTTTTCTTCTGATAAGTTGTTTTCATCTGTATTTTCCCTAAGCATGTCCCCCTTCCCGCCTTAATTGGTATTTTCTGTTGTTATTTCGTTGCACTTGTATATACATATATATCTGCACAGGTTGTTTTTGGTAGGTCATGTCTAGCCTCATCACTACTTCGCCGGGGTTAGGCCAGGCACTTACCAGCACATGGGTTCGGTTGTGCTGATGCTACACTCTGTGCATCTTTTTGCACAGATCCAGGAGCAGCTTTTTGGCCTCAGCAGTAGGATTTGATCGGGAGCTGACTTCAGTCCAGGGACTTTCGAGGTAGCCTAGCTGACGTCCGCAGGCCGGAGTCCCTTCTATGTTATTAGTTTGTTTTCCTTGTACCGAGACAAACATTGATGTACTTCTATTCTGACTTGTTTTTAGCGCTCTTTAGTAGTTCGTGAGTTAGTGACACCGGATCTGGGTAGAGTTGTATTTAAACTTTCGCATTTGGTTTTCAGTTATCTATGTTTTTAAGACTTCTATTTTTATTTAAATGACTCGTTTTATTTATATCGTTGAGATGTTATCAGAAAATGTTTTAATACTTGGCTTGCCTAGCTCCGACAGTAGGCGCCATCACGACTCCTGATGGTGGGAAATCCGGTTTGTGACAAGTTGGTATCAGAGCACTAGGTTACATAGGTCTCGCTACTTACGGATAAACTTAGCAGAGTCTGAGGGATCGGTATGGAGACGTCTGTATTTATCCCCCAGAGGCTACGGAGTTAGGAAATTTCCACTTTGTTCTTTCTTGTCGTGCGATTCTATTTCTCAAATACTGATTGTCTTTCTACTATGTTCTTTCGCAGATGGCGAGAACACGTGCTTCCTCTTCTACCGCGCAGCAGCCCGAGCCCCCAGCAGCAGCTCCTACGAGGGGCAGAAGGCGAGGCCATGCCAGAGGCCGAGGCAGGGGCAGAGCTCAGCCCCGAGCAGCAGTCCCAGAGGTGGAGCCTCATACTGATTATGATGAGGAGGTTCCAGCCCCAGCAGCTCCGGTGGGCCCAGCTCAGGTCCCAGAGGGGTTCATAGCCACCCAGTTCTTCAGGACGCTCTGGTCAGATTGGTAGGCTTTATGGAGAGCGTCACTAGAGCGGGTTTGCTTCCAGTAGCACCAGCCACTTCTCAGGCTGGAGGAGGAGTTCAGACTCCTGCTACACGTACTCCGGAGCAGGTAGCTCCCCAAGCTCAAGTTCTAGTGGTTCAACCAGCTGTGGCAGTTCAGCCGGGTATTGTGACTCAGACCGGCGATGGAGCGGCTATGTCCGCAGATGCGTTGTGGAGACTGGATAGGTTCACCAAGCTCTTCACCACCACATTCAGCGGTGCTTCTTCAGAGGACCCCCAGGATTTCTTGTATAGCTGCCATGAGGTTCTTCGGACTATGGGTATTGTGGAGACCAATGGGGTCGACTTCGCCACTTTTCGTCTAGCAGGATCTGCCAAGACTTGGTGGAGAGACTATTGTTTATCCAGACCAGCAGGGTCGCCATCATTGACTTGGGACCAGTTTGCAGAGTTGTTTTTGGAGAAGTTTCTCCCAGTTACTCAGCGAGAGGCTCTTCGCAGGCAGTTCGAGCGCCTCCAGCAGGGCTCTATGACAGTCACGCAGTATGATACTCGGTTCATTGATCTAGCACGCCATGCTATTGTTATACTCCCCACCGAGAGAGAGAGGGTGCGGAGGTTTATTGATGGGTTGATTCAGCCGATCCATCTCCAGGGGAGGTGGTCATGGGTCAGATAAGAGGCCCCGTCATACAGGTAGATTCAGTGGTACCTCATCTGGAGGTGGAGATTCTTATGGTAGAGGCCATCCTCCGAGGCCCTTTCAGTCAGCCCTACAGGTCTCACATGGTACTTCAGGTGGTCGTGCTCTCAGCCGCAGTCTTCTGATCAGCAGCTTTTCAGTTCGCCATCAGCACCCATCAGCGCACCACCACTCCGCTATTCTCAGCAGCCGAGGGCTTGTTACACGTGTGGCGACACGAGGCACATTTCTAGGTTTTGCCCTCGAGCTTCGGACAGCTCTCAGCAGCAGGGTCCTCGCCCTATGATTCAGGAATCAGGTGATCCACAGGCCGCCCAGCCAGCTAGAGGCGGGGGTAGAGGCCATAGAGGTGGAGGTAGGGACCATAGAGGTAGAGCCCGGACCGCCAGAGGTAGAGGACAGCCAGCAGCCGATCGTCCCAGAGATATGGTTCAGGGAGGTGGGGCCCAGCCCCGGTGTTATGCTCTTCCAGCCAGGCCAGAGGCTGAGTCTTCAGATGCAGTCATTACAGGTACTATTCTGGTCTGTAATAGGGATGCTTCAGTGCTATTTGACCCTGGGTCTACGTATTCATATGTGTCGTCCTATTTTGCACCCTACTTGGTTATGCCTAGTGATGCCTTGGGTGTTCCTGTATATGTATCTACACCAGTGGGTGATTCTATAGTGGTCGACGGAGTTCATCGTTCCTGTGTGGTAGTGTTTGAGGGTCTTGAGACCCGTGTTGATTTATTGCTCTTAGACATGGTGGATTTCGATGTTATATTAGGGATGGATTGGTTGTCCCCGTATCATGCTATCTTGGATTGTCACGCCAAGACCGTGACCTTGGCTTTGCCAGATTTGCCCCATTTGGAGTGGCGAGGGACCCCAGGTCATGCCACTCGCAGTGTTATCTCATATGTGAAGGCTCGACGCATGGTCGAAAAGGGGTGTTTAGCCTATCTGGCGTATGTTCGTGATTCCAGCGCAGAGGTCCCTTCTATTGATTCTGTTCCTATTGTTCGGGAGTTCCCCGAGGTTTTCCCTTCAGACCTGCCGGATATGCCGCCCGACAGGGATATAGATTTCTGTATTGACCTGGCCCCAGGCACGCAGCCCATTTCCATTCCGCCGTATCGCATGGCCCCGACAGAGTTGAAAGAGTTAAAGGACCAGTTGCAAGATTTGTCAGAGAAGGGTTTCATCAGACCCAGCGTTTCGCCTTGGGTTGCGCCAGTGTTATTTGTGAAGAAAAGGATGGATCGATGAGGATGTGCATTGATTACCGGCAATTGAACAAAGTGACGATAAAGAACAAGTATCCACTGCCGAGGATTGATGATTTGTTCGACCAGCTTCAGGGTGCAAAGGTGCTTTCAAAGATAGACTTGAGATCTGGCTACCACCAGCTGAGGATTAGGGCATCCGATGTCCCTAAGACAGCATTCCGCACTCGGTACGGGCATTATGAGTTCCTGGTCATGTCGTTTGGGTTGACCAATGCCCCAGCAGCGTTCATGGAGTTGATGAACCGAGTGTTCAGGCCATATTTGGACATGTTCGTGATAGTCTTTATTGATGATATTCTAGTGTACTCCCGCAGCCAGGAGGAGCACGAGCAGCACCTCAGAGTGGTTCTTCAGACTCTGAGGGATAGTCACTTATATGCCAAGTTCTCCAAGTGTGAGTTCTGGTTGAGTTCGCTTGCATTTCTGGGTCACGTTGTATCAGCAGAGGGTATTCAGGTGGACCCGAAGAAGATAGAGGCAGTCAAGAACTGGCCTCGACCAGCATCCGCTACAGAGATTTGGAGTTTCTTGGGGTTGGCAGGCTACTACAGACGGTTCGTGGAGGGGTTTTCATCTATTGCAGCCCCGATGACCAGATTGACCCAGAAGGGTGCCCAGTTCAGATGGTCAGATGAGTGTGAGGCGAGCTTTCAGAAGCTCAAGGCAGCTCTGACTACGGCACCGGTATTGGTTTTGCCCACAGGTTCAGGGCCTTATACAGTCTATTGTGATGCTTCCCGTATTGGACTTGGTGCAGTATTGATGCAGGATGGCAGAGTCATTGCTTATGCTTCGAGGCAGTTGAAGATCCACGAGAAGAATTATCCGGTTCATGATCTAGAGTTGGCAGCCATTGTTCATGCTTTGAAGATTTGGAGGCATTACCTATATGGTGTGACGTGTGAGGTGTACACTGATCACAAGAGTCTGCAGTACTTGTTCAAGCAGAAGGAGTTGAACTTGAGGCAGAGGAGGTGGTTGGAGCTATTGAAGGATTATGATGTTACTATTTTGTATCACCCGGGGAGAGCCAATGTGGTGGCCGATGCATTGAGTAGGAAGTCCGCCAGCATGGGTAGTCTTGCTTATATTTCGGTCAGCCAGAGACCGCTTGCTTTGGATATTCAGGCCCTGGCCAATCGGTTTGTGAGGTTGGACATTTCTGAGCCTAGCAGAGTGTTAGCTTGTACGGTCGCTCGTTCTTCATTATTGGAGCGTATCCATGATCGGCAGTTTGATGATCCCCATTTGTGTGTCCTGAGAGACACGGTGCAGCGTGGAGGTGCCACGAAGGTGACCTTAGATGATGATGGTGTTTTGAGGTTGCAGGGGCGAGTTTGTGTGCCCAATGTCGATGGGATTCGAGAGTTGATCTTAGCGAGGCCCATAGTCTCGGTATTCTATTCACCCGGGCACCGCGAAGATGTATCAGGACTTGCGGCAGCATTATTGGTGGCGTAGGATGAAGAAAGATATTGTTGCATATGTGGCTCGATGTTTGAACTGTCAGCAGGTTAAGTATGAGCATCAGAGGCCTGGTGGTTTGTTTCAGAGGATTGAGCTTCCCGAGTGGAAGTGGGAGAGGATTACTATGGATTTCGTTACTGGACTCCCGATGACTCGGAAGAAGTTTGATGCTATTTGGGTCATTGTTGATAGGCTGACCAAGTCAGCGCATTTTATTCCTGTTGCAGCCACTTATTCATAGGAGAGGTTAGCTGAGATCTACATCCGAGAGATTGTTCGCCTTCATGGGGTGTTGGCATCTATCATTTCGGACCGGGGTACGTAGTTTACCTCGCGCTTCTGGAGAGCAATTCAGCAGGAGTTGGGCACCCAGGTTCAGTTGAGCACAGCATTTCATCCCTAGACGGACAGTCAGTCCGAGAGGACCATTCAGATATTGGAGGATATGCTCCGAGCCTGTGTCATTGATTTTGGAGGCTCGTGGGACCAGTTTTTGCCTTTAGCAGAGTTCTCCTACAACAACAGCTACCAGTCTAGCATCCAGATGGCTCCATATGAGGCGTTGTATGGTAGGCGATGTCGGTCTCCAGTTGGATGGTTTGAGCCGGGAGAGGCTCGGTTATTGGGTACAGATTTAGTTCAGGAGGCCTTGGCTAAGGTCAAGATCATTCAGGACAGGCTTCGTTCGGCTCAGTCGCGGCAAAAGAGTTATGCGGATCGTAAGGTTCGGGATGTAGCTTTCATGGTTGGTGAGCGGGTCTTGCTCCGAGTGTCGCCTATGAAGGGCGTGATGAGATTTGGGAAGAAGGGCAAGCTTAGCCCCAGGTTCATTGGTCCATTTGAGATTCTCGATCGTGTGGGAGAGGTGGCTTATAGGCTTGCCTTGCCGCCTAGCTTGTCAGCCGTGCATCCAGTGTTTCATGTGTCCATGCTTCGGAGGTATCACGACGATCCAGCTCACGTATTAAATTTAAGCACTGTCCAGTTGGACAAGGATCTGTCTTATGAGGAAGAGCCGGTAGCTATTCTAGACCGGCAGGTTCGACGGTTGAGGTCGAAGAGTTTTCCTTCAGTGCGTGTCCAGTGGAGAGGTCAGCCTCCTGAGGCATCGACCTGGGAGTCCGAGTTTGATATGCGGAGCCGTTATCCCCATCTATTTCCCGACTCAGGTACTTCATTCTTTTGTCAGTTCGAGGACGAACGGTTATTTTAGAGGTGGAGAATGTGACGACCCAAAGGATCATCACCTGTTTTCTCTCTCATTCCGTGCTTCCGAGGCCTTGAAAACCTTATTTTTTACTTGCCTCGATTTGCGTGCGCAGTCCGGGCGCGTAGCCGGAAAGATTATATGTTAAATTCTGTGAAAAATTTTAAAATGTGGCTTTAAAATGATTAAAGTTGACTTTGGTCGACATTTTTGGTAAACGTACCCAGACCCGTGATTTGACATTCCCGGAGGGTCCGTAGAAAAATATGGGACTCGGGCATATGGACGGAGTCGAATTCCGAGGTCTAGAGCCCGAGAAAAGAATTTTTCTACGAAATTGTTTTTCTGAAATTATTAAGGAAAATGGAAATGAAAATTGATTATAAGGCTGTGGTATCGGGCTCGTATTTTTGTTCCGACACCTGGTACAAGTCTTATATATGGTTTAAGCGCTTCTTGTGAAATTTGGTCGAAATCGGACGTCATTTGACGTGTTTCGGACCTAAATATCTAAAATTTGAAGTTTATGAAGTTAGAATGAAAAATGATGATTTTGAGGGTTGATTCATTGATTTTGATGTTGTTTTGGCGATTTGATCGCTCGGTTAAGTTCCTATGAGGTTGTTGAGTTAGTGTGTG
Organism: Nicotiana attenuata; assembly: GCF_001879085.1. Taxonomy (NCBI): domain Eukaryota; kingdom Viridiplantae; phylum Streptophyta; class Magnoliopsida; order Solanales; family Solanaceae; genus Nicotiana; species Nicotiana attenuata. The sequence goes on from NC_031989.1 coordinate 20,081,442, forward strand.
TATTTGGTTAGGAGCCCCGAGGGCTCGGGAGTGATTTGGAGGTAGTTCGGGATATTTTTGGCCTTAGAGAAAGTTGCAGAAAATCTGCAATTTTTGCACAGTTGTTCCCTCCTTCGCGATTGCAATATTCAGCACGCGTTCGCGTTCCTTTGGATTTTTCCTCTTCCGCGTTCGCGTACTCGGTCACGCGATCGTATAGCTTCAGCATTTCCTTCAATGCGTTCGCACCAGTAGACTCGCGTTCGCATAGACCAAACTTTTGGACCCCTAGTATTTCTTCTACGCGTTCGCGTTACCATCCACGCGATCGCGATGACCAGTCAGTGGGACCTTTCGCGATCGCATCCCTATTTCCGCGATCGCGTAGGGCAAATTCGCCAAGTTATTTTTAAAGCCTAAAAACAGACCAGTAACGGGATTTTTCATCCAAAACACACGAGTTCATCTTCTCCACAGCACATAGGCGATTTTTAGAGCTATCCTTCACCAAAGCTTCTTGGGTAAGTATTATCTAACTCGTTTTCTTCATTTTCTATCATCATTTATCAAATTCCTAGACCTAAATCATGTAATTTAGGGTAGAAATTGGGGGAAATGGGTAGAGTTAGGGCTTTTTGATTTTTCTTGATTTAGACCTCGTTTTGGGGTCGAATTTGAAAATAAATTATATATTCGGGCTCGTGGGTGAATGGATGATATGAATTTGGTTCGAACCTCGTGTTTTGACCAAGTGGGACCGGGGTCGATTTTTGGAATTTTGGGAAGAANCTCTTGCACGGGGAGGTGGTCATGGGTCAGATAAGAGGCCCCGTCATGCAGGTAGATTCAGTGGTACCTCATCTGGAGGTTGGGATTCTTATGGTAGAGGCCATCTTCCGAGGCCCGTTCAGTCAGCCCTACAGGTCTCACATGGTACTTCAGGTGGTCGTGGCTCTCAGCCGCAGTCTTCTGACCAGCAGCTTTTCAGTTCACCATCAGCACCTATCAGCGCACCACCACTCCGTTATTCTCAGCGGCCGAGGGCTTGTTACACGTGTGGCGACACGAGGCACATTTCTAGGTTTTGCCCTCGAGCTTCGGACAGCTCTCAGCAGCAGGGTCCTCGCCCTATGATTCAGGCATCAGGTGATCCACAGGCCGCCCAGCCAGCTAGAGGCGGGGGTAGAGGCCATAGAGGTAGAGGTAGGGACCATAGAGTTGGAGGCCAGCCAGCAGCCGATCGTCCCAGAGATATGGTTCAGGGAGGTGGGGCCCAGCCCCGATGTTATGCTCTTCCAGCCAGGCCAGAGGCTGAGTCTTCAGATGCAGTCATTACAGGTACTATTCTGGTCTGTAATAGGGATGCTTCAGTGCTATTTGACCCTGGGTCTACGTATTCATATGTGTCGTCCTATTTTGCACCCTACTTGGTTATGCCTAGTGATGCCTTGGGTGTTCCTGTATATGTATCTACACCAGTGGGTGATTCTATAGTGGTCGACCGAGTTCATCGTTCCTGTGTGGTAGTGTTTGAGGGTCTTGAGACCCGTGTTGATTTATTGCTCTTAGACATGGTGGATTTCGATATTATATTAGGGATGGATTGGTTGTCCCCGTATCATGCTATCTTGGATTGTCACGCCAAGACCCTGACCTTGGCTTTACCAGATTTGCCCCGTTTGGAGTGGCGAGGGACCCCAGGTCATGCCACTCGCAGTGTTATCTCATATGTGAAGGCTCGACGCATGGTCGAGAAGGGGTGTTTAACTTATCTGGCGTATGTTCGCGATTCCAGCGCAGAGGTCCCTTCTATTGACTCTGTTCCTATTGTTCGGGAGTTCCCCGAGGTTTTCCCTTCAGACCTACCGGGTATGCCGCCCGACAGGGACATTGATTTCTGTATTAATCTGGCTCCGGGCACCCAGCCCATTTCCATCCTGCCGTATCGCATGGCCCCGCCAGAGTTGAAAGAGTTAAAGGATCAGTTGCAAGACTTGCTTGAGAAGGGTTTCATCAGACCCAGCATTTCGCCTTGGGGTGCGCCAGTGTTATTTGTGAAGAAAAAGGATGGTTCAATGAGGATGTGCATTGATTACCGGCAATTGAACAAAGTGACGATAAAGAACAAGTATCCACTGCCGAGGATTGACGATTTGTTCGACCAGCTTCAGGGTGCAAAGGTATTTTCAAAGATAGACTTGAGATCTGGCTACCACCAGCTGAGGATTAGGGCATCCGATGTCCCTAAGACAGCATTCCGCACTCGGTACGGGCATTATGAGTTTCTGGTCATGTCATTTGGGTTGACCAATGCCCCAGCAGCATTCATGGAGTTGATGAACCGAGTGTTCAGGCCATATTTGGACATGTTCGTGATAGTCTTTATTGATGATATTTTGGTGTACTCCCGCAGCCAGGAGGAGCACGAGCAGCACCTTAGGGTGGTTCTTCAGACTCTGAGGGATAGTCAGTTATATGCCAAGTTCTCCAAGTGTGAGTTCTGGTTGAGTTCGGTTGCATTTCTGGGTCACGTTGTATCAGCAGAGGGTATTCAGGTGGACCCGAAGAAGATTGAGGCAGTCAAGAATTGGCCTCGACCAGCATCAGCGACTGAGATTCGGAGTTTCTTGGGGTTAGCAGGTTATTACCGCCGGTTCGTAGAGGGATTTTCATCCATAGCAGCCCCGATGACCAGATTGACCCAGAAGGGTGCCCAGTTCAGATGGTCAGATGAGTGTGAGGCGAGCTTTCAGAAGCTCAAGGCAGCTCTGACTACGGCACCGGTATTGGTTTTGCCCACAGGTTCAGGGCCTTATACAGTCTATTGTGATGCTTCCCGTATTGGGCTTGGTGCAGTATTGATGCAGGATGGCAGAGTCATAGCTTATGCTTCGAGGAAGTTGAAGATCCACGAGAAGAATTATCCGGTTCATGATCTAGAGTTGGCAGCCATCGTTCATGCTTTGAAGATTTGGAGGCATTACCTATATGGTGTGACGTGTGAGGTGTACACCGATCACAAGAGTCTTCAGTACTTGTTCAAGCAAAAGGAGTTGAATCTGAGGCAGAGGAGGTGGTTGGAGTTATTGAAGGATTATGATGTTACTATTTTGTATCACCCGGGGAGAGCCAATGTGGTGGCCGATGCATTGAGTAGAAAGTCCGCCAGCATGGGTAGTCTTGCTTATATTCCGGTCAGCCAGAGACCGCTTGCTTTGGATATTCAGGCCTTGGCCAATCGATTTGTGAGGTTGGATATTTCTGAGCCTAGCAGAGTGTTAGCTTGCACGGTCGCTCGCTCTTCAGTATTGGAGCGTATCCGTGATCGGCAGTTTGATGATCCCCATTTATGTGTCCTGAGAGACACGGTGCAGCGTGGAGGTGCCACGAAGGTGACCTTAGATGATGATGGTGTTCTGAGGTTGCAGGGGCGAGTTTGTGTGCCCAATGTCGATGGGATTCGAGAGTTGATCTTAGCAGAGGCCCATAGTTCTCGGTATTCTATTCACCCGGGCGCCGCGAAGATATATCAGGACTTGCGGTAGCATTATTGGTGGCGTAGGATGAAGAAAGATATTGTTGCATATGTGGCTCGATGTTTGAACTGTCAGCAGGTTAAGTATGAGCATCAGAGGCCTGGGGGTTTGTTTCAGAGGATTGAGCTTCCCGAGTGGAAGTGGGAGAGGATTACCATGGATTTCGTTACTGGACTTCCGTTGACTCAGAAGAAGTTCGACTCGATATGGGTAATTGTTGATAGGCTGACCAAGTTAGCGCATTTCATTTCTGTGGCAGTCTCCTATTCATCCGAGAGGTTAGCTGAGATCTATATCCGGGAGATTGTTCGCCTTCATGGTGTGCCGGTATCTATCATTTCGGACCAGGGTACGCAGTTTACCTCGTGTTTCTGGGGTGCAGTTCAGCGAGAGTTGGGCACACGGGTTGGGTTGAGCACAGCGTTCCATCCTCAGACGGACGGCCAGTCTGAGAGGACTATTCGGATATTGGAGGATATGCTCCGAGCCTGTGTCATTGATTTTGGAGGCTCGTGGGACCAGTTTTTGCCCTTACCAGAGTTCGCCTACAACAACAGCTACCAGTCCAGCATTCAGATGGCTCCATATGAGGCGTTGTATGGTAGGCGATGTCAGTCTCCAGTGGGATGGTTTGAGCCGGGAGAGGCTCGGTTATTGGGTACCGATCTAGTTCAGGAGGCCTTGGATAAGGTCAAGATCATTCAGGACAGGCTTCTTTCGGCTCAGTCGTGGCAAAAGAGTTATGCGGATCGTAAGGTTCGGGATGTAGCTTTCATGGTTGGTGAGCGGGTCTTCCTCCGAGTGTCGCCTATGAAGGGCGTGATGAGATTTGGGAAGAAGGGCAAGCTTAGCCCCAGGTTCATTGGTCCAATTGAGATTCTCGATCGTGTGGGAGAGGTGGCTTATAGGCTTGCCTTGCCGCCTAGCTTGTCAGCCGTGCATCCAATGTTTCATGTGTCCATGCTTCGGAGGTATCACGGCGATCCAGCCCACGTATTAGATTTCAGCACTGTCCAGTTGGACAAGGATCTGTCTTATGAGGAGGAGCCGGTAGCTATTCTAGACCGGCAGGTTCGTCAGTTGAGATCCAAGAGTTTTCCCTCAGTGCGTGTTCAGTGGAGAGGTCAGCCTCTTGAGGCATCGACCTGGGAGTCCGAGTCTGATATGCGGAGCCGTTATCCTCATCTATTTCCCGACTCAGGTACTTCTTTCTTTTGTTCGTTCGAGGACGAACGGTTGTTTTAGAGGTGGAGAATGTGACGACCCAAAGGGTCATCACCTGTTTTCTCTTTCATTTCGTGCTTCCGAGGCCTTGAAAAATCTCATTTTTACTCGCCTCGATTTGCGTGCGCAATCCGAACTCGTAGCCGGAAAGCTTATATGTTAAATTCTGTGAAAAATTTCAAAATGTGGCTTTAAAATGATTAAAGTTGACTTTGGTACCCGTGATTTGACGGTCCCGAAGGGTCAGTAGAAAAATATGGGACTCGGGCATATGCCCGGAGTCGAATTCCGAGGTCTAGAGCCCGAGAAATGAATTTTTCTGTGAAATTATTTTTCTGAAATTATTAAGGAAAATGGAAATAAAAATTGATTAAAAGACTGTGGTATCGGGCTCGTATTTTGGTTCCGACGCCGATATAAGTCTTATATATGGTTTAAGCGCTTTCTGTGAAATTTGGTTGAAATCGGACGTTATTTGACGTGTTTCGGACCTAAATATCAAAGATTTGAAGTTTATGAAGTTAGAATGAAAAATGAAGATTTTGAGGTTTGATTAATTGATTTTGATGTTGTTTTGGCGATTTGATCGCACGGTTAAGTTCGTATAAGGTTGTTTAGTTAGTGTGCGAGTTTGGTTAGGAGCCCCGAGGGCTCGGGAGTGTTTCGGAGGTGTTCCGGGGTGTTTTGAACTTAGGAGATTGTAGCAGATTTTCTGCAATTTTTGCACAGCGTTTCCCTTCTTCGCGCAGCCCGCGTTCGCGTACCTTTGGGCTTTCCCTCCTTCGCATTCGCGGGTCAGTCCCCGCGTTCGCGTAGCTTTAATCCTCCCTTCATCGCGTTCGCGAACCCCGTATCGCATTCGCATAGACCAAACTCCAGACCCCAGCACTTTTCTTCTACGTGTTCGCGTTTGCCTCCACGCGATCGTGATGACTTGCGCAGCTTACCCTTCGCGAACGCGGCCCCCTTCACGCGAACGCGAAGGGCATTTTTTGCCCAGTGATTTTTAAAGTTCAAAAACAGAACAATGACGGGTTTATTCCTAATTTTCTCACGAGCTCTCTTCCTCCCCAAGCTCTAGGACTCCATTGAAGCCCCCATCCTTCAAGACCACTTGAGTAAGTAATTTCTCACTCATTTCTTTCACTTTTCCTTCATTAATTAGTAAGTTTCTAAGCCTAAATCATATAATCTAGGGTTGAAATTGGGGGAAAAGGGTAGAGTTAGGATTTTTCAATTTTTCTTGATTTAGACCTCGTTTTGGGATCGAATTTGAAAACAAATTATATATCCGGGCTCGTGGGGGAATGGGTAACATGGAAATTGTTCGAACCTCGTGTTTTGACCAAGCGGGCACGGGTCGATTTTTGGAATTTTGGGAAGAAAGCTTAGAAATTCATATTTAGGCATTGGGTTTAGTTTGTTTAGCTATTATTAATATTGTAAAGTCGTTATTTCATAGATTTGACTGAGTTGGAGTCGAATTCGACGGGTAAAGCTATACTAGAGGCTTGAGTTGATTTTGGAGCATTTGAGGTAAGTGTTTGATCTAACTTTGGCTTGAGGGAATAGGATTAGAGTATTATTTGCTAATTGCTAAATGTTGAGTACGGTGTATAGGCATGGTGACGAGTATCTATACACCGATGTCTAGCATGACCGTGGGTCTTTATTTGTGCTTAATTGGGATTCTATAGTGACTCTTCTTTGTTAATTGATGGTTTCTATATGATATGAAGAGAATGAGAAGGAAACATGATGTGTAAAGTCTTTGGAGCGTTGGCTCGATTTTTGACTCGATTAAAAAGTAAGGAATGAACGTAAGAGAAAGAAATGTGATTATTCCCTTGCCGGGACGTGTAAGTTATTGATGTTGCTCCCTTGCCGGGATTTAACTGCTTAGTCGTATTCTCCCTCGCCGGGAAACCACTTATATATTATGAAATGGGATCGTGTGGCACGCCGACCACTTATATATTATGAAATGGGATCGTGTGGCACGCCGACCACTTATATATTATGAAATGGGATCGTGTGGTACGCCGACACTTATATATTATGAAATGGGATCGTGTGGCACGCCGACCACTTATATATTATGAAAAGGGGATCGTGTGGCACGCCTACCACTTATATACTATGAAATGGGATCGTGTGGCACGCCGACCACTTATATGGATTATGATATCTGATGTAGTTTTGTGTTTACTTCTGATAAGTTGTTTTCATCTGTATTTTCCCTAAGCATGTCCCCCTTCCCGCCTTAATTGGTATTTTCTGTTGTTATTTCGTTGCACTTGTATATACATATATATCTGCACAGGTTGTTTTTGGTAGGTCCTGTCTAGCCTCGTCACTACTTCGCCGGGGTTAGGCCAGGCACTTACCAGCACATGGGGTCGGTTGTGCTGATGCTACACCCTGTGCATCTTTTTGCACAGATCCAGGAGCAGCTTTTGGGCCTCAACAGTAGGATTTGATCGGGAGCTGACTTCAGTCCAGGGACTTTCGAGGTAGCCTAGCTGACGTCCGCAGGCCGGAGTCCCTTCTTTGTTATTAGTTTGTTTTCCTTGTACCGAGACAAACATTGATGTATTTCTATTCAGACTTGTTTTTAGCACTCTTTAGTAGTTCGTGAGTTAGTGACACCGGATCTGGGTAGAGTTGTATTTAAACTTCCGCATTTGGTTTTCAGTTATCTATGTTTTTAAGACTTCCGCTTTTATTTAAATGACTCATTTTATTTATATTGTTGAGATGTTATCAGAAAATATTTTAATACTTGGCTTGCCTAGCTCCGACAGTAAGCGCCATCACGACTCCTGATGGTGGGAAATTCAGGTCGTGACATATAGCCAATAGAATAGAATAAAAAAGAATCTTAAAGATAAAAGTGCTCAAAATTGTTATTATTATTTTTAACAAATTAATTTGATCATATCTATTTAACATTAGTTTCAAACTTGTTTCCCTATCTATATAAAGAGTCCTAAGCCTAAAAGGAATTAAAAATCCTCTTTTAATTTTTGGATGCCTTGTTATTATTTCTCTTGTCGCCTTCACTAATGTTGAATTAATATTTTACAAAGATAATGTATAAAGCAAAATAGAGAATTGTTATTCTTTAGGATGAATAAAATACATTTTACTTTTAAATATTTCATCCTTATAGCTTCAAGTTATACCTAACCATAGTGATGTATTTAATGCTGTTCTATTTTAATTTCTTTCTTCGCCGATGTTTTTCTTATGGAAACAAAGCTTATGCACTATAAGAATTTTATCAACTTGAAAAAAAATTATATATGAATAATTTGAAAATGAATAACACTAAATTCTTTTGCTTTTAGTCAATTTAAAAAAACTCAACTATTTGTTTTTAACATTAAATAAATTAATTTATTTTTTGTCAAATTCTTAGTATTAGGTCATCCAAAATTTTAAATGTTTAACTGTAATTATAGTTGTTCAATAAGAATTCTATTTTTAAAGGGTAAACAAATTCATCTGACATTTTGCTTTAGATGTTTGTGTTTGTTGAGGCTATTTAGTTTTGTCAACCACTTTTCTCTATCTCTTTTTTCAATTTAACAAATCAGCGGTGTTAACAATTAACATTACATTAGTTATCCCTTATTTGGACAAATCTTCGTAGTCCTTATTCTCTTTCTTGATTTCTCGAGGGATATAAATTTATAAACCTTGAGGTTTTGAGTTTTCATAATCACTGTGTAATACGAGACTGAAGAGAAAATTGATTGGTTGGTATAGATGGCGCAACTTGGTAAGTATTTTAGAAAGATTTTAAAGTCAAAAATATTAGGCAAGGGATTTATATAAAATAAAATCTTGATTTTGAGTATTTAAATATTAGGAATCTTACATAGTTCAAATAAAGAAAATATAATTATCAAATTCAATGCCCTAAATATTAGGATTTTAAATTGCTAATTGTTGAAAAAATAACTCAATTCATTAATTTGTAAAATGTGAAATCTTTAAGGGGTTAAAAAGGTAGATAGAAATATGATATATTCATTAATTATATTTGTGCTTTTAATATAATATTGTCACGACCCGGATTTTTCACCCTCGTGAGTCGTGCTGGCGCCTACTAGTGAAAGCTAGGCAAGCCAACTATTCCGATTAATTTACCCTTTTTATTTTTAACCTCTTAACAAGCGCAAGTTAACATCTTATAAACAGCGAAAATAATAAAGTGGAAGAACGAAATTTAACAATTAAACTAATACCAATACGTATCCATAAACATAAACCACCCAGAACTGGTGTCACAATCTCACGGGCTATCTAAGAATACTACAAATAGGGTCTGAACAAGAAAGTACATGTCTGTCTCCGAAATAGAAAGAACAGAAAGAAACTAGATAGGAAGGGGACGCCAAGGCCTGAGGACGCCTACAGGACTACCTCGGGTCTCCAATGGACTGAAGGCAGCAGCCCCTAGCTAAGGTCCGTATGCTCCAGTACCGGGATCTGCACAAAAGAGTGCAGAGTGTAGTATCAGCACAACGACCCCATGTACTGGTAAGTGTCGAGCCTAACCTCGGCGAAGTAGTGACGAGGGTAGGACACAACAAATAATTAACCTGCAGTCACAGAGTATCTAGCAGATTAATAGTAATAGAAGTAATTCAAAAGTAACGGGGGGGGGGGGGGGTTAACATTCTATGGGGGAAATACCAACATAAAGAATGACAGTAATAGTGGAATAAGACAATTAAGGTATTTGAACCGAAAACAACAAGAAATCATATCAAACAGGCAGTAAGTACACGCCATCACCGTTCGTGCTTTTACTCTCAATCCTCACCAATGCAATCAACTAATAAAAATGTGCACGACATCACCCTTCATGATTTTACTCTCAATCCTCACCAATGCAATCAAGTAATGAAAATGTGCACGGCATCACCCTTCGTGCTTTATCTCTCTTCCTCACCATATGCATCAATATCAACGTAAATGTACACGATATCACCCTTCGTGCTTTATCACTCTTTCCTCACCATATGCATAAGTATATATGTGCACGGCATCACCCTTCGTGCTTTATCACTCTTTCCTCACCCAAACAATAGAAACAACAATATCCCGGCAAGGGAATCAACAATAAGTACAAATACAATAAGAATTAAATACGTCCCGATAAGGGAATCAGCTATAACCAAAGTTGTACCAATAATCAACTTCACAATTGAACCTCTACTAGAGCCAATGCTCAACAATAATCAAATACAAAGATGAAAATCGTAAATCTTACTCAACATGGATATCTACAATTTAGGCATACGTAGTACTTATTAAGAAACACAACGATCACAATTTAAGACCCACGGGCATGCTTTACACCAACGTATAGATACTCGTCACCATACCAATACGTCGTATACTACACTAACACATAGCAAATAAGGCACAACACATATTCCCTCAAGCTAAGGTTAGACCAAACACTTACCTCGAACTTCCACGGCCAACTCAAGCCTCAAACACCGCCTTTCCTTTAGAATTCGCTTCCAATTTACTTGTATCTAACCCAAATTAATTTAACAACATCAATAAGTGCTAAAGAATTCAATCCCAATGCTAAATTATAGGTTTTCTATCATTTTCCCCAAAAAGTCAAATATCGACCCCGGGCCCGCTTGGTCAAAACCTGATGTTCGAACCAAAACTCGATTACCCGTTCACCCACGAACTCAAATATATAATTTGTTTTGAAATCGGACCTCAAATCGAGGTCCAAATCCCCAAAATTTGAAAATCCTAAGTTCTACCCAAAATCACCCAATTTCCCATGAAAACCCCTTGATTTTAAGTTGAAATCATGTAAAAAGATGTTATAGATTGAAGAAAATGAGTTAGAAATGACTTACTAATGATTTGGAGAAGAACTTGTCTTTGGAAAATCGCCCAAAAGAATTTAGGTTTTGAGAAAGTTTGAAAAATGAAGAAATTTCGTCTAAGTTATAAGTTGCACAGGTGCAGATATCGCATTTGCGATGTCAGGTTCGCAAATGCGAACTCACAATTGCGGCCCAAGCTTCGCAAATGCGAAGGTAGGCCTGCCCTGCTTTCTTCGCAAATGCGAACTACCGTTCGCAATTGCGGTCCCTGCTGAAGTCGCATTTGCAACATTGAGCTTCGCAATTGCGAAGGTCTCCCTGCCCAGCCCATCTTTGCAAATGCGATATTTCTTCGCAAATGCGAGCTCTCATTTGCGAGCCATTGCGAAGCCTCTAGACCTGCAACACACTAGCAGTTTTCCCAAGTCCAATTTCACTCTGTGGCCTATCCAAAACTCACCCGAGCCTTCGGGGCTCCAAACCAAACATGCACACTAACCTAAAAACATCATTCGGACTTGCTCGCGTGATCAAATCGCCAAAATAACACCTCGAACTATGAGTTTAGCATAAAAATCAAAGAAAAATATCAAGAACTCTTAAGTTTCAAATTTCACAACCGAGGGTCCGATTCACGTCATATGAAGTCTGTTTCTTACCAAATTTTACAGGCACAACTTAAATCCCATATAAGACCTGTACCGGGCTCCGAAACCAAAATACGGGCCCGATACCATCAAATTCAATCACATTTAAATTTCCAAAAACTCTTAAAATTTCAGTTAAACAATTTTCTTCAAAAATTCATTTCTCGGGCTTGGGACATCTGAATTCAATTCCGGGCATACGACGAAGTCCCATATTTTTCTACGGACCCTCCGGGACCTTCAAATCACGGGTCCGGGTACGGGTCCGTTTACTTAAAATGTTGACCGAAGTCAACTTAAATTCAATTTTAAAGGCAAAATTAGCATTTTTATCAAATTTTCACATAAAAGCATTCCGGATATACGCCCGGACTGTGCACGCAAATCGAGGCGAGATAAAAGGAGGTTTTTAAGACCTTGGAACACAGAATTGACTTGTAATTCAAGTGAAGACCTTTTGGGTCATCACATCCTCCACCTCTAAAACAATCATTCGTCCTCAAACGGACATAGAAAAGAAGTACCTGAGTCGGGGAAAAGATGGGGATATCGACTCTGCATATCGGACTCGGACTCCCGGGTAGCTACCTCGGCAGGCTGACCTCTCCACTAAACACGAACTGAAGGTAACTTCTTCGATCTCAACTAACGAACCTGCCGGTCTGAAATAGCTACCGGCTCCTCCTCATAGGTCAAGTCCTTGTCCAACTGGACAGTGCTGAAGTATAACACGTGGGATAGATCGTCGTGATATTTCCGAAGCATGGACACATGAAGCACTGGGTGCACAGCTGATAAACTCGGCGGCAACGCAAGTCTGTAAGCCACCTCTCCCACTCGATCAAGAATCTCAAAAGGACAAATGAACCTAGGGCTTAGCTTGCCCTTCTTCCCAAATCTCATCACGCCCTTCATGGGCGACACCCGGAGCAACACTCGCTCTCCGACCATAAATGCCACATCACGAACCTTGCGGTCGGCATAACTCTTCTGCCTGGACTGAGCTGTACGAAGCCTATCCTGAATGATCTTTACCTTATCCAAGGCATCCTGAACTAGATCTGTACCCAACAACCGAGCCTCTCCCGGCTCAAACCACCCAACCGGCGACCGACACCGCCTACCATATAATGCCTCATAGGGGGCCATCTGAATGCTCGACTGGTAGTTGTTGTTGTAGGCAAACTCTGCTAATGGCAAGAACTGATCCCAAGAACCTCCACAATCAATAACACATGCTCGGAGCATATCCTCCAAAATCTGAATAGTACGCTCGGACTGTCCGTCCGTCTGAGGATGAAATGATGTGCTCAACTATACCCGAGTACCCAACTCACGCTAAACTGCCCTCCAGAAATGCGAGGTAAACTGAGTACCCCAGTCAGAAATGATAGACACGGGCACGCCATGAAAAGAAAAAATCTCTCGGATATAGATCTCAACCAACCGCTCCGAGGAATAGAAAACTGCCATAGGAATGAAATGCCCGACTTGGTCAGCCTATCAACAATAACCCATACTGCATCGAACTTCCTCTGAGTCCGTGGGAGTCCAATAACAAAGTCCATAGTGATACGCTCCCACTTCCACTCAGGAATCTCAATCTTCTGGAACAAACCACCAGGTTTCTGATGCTCGAACTTTACCTACTGACAATTCAAACACCGAGCTACATAGGCAACAATTTCCTTCTTCATCCTCCTCCACCAATAATGTTGCCGCAAGTCCCGATACATCTTAGCGGCGCCCGGGTGAATAGAATAGCGGGAACTATGGGCCTCCTCTCGAATTAACTCACGAAGTCCATCCATATTAGGCACACAAATACGACCCGCATCCTCAAAACTCCATCATCTCCGACTGTAACCTGCTTGGCACCTCCGTGCCGCACTGTGTCTCTAAGAACAAGCAAATGAGGATCATCATACCGCCGATCACAGATACGCTCAAATAATGAAGAACGAGCGACTGTGCAAGCTAGCACACGGCTGGGCTCAGAAACATCCAACCTCACGAACAGATTGGCTAAAGCCTGAACATCCAAAGCAAGCGGCCTCTCACCGACTGGAATATACGCAAGGCTGCCCATACTGGCTGACTTCCTACTCAGTGCATCGGCCACTACATTGGCCTTTCCCGGATGATACAAGATGGTGATATCATAGTCTTTCAACAGCTCCAACCACCTCCTCTGCCTCAAATTTAGCTCCTTCTGCTTGAACAAGTATTGCAAACTCTTGTGATCCGTGAACACCTCACATGACACACCATATAAATAATGCCTCCAAATCTTCAGCGTGTGAACAATGGCTGCTAACTCCAAATCATGAACTGGATAATTCTTCTCGTGGATCTTTAACTGTCCCGCAAAGCATATGCAATAACCTTGCCATTCTGCATCAACACCGCACCAAGTCCAACACGCAATGCATCACAATATACTGTATAAGGCCCTAAACCCGTAGGCAATACCAACACCGGCGCCGTAGTCAAAGCTGTCTTGAGCTTCTGAAAGATCGCCTCACACTCGTCCGACCACCTGAACTAGGCACCTTTCTGGGTCAACCTGGTCATCGGGGCTGCAATAGATGAAAACCCCTCCACAAACCGATGGTAATAACCCGCCAAACCCAAGAAACTCCGGATCTCTGTAGCTGATGTGGGTCGAGGCCAGTTCTTGACTGCCTCTATCTTCTTCGGATCCACCTGAATACCCTTTGCTGATACAACGTGGCCCAAGAATGCAACTGAACTCAACCAAAACTCGCACTTCAAAAACTTAGCATACAACTGACTATCCCTCAGAGTCTGAAGAACGACTCGAAGATGCTGCTCGTGCTCCTCCCGGCTGCGGGAATAGATCAAAATATCGTCAATGAAGACAATCACGAAGGAATCCAGATAAGGCCTGAACACTCGGTTCATAAAATCCATGAAAGCTGCTGGGCATTTGTCAACCCGAATGACATCACCAAGAACTCATAATGCCCGTACCGAGTGCGGAAAGCTGTCTTAGGGACATCGGATGCCCTAATCCTCAACTGATGGTAGCCAGATCTCAAGTCGATCTTAGAAAACACTTGGGCACCCTGAAGCTGGTCAAACAAATCATCAATCCTCGGTAATGGGTACTTATTCTTGATTGTGACCTTGTTCAATTGCCGGTAATCTATACACATCCTCATCGACCCATCCTTCTTCTTAACAAACAACACCGGCGCATCCCAAGGCGAGACACTCGGTCTAATAAAGCCCTTATCCAGTAAGTCCTGCAACTGCTCTTTAAATTCTTTCAACTCTGGCGGGGCCATACGATATGGTAGAATAGAAATGGGCTGAGTGCCCGGAGCCAAATCAATGCAAAAGTCAATGTCCCTATCGGGTGGCATCCCCGGCAGGTCTGAAGGAAATACCTCAGGAAACTCACGAACAACGGGCATAGAATCCATAGAGGGAACCTCAGCACTGGAATCACGAACATACACCAAATAGGCCAAACACCCATTATCAACCATACGCCGAGCCTTCATATATGAGATAACCCTGCTGGTAGAATGACCAGGAGTCCCTCTCCACTCCAAACGAGGCAACCCCAGTAGTGTTAAGGTCACGGTCTTGGCATGACAATCCAATATTGCATGATAAGGGGATAACCAATCCATCCCCAGAATGACATCGAAATCAACCATATCGAGAAGTAGTAAATCTACATGGGTCTCAAGACCCCCAATAACAACCACACAAGCACGATAAACACGATCTACCACAATAGAATCACCCACCGGTGTAGACACATATACAGGAGCACTCAAAGAAACACGAGGCACAACCAGATAAGGGGCAAAATAAGATGATACATAAGAATATGTGGACCCTGGATCAAATAGAACTGAGGTATCTCTACTGCACAATAAAACCGTACCTGTGATGACTGCATCGGAGGCCTCAGCCTCAGGTCTGCCTGGCATAGCATAACATCAGGGATGGGACCCACCACTCTGAACTGCATCCCTAGGATGGCCTCCTGCTGGCTGGCCTCCACCTCTAGCTGCCTGGCCTCCACCTCTCGCGGCATGACCTCCACCTCTAACACCTCTACCCCTACCTCTAGCTGGCTGAGCGGGCGGTGGAACACCCGGTGCTGGAACCATAGCACGAGAACCCTGGTGCTAAGAACTGCTCGAGGCTCGAGGGCAAAACCTAGCAATATGCCTCGTATCGCCGCAAGTATAGCAAGACTTCGGCTGCTGAGACTGCTGACCTTGAAATTGACCCTGACGGCCTGGATAACCACCCTGAAAACTCTGGAGCGGAGGTGCACTGATAGGAGTTAGCGGTGCACTGTAGGGCAACTGATCAGAATACTGCATATGAGAACCATGGCCACCTGGAGCACCGTGAGAAACCTGAAGTGCTGACTGAAATGGCCTAGGAGGATAGCCTCTACCAAAAGAATCCCTGCCTCCAGACGAGGCTCCACTGAATCTGCCAGAATGATGAGGCCTCTTATCAGACCCCTGACCACTCCCCTGAGCTAAAACCATCTCAACCTGCCTGGCCACATTGGCCGCATCCTGAAAAGAAATCTCGCTACCTGTCTCCTTAGCCATCTGCAGTCTAATAGGCTGAGCGAGTCCCTCAATAAACCTCCTCACCCTCTCTCTCTCGGTGGGGAGTGTCAGAAGAGCATGACGAGCCAAATCAATAAACCTCGTCTCATACTGGGTGACAGTCATAGAACCCTGCTGGAGACGCTCGAACCGTCTGCGGTGCTCCTCTCTATGAGTGACGGGAAGAAACTTCTCGAGAAATAGCTGCGAGAACTGTTCCCAAGTGAGAGCTGGTGATCCAACTGGTCTGGCCAAACAATAATCTCTCCACCATTTCTTGGCGGAACCTGACAGACGGAAAGCAACAAAGTCGACCCTATTGGTCTCCACTATCCCCATGTTTCGGAGAACCTCATGACAGTTGCCTAAATAATCCTGGGGATCCTCTGAAGATGTACCACAATAAGTAGTAGTGAACAGCTTAGTGAACCTGTCCAATCTCCACAAAGCATCGGCAGACATAGCTGCTCCATCACCGGTCTGAGCTACTACACCCGGCTGAACTGCTCCAACTGGCTGAGCTGCTGGAGTCTGAAACTGGGGAGCCATCTGCTCCGGAGTGCGGGTAGCGGGCGTCAGTGCTCCTCCCCCAGCCTGAGAGACAGCTGGTGCTACAGGAAGTAAGCCTGCCTGAGTGACACTCTCCATAAGGCCCACTAGACGGACCAGAGCATCCTGGAGTACCGGGGTAGCGATGAACCCCTCTGGGACCTGAGCTGGGCCCACCGTAACTGTCTGGGCCGGAACCTCATCATCAACCTCTACCAGTGGCTCCGCCGCTGGTGTTGCTGCTCTGGGCTGAGCTCTGCCCCTGCCTCGGCCCCTAGCACGGCCACGTCCTCTGCCCCTCGTGGGAGCTGCTGCTGGGGGCTTGGGCTGTTGGTCAGCGGATGAAGAAGCACGTGTTCTCGCCATCTGCGAAAGAACAGAGTAGAAGTTCAATTAGCATTGAGAAACCAAATCGCACGACAGAGAAGAATAGAAGTGAAACTGTTCCTAACTCTGTAGCCTCTGGGGGATAAGCACAGACGTCTCCGTACCGATCCCTTAGACTCTACCAAGCTTGTCCGTGAATTGTGAGACCTAAGCAACCTAGAGCTCTGATACCAACTTGTCACGACCCGGATTTCCCACCCTCGGGAGTCCTGATGGCGCCTACTAGTGAAAGCTAGGCAAGCCAACTATTCCGATTAATTTACCCTTTTTATTTTTAACCTCTTAACAAGCGCAAGATAATATATTATAAACAGCGGAAATAATAAAGCGGAAGAACGAAATTTAACAATTAAACTAATACCAATACGTATCCATAAACATAAACCACCCAGAACTGGTGTCACAATCTCACGGACTATCTAAGAATACTACAAAGAGGGTCTGAATAAGAAAGTACATGTCTGTCTCTAAAATAGAAAAAACAGAAAGAAACTAGATAGGAAGGGGACGCCAAGGCCTGCGGACGCCTGCAGGACTACCTCGGGTCTCCGATGGACTGAAGGCAGCAACCCCTAGCTAAGGTCCGTATGCTCCAGTATCGGGATATGCACAAAAGAGTGCAGAGTGTAGTATCAACACAACCGACCCCATATGCTGGTAAGTGTCGAGCCTAACCTCGGCGAAGTAGTGACGAGGCTAGGACACAACAAATAATTAACCTGCAGTCACACAGTATCTAGTAGAATAATAGTAATAGAAGTAATTCAAAAGTAACGGGGGAGGGGTAACATGCTATGGGGGAAATACCAACATAAAGAATGACAGTAATAGTGGAATAAGACAATTAAGGTATTTGAACCGAAAACAACAAGAAATCATATCAAACAGGCAGTAACTGCACGGCATCACCGTTCGTGCTTTTACTCTCAATACTCACCAATGCAATCAAGTAATGAAAATGTGCACGGCATCACTCTTCGTGCTTTTACTCTCAATCCTCACCAATGCAATCAAGTAATGAAAATATGCACGGCATCACCCTTCGTGCTTTATCTCTCTTCCTCACCATATAAATATTAGAAATGTGCACGGCATCACCCTTCGTGCTTTATCACCCTTTCCTCACCATATGCATAAGTATAAATGTGCACGGCATCACCCTTCGTGCTTTATCACTCTTTCCTCATCCAAACAATAGCAACAACAATATCCCGGCAAGGGAATCAACAATAAGTATAAATACGTCCCGGCAAGGGAATCAACAATAAGAATTAAATACGTCCCGACAAGGGAATCAGCTATAACCAAAGTTGTACCAATAATCAACTTCAATTGAACCTCAACTAGAGCCAATGCTCAACAATAACCAAATACCAAGAAGAAAATCATAAATCTTACTCAACATGGATAATCAACAATTTAGGCATACGTAGTACTTATTAAGAAACACAACGATCACAATTTAAGACCCACGGGCATGCTTGACACCAACGTATAGATACTCGTCACCATACCTATACGTCGTACACTACACTAACACATAGCAAATAAGGCACAATACCTATTCCCTCAAGCTAAGGTTAGACCAAACACTTACCTCGAACTTCCACGGCCAACTCAAGCCTCAAACACCGCCTTTCCTTTAGAATTCGCCTCCAATTTACTTGTATCTAACCCAAATTAATTTAACAACATCAATAAGTGCTAAAGAATTCAATCCCAATGCTAAATTATAGATTTTCTATCATTTTCCCCAAAAAGTCAAAAATCGACCCCGGGCCCGCTTGGTCAAAACCCGAGTTTCGAACCAAAACCCGATTACCCGTTCACCCACGAACTCAAATATATAATTTGTTTTGAAATCGGACCTCAAATCGAGGTCCAAATCCCCAAAATTTGAAAATCCTAAGTTCTACCCAAAACCATCCAATTTCCCATGAAAAACCCTTGATTTTAAGTTGAAATCATGTCAAAAGATCCTATAGATTGAAGAAAATGAGTTAGAAATGACTTACTAATGATTTGGAGAAGAACTTGTCTTTGGAAAATCGCCCAAGAGAGTTTAGGTTTTGAGAAAGTTTGAAAAATGAAGAAATTTCGTCTAAGTTATAAGTTGCACAGGTGCATATATCGCATTTGCGATGTCAGGTTGCAAATGCGAACTCGCAATTGCGGCCCAGGCTTCGCAAATGCGAAGGTAGGCCTGCCCTGCTTTCGTCACAAATGCGAACTACCGTTCGCAATTCCGGTCCCTTCTGAAGTCGCATTTGCGACATTGAGCTTCGCAATTGCGAAGGTCTCCCTGCCCAGCCCATCTTAACAAATGCGATATTTCTTCGCAAATGCGAGCTCGCATTTGTGAGCCAGGCTTAGCAATAGCGAAGCGTGCAGAACTGCAACACACCAGCAGTTTTCCCAAGTCCAATTTCACTCCGTGGCCTATCCAAAATCACCCGAGCCCTCGGGGCTCCAAACCAAACATGCACACTAACCTAAAAATATCATACGGACTTGCTCGCGTGATCAAATCGCCAAAATAACACCTCGAACTACGAGTTTAGCATCAAAATCAAAGAAAAATCTCAAGAACTCTTAAGTTTTAAATTTCACAACCGAGGGTCTGATTCACGTCATATGAAGTCCGTTTCTTACCAAATTTTACAGGCACAACTTAAATACCATATAAGACCTGTACGGGCTCCGGAACCAAAATACGGACCTGATACCATCAAATTCAAACACATTAAAATTTCCAAAAACTCTTAAAATTTCAGTTAAACAATTTTCTTCAAAAATTCATTTCTCGGGCTTGGACATCGGAATTCAATTCCGGGCATACGCCCAAGTTCCATATTTTTCTACGGATCCTCTGGGACCGTCAAATCACGGGTCCGGGTCCGTTTACCTAAAATATTGACCGAAGTCAACTTAAATTTAATTTTAAAGGAAAAATTAGCATTTTTATCAAATTTTCACATAAAAGCGTTCCGGATATACGCCTGGACTGCGCACACAAATCGAGGCAAGATAAAAGGAGGTTTTTAAGACCTCGGAACACAGAATTGAGTTGTAACTCAAGTGATGACCTTTTGGGTCATCAAAAATATAAATATAGATGCATAGAAAACTATAAGAATGCGTTCATGAAAAATAAAAGATCAGGATACTATAAACTGATCCGAACTATTGCCGTATTCTTCCTCCCCCCCCCCCCCCCCCCGGGTTAACCTACTACAATTTTGACCTCTTTAATAGGGTTATTAAATGATGAATTTTCTATATACTAATGTTAAAATCTTACTGATGAACTTTAAAATCTTTCTTCTTAATAAATTTTTTATTTCTTGAGATCAAAATGCTCGTAGTTAATATCCTACTAACTAATGTTCTTATTCTCTTTTAACTACGAATATTTTGACCTATTAAATAGGATATTAATTAATGAGTCTTACTTATGATCTTATTTTTATTTCCTTTTTAAATGTTGTGCCTCTTTGTTAGATATTAGGGATACTAATTAAAGGAGTTTCCTACATCTTGTCTTCTTCTTAATTACTTATTCCTTTTCCTACGGTTAATTTTGTCTTTTTCAAAAAGTAGTTTATTTGTATTTACAATTTTATCCAATATAAAGTGTATTTACGAAGGGTAAAAAGGCGAACGACATTTCGGTAAGGGCCTTTGTGCTTTTAATATAGTGTATATATATATATACTAGATGTGAAAAGCCCATGCTACGCATGGGCCCAACAAGATATGATTGTTCTTTGCATTTGTATTGTTACGTTAGTTTTGGTCGAGCATCTAAATCATTTACATGTTGACTTGCTTGAATTTCAAGCCTCTAAAGTAAAAGTTAGAATTCTAGTAGCATTGAGCCGAGGCATTATTTCTGTCATTATTTAACTACTATGAAAGCTTCGAACTGAAATTTATGATTTTTCAGAATTAAGTGATCTCTTGATATATTCATGTACAGATAACTTCAACATACAAGTGACATACTGCTATGGATGTGGGGGAAAAAAGGGGGTCAGAGATGGCATTAAACAGAAAGGTCGAAAATAAAGCAGAAGACTCTTACCATTTCCTGGGTTCTGGTCAACATAAGTGAAGGCAAAGTTCTCTTTAATTCGTCAATATTTTTGAGCAATTTTTCATTCTCAATATTGCCACTTCTTATTTTAACGTCTAAAGTTGCGATTCACATCAAATTCCAATTCAGAACAACCATAGGGTTTGAAATGAAACACCCATTGTTGTATCTTTTACCAAGTATACACAATTTAAAGTTCTTCCAGAGTAGTTGATAAATAGAGCCATGGTATTTCAAGTTGTTTACACGAAAACAGCAGCCCAGACGAAAAAGATAGAAGAGGCTATAAGAGCTATTGACATTATTATATCACTAATGAAGGATACAACAAAAATAAAGCAGAAATGATACCAAGATATATAGAAGATAGAAACGTAATTAACAGGAAGAGAGTTAGCAGATGATCAAGAAGCTCTTCCACAAAAGCTGCTGTTGAACTTTCCAAAGCTTTGTTTTTCTTGTTTAAACTATGAAATTCATTCTGTAATACCTCTTTGTCTGTGAGCAAAGTGCATATGTCATCATTATTTTTCACAGAAACTTCATTTTGAAAAGGCACGTGCGACGCCATGAATTCATCTCTGCAAAGTCAGTGCTAAAGTTTACTAACAGTTGTCTTGAGATATGGAATTTGCTAACAGAAAGATGCTGCCCCATATTAGAGATACAAAACTCTTCGTTTGCATTTCCACACATAAAAGTGTCACATAGTTTAAGAATAGCACCTTCTGTTATTGATACTTACAAGTATCTCGTCGCGCCTCCTTCTTAGAAGACAAATCTTTTCATCCAAATGTTTGAGAGAAGTCTCTACGCCAATGGGTACGCCCAGTGAGTATACGCCAACTAACGTAAGGGTACGACTCGGACGTGGGGACAAAAGCGACATCGTTTAGGACTCAGTATCTTCACTAGGAAAACGTTACCTATTTTTGTAAATTTTTTTATTATTTCGAGGAAGGTCTCTTATTATATAAGGGAGACCTTCACATTGTAAAGAGGGGGACTCTAGAATAATACAACTCTCTCATTTTCTCATACTCTCTATTGCTATCTCTAATGAATACTTCCTCTTGAGTTCATATTATCACTATTAGATCTACAACAACAACTTCATTTTTCATCTCTAGGTCTATTATATTTGATTACGATTTACCCTTTCTTACTTTTGATTGTTTTTAAGCTTGCAAAGTATATCGATAACTTTTGAGCCAAACAATTTGGCGCCGTCTGTGGGGATTTCGAGAATCAAAATCATAGTATCCACCTAGAGAGCAACCAACTACCATTCTCTACACCACACGAAAACAGAAGATGGCTGAAAATAACACCAGAATGAAAGCGATAGTGGGTGTTACAGCCAATCTCCTTGATCCTCTCAACGAGACCGGTGACAAGGGCATCTTGAATGCAACCCCTAGCATCACGCCAGGTGCAGAGATCTCATCTTCCCCATCCGAAGATCTGACGATCTTGCATGAAAAAGGAGCTTCCACATCTGCGACTAAGGAAGAACCCGCGGTGGTCAAGAAGCTACTGGAAGAATGGCTAACAAGCACTCTAAGTGGCTTGGTTGAGAAGTCACCGCAAAGTAACGACAGGTGTATACCAACGGTAGGTACCACTGCTGCCATGGGTGAACCTGAAGCTGCACGAACAAATAACAAACCCATCGAGGCACAGACCAACGATGGCGCGCTAACAGCCATCCTAAAGAAGATGGAAGAAATGGAGAATGAAAACAAGGCACTCCGCGACCAAATGAAAGAACATCAGGAGAGGGTAGACAAGATCCCCGGCGCTCCCAAGTTGCTACCAAAACGCGACGTGGGGAGGTTCGTTGAATAACCATACACTGAAGAAGCTGCCCCTCACCCTATCCCAAAAACCTTCAAGATGCCACCCTACTTGAAGGTATATGGCGGAACCACAGATCCCGAGGATCATTTAATCCACTATGTCACTGCTGTAAAGGGCAATGACCTATCAAAAGAACAGGTACCATCGGTGCTGCTGAAGAAGTTTGGTGAGACGTTGACAAGAGGGGCCCTAACGTGGTACTCTCAGCTACCAGCTAAGGCGATATCAACGTTCGAGGAAATGGCGGATAAGTTCGTCACCGCCCATGCAGGTGCAAAGAAAGCAGAAGCAAGGGTCAACGACATCTTCGCCATCAGGCAAACCACAGGGGAGGGACTCAGGTACTTCCTAGCCAGGTTTAATAGGGTAAGGATGAGTCTACCAAACGTATCGGAAGGCATGGCAGTCGCCGCTTTCCAGAACGGGCTAAACAGGAATGGTTCGAGGGCAACCAAGAAGCTACTAAGCCGCCTCATGAAATATCCCCGTACCACATGGGAGGAGATCCATAACGCCTATTGCACTGAGGTACGAGCGGACGAGGATGATCTTAATGGGCCGACCCAACGGCTAACAATGATACACTCAGAAACAAGGAGGGATCGACGCAACGAAGGACGGCGAGAACAACTCCCACGCTCCAACAAAGACCGACACCAGCCATACACCAGATCCTCCCATCCACCACCAAGGCATACGGATGCGCTACAGCGACACATCGCCCCGCTCCGAAACGAAAGAGGTATGCCTCCTTTATTATCCGCCCATAACTTTTGTATGTCTCCTTCAGAAATAGTGTACGCACTGGAGAAGCTGGGCACCAAAGTGCAGTGGCCGCAGAAGATGAAATCAGACCCCGCCACAAGGAAATCAAACGTCCTATGTGAGTTCCATCAGGAACGGGGACACAAAACCGAAGACTGCATAGGCCTACGGCAAGAGGTGGTCAGGATGCTGAACCAGGGATACCTGAGGGAATTACTCAGTGACAAAGGGAAAATCAACTTTGCACGCGGACGGGAACAACCCCACGGGCCGCCAAAGCCGCCCTCCCCAGTACGCACGATAAACATGATCGTCGGAGACGCCGACGACTTAGCGATCAATCACGTCAAGTTCACCACTACGCACAAACTAAAGCGGACCATCGCTCATGAACGGTATGACGACTTCGAAGATAGTATCACCTTCGATAAGTCTGATGCCGACGGTTTGTCTTTCCCTCATTACGATGCTTTAGTTATCACTTTACGTATCGCTGATATGGATGTTAAAAGAATCATGATTGACGACGGAAGTGGCGCCTGTATTATCCACCCGAGGGTCCTCGTACAAATGGGACTCGAGGATAAGGTAATACCGCGTTGCATAACACTAACTGGTTTTAACAATGCAGTGGAACGGACATCCGAAAAAATATCATTGCCCGTTTTAGCAAGAGGAGTCACGGTGGAAACAACTTTCCACGTGATGAACCAGGAAACGGCGTACAACGTCATCATAGGGCGTCCGTGGATACATGCCATGCGAGCGGTCCCTTCAAGATTTTACCAAGTGATCAAATTCCCTACCCCATGGGGAGTATTCAGCATTCGAGGCGAGCCGCGCACCGCACAAGAATGCTACAAAATAGCTCAAGATTGCGCCCACACCCAACAACTGAGGAGGGCGAGCGTGGAGGCATAGCAATTAGATGTGTCGGGGACTAAGGTCAACCCGACAACGGACACCGTTAGAGACCCCGACGTCGTGGAGGCTTGCAAAGCAACGGTCGAAGATCTCGACCCAATCCATTTGGATGACACCGACCTTACGAAGAAAGCCTACATCGGGCACGGCCTCGCCAACCCAAGTAAGTATCGTGAATTCCTAACTAACCATGCAGATTTGTTCGCTTTTTCCCATTCAGATATGTCGGGAATCCCACGGGACATCGCCACCCACAAGCTGAATGTCGATCCATTACATCCGCCCATGCGACAGATGAGAAGGAAATTCAACGCCGCTATCAATGAAGCGGTCAGCGAGGAAGTAGACAAGTTACTGGCCAACAGCTCCATCAGAGAATCGAAGTACCCCCAGTGGATCGCCAATGTCGTCATGGTCAAAAAGAAAAACGGGAAGTGGAGAATGTGTGTGGATTTCACCGATCTGAACAAAGCATGCCCAAAGGATTCATTCCCACTACCCCACATCGACCAATTGATCGACGCCATCGCAGGACATGAACTGTTGAGCTTCTTAGATGCCTACTCCGGCTACAATCAAATCATGATGGCCGAGGAGGACCAGGAGAAGACGACTTTCATCACCCACCAAGGGACTTACTGCTACAAGGTAATGCCCTTCGGGCTCAAAAATGAAGGGGCTACGTACCAAAGGCTGGTCACCAAAATGTTCAAAGAGCAGCTTGGTAAGACTATGGAAGTCTATATCGACGATATGCTGGTGAAGTCGACAAGAAAAGAGGACCACATCGACCATCTGAAAGAAGCCTTTGGGATATTGAAAAGGTACGGGATGAAACTGAATCCCGAGAAATGCGCCTTCGGCGTGGCCTCAGGAAAATTCTTAGGATTTCTCGTATCTCAACGAGGCATCGAGGTCAACCCAGATCAGATCAAGGCGATAGACGTGATACCTGAGATGATGAACAGCAAAAAACAGGTGCAAAAGCTGACGGGGCGAATAGCCGCCCTATCCAGGTTCATCTCACGATCCTCCGACAGGTGCCATAAATTTTTCAATGTGCTGAGAAAGGGCAATGGGTTACAGTGGAATGAAGAATGCTCGAAGCCTTGAGAAAATTGAAAGCATACCTATCTTCACCACCACTGCTGGCCAAAGCAAGTCCAGGCGAGCCCCTGCTAGTATATTTGGCCGTATCCGAGGTCGCCGTCAGCGCAGTCTTGGTTCGTGAAAATGAAGGTACGCAATCTCCTATATACTATATCAGCAAAACCTTAGTGGACGCCGAAACACGATATCCACACCTTGAAAAATTAGCTTTGGCATTGGTCGTAGCTTCTCGGAAGCTCCGACCCTATTTTCAGTACCACCCCATAAAAGTAGTGACGACCTTCCCCTTAAGAAGCATCCTACATAAGCCTGAGTTATTAGGCAGGCTCGCCAGATGGGCCATAGAGCTCAGCGAGCACGATATCTCATATCACCCAAGAAACGCCATCAAGTCGCAAGTACTTGCCGACTTTATAGCCGACTTCAGCGCAGAGATACTACCAAAGGCGGAACTAGAGGCACGTCATGCCCCCTCCAACACCGACCTATGGACTCTTTATACTGATGGTACCGCTAATGCCTCGGGATCGGGAGTGGGACTCGTTCTCGAGGTCCCCACAGGCAAAATAATTTGCCAGTCCATACGATGTCCCGAGATGACTAACAACGAGGCCGAGTACGAGGCTGTTATTGCAGGTATAAAACTAGCCATCATATGGAGCTCGACGACTCATTCTCCATTGCGACTCCCAACTCGTGGTGAATCAGGTCACCGGGACTTACCAAATCAAGGAGCAGAGATTGCAGAAATACCAGTCAGAAATCCATAGATTAATGACCGAGTTCGACGAGTGCCGCTTCGAACAAGTTCCGAGGGCACGGAACGTTGAAGCAGACGGTCTAGCAAAATTGGCCGCAGCCACTAAAAACTTCAACAAAGAAAGCGTGGTCACGCTCCTCCATTCAGCCATTGCTCACACTGAGGTACTCTCCTTAAATTTGACTTGGGACTGGCGCAACCAGTTTGTATCCTATCTGCAGGATGGAATGCTCCCACCCGACAAAAAAGAAGCCAAGAAGCTCCGTGTACAGGCCGCCCGGTATTGCCTGATAAACCACGAGCTCTACAAAAGAACGTTTGGCGGACCCCTGGCCAAGTGCCTAGGGCCGCACCAAACGAGGCCAGTGCTCGAAGAGGTACACAAAGGTCACTGCGGCGCCCACACAGGTAACCGCGCCCTCGTGCGCTGCATAATACGGGCAGGCTATTATTGGCCAACTATGAAGAAAGACGCAGCAGAATATGTTCGCCGATGCGAACAGTGCCAAAAGTATGCCCCCATGATACACCAACCAGGAGAACCACTCCACTCAGTCACTTCCCCATGGCCTTTCATCAAATGGGGAATGGACATAGTCGGTCCACTACCAGCGGGACGAGGAAAGGTACGATTTCTATTAGTTTTAACTGACTATTTTTCCAAGTGGGTGGAAGCAGGTGCGTACGCCCAAATACGCGAACAGGAAGTCATCGCCTTCATATGGAAGAATATCATCTGCCGTTTCGGCATCCCCAAGGAAATCAGTTGCGACAACGGGCGACAGTTCATCGGCCAGAAAACAACAGAGTTCTTCGACAAATGGCATATTAAGCGAATACTCTCCATGCCATACTCACCCCGCCGCCAACGGCCAAGCAGAGTCTTCCAATTAAAACCATACTGAAACATACTAAAGAAGAAACTCGAGGAAGCCAAAGGCTATGGCCCGAGCTACTGCCGGAAGTGTTGTGGGCGCACCGACCTCACCAAATCCTCCACAGGAGAAGCACCGTACTCTCTGGTCTATGGAACCGACGCGGTCATACAGTCGAAATCGCGAACCAAGCTTGAGGTATCACATACCAGCGCGAGCAGAGAACGACATAACAGACCTCAAGACCTCGATGGAGGCTGAGGAAAGAAGAGAAATGGCCCACATAAGATTGGTGGCTTAGAAACAACAAGTCGAAGATTACTACAACAAGAGAGCCAAATAAGACCACTCAAAGTGGGAGACTACGTCCTCAAAGCCAAAACATTGGCATCAAAAGACCCAAGCGAAGGAAAAAACTGGGCACCAACTGGGACGGACCCTACAAAATCACAAGAGTAGCAGCAAGTAAATGAGCTTTTCAATTAGAAACAATGGAAGGAAAAACGCTCCAAAACAAATGGAACTCGCCCACCTCAAGTATTTCCATTTCTGAAAGGCGTCTCCCGAGTTGCAATCTTTTTCCCTTACCGAGTTTTGTCCCAATTGGGTTTTCTTGGGGAGGTTTTTAACGAGGCGACAGAGGGGGCACCCGGAGATATTTGCGGAACAAGTTTATCATACCAGCCACTCCATACGCTCTCCTGACTGACATGACAAAGGGACTGAACTAGCATGATCTCCAATGTATAAACGGCTAATGCCATCTCCAATGTATGAACGGCTAAGGCCATCTCCAATGTATGAACGGCTAAGGCCATCTCCAATGTATGAACGGCTAAGGCCATCTCCAATGTATGAACGGCTAAGGCCATCTCAAACGTATGAACGGCTAAGGCCGTCTCCAATGTATGACGGCTATGGCCATCGTCGTCAACAAGTCGACCCAGCTCGACTACGACAAACAAGTAATTCGACGACAGTCGAAGTTACGTACATGGATAAAGCCATCGACAGTATTATGGCTAAGGCCATCGTCGTCAATAAGTCGACCCAGCTCGACTACGACAAACAAGTAATTCGACGACAGTCGAAGTTACGTACATGGCTTAAAGCCATCGACAGTATTATGGCTAAGGCCATCGTCGTCAACAAGTCGACCTAGCTCGACTACGACAAACAAGTAATTCGACGACAGTGTTACGTACATAGCTAAAGCCATCGACAGTATTATGGCTAAGGCCATCGTCGTCAACAAGTCGACCCAGCTCGACTACGACAAACAAGCAATTCGAGGACAGTCGAAGTTACGTACATGGCTAAAGCCATCGACAGTATTATGGCTAAGGCCATCGTCGTCAACAAGTCGACCCAGCTCAACTACGACAAACAAGTAATTCGACGACAGTCGAAGTTACGTACATGGCTAAAGCCATTGACAGTGTTATGGCTAAGGCCATCGTCGTCAACAAGTCGAACCAGCTCGACTACGACAAACAAGTAATTCGACGACAGTCGAAGTTACGTACATGGCTAAGGCCATTGACAGTATTATGGCTAAGGCCATCGTCGTCAACAAGTCGACCCAGCTCGACTACGACAAACAAATAATTCGACGACAGTCGAAGTTACGTACATGGCTAAAGCCATCGACAGTATTATGGCTAAGGCCATCGTCGTCAACAAGTCGACCCAACTCAACTACGACAAACAAGTAATTTGACGACAGTCGAAGTTACGTACATGGCTAAGGCCATTGACAGTATTATGGCTAAGGCCATCGTCGTCAACAAGTCGACCCAGCTCGACTACGAAAAACAAGTAATTCGACGACAGTCAAAGTTACGTACATGGCTAAGGCCATCGACAGTATTATGGCTAAGGCCAATTGGACTTAACAGTCGCCAATCCTGTTCGACTACGGCGAAAGGCACTCAACTAACAATTGAAGTGATGCCATCATTAGCTAAAGCCACCAGTATTTAGCATCAAAGCCGCATCCTATCGGCGGATAACACAGAGAACGTTCGAGAAACACACTGAAAATCCTACAAATGAGCACCCGCTCTGCAGAGACAACGGGTACCAAAATAAAAGATACAAAAGGAAAAAGAATGGCAGCAAAAGTACGACTTTCATTATCATTCAAAAAAAAATGCATGTACACTATCCTATCAAAAGGTCCCATTTACATTCCAAAATACGACAAAACAAAATATATACAAGTCCTAAGGGGCCTCGCCGCTTCGCCGTCACCCCCAGCGTGGACCGCCATTCTGCTTTTCGTCCCCCGCCTGATCGAACATCTTGTTCATTGCCGCCCCGGGTTGATAAGTTGCAGAAATCCAAGAGCCGGATTCTAACGTTGGGACGTCTTTCGGAGTTATAGCCCTCTCCGGTCTGGGGAATCAAGAACGTATACCTCAAGTTTCTGACGGGCGACACGGGCTTGCACCGTCTCCTGAACCTCCGCCTCAGTGGCTTCGCCCTATCACTAAGAACTCCTCAAAAACGACCAATCTCCTGCGTACACCACATTATTTCATGCGCCTCAACGATGCGTCATCCCATCAGGCCTTTGTTGCAGCAAGTCCGCTTATAGACTTATCTCAGCGCCTTGGCACGAGCGGGGTCAAAGCAGCAACCTTGATCCGCAATCAGCAGCTTCCCGCCGCTACCCCACGGCCGGACCTCCCAACCATCTTTCTTCCTTAGACTGGAGAAGAGTCTCCAGCTCAATGTTTCCGATGCCAGAGCAGTCATCAGCTGTCTCCGTCGATTCTGCTGCAGCTCCGGCATCCCCTTCGTCTATCAACTGGTGCCTCGACTGTTCGGACCTCACGGAAACACCCCGAATTCTGGGTCCTGCTTGACTAGGTCCGCCAGCGCCCGATGCTTGGTGCGGCACCGTTGGTATTTTCTTCGCACATCTTGTCGAAAGTGCTCCTTCTTGTGCGTCCCGGCCGCCTTCCTCTCCACCTTTCTCTATATAATGGAGAGTTCTAAAAAGGAGAAGAAAAAGAAAGGCAGGTCAGTCGCATCACAGTATCTCTTACATACAGAGAAAACTTGAAAGCACATCAATGGCCGCGCCAGCGGACCCTCCGTGATAGTCCCCGTCGCTAACACCCCTCAACAGTTCACGCTCAGCGCGGTCGCACATAACAGGGTCCATATCCCCTTTAAGCCTGCTCGCTGTGTTGCATACATCATTTATTGTACCTCCTAGGATCATTAAATTCGGGCGTTTAGACCTACACGCCTGTCTATCTCCACGTGGGCTGGACCCCTCGACCCATCTAATTATAGGCCGGCCTCAGTATCCGCCTCGTGGCGCACCATCAGCCCACTTCTTTCAACAGCGGCTGACGATACCCCTCCAACTACGGGCTGGGCTGGAATCAGCAAACACTCTCCTTTGTGGAGCCGACCTCCCAGAACGGATAGCTATCGGCCATAAAAAATCGGCCATCGATACTTGGACGACGGGTCACTTACGCCTCTCGTCTTCAGTCGCTATTCCCCTTGCCCGTTATCACCGCCGCCTCCTTTCTCTCTGCGCTCATACCTTCGGAAGTCTCCTCCGTCAAGCCCGCTGAGCTAACTGATGAGTCGCTTCTACTTAGACGCCCGGCCATAGGCGCAGCCTCCTGCTGAGGAACCTCAAGAGCGCCAACCGCCTATGAGCCGGCAGGGTATTATCTTTCGCCATCAGAGTCGGTCTCCGCCTAGGCATGCAACAACGGAACTTCTTCTCTTTGGGGGCGAGCTCTCGACCTTGCCAACACGAGTAAAAGTAGTGAACAGAATCTAAGGAGTTTCCAAACCAAGGCCCGAAGAAATTACCTGACGTGACACGAACTGTATGAAGAAAATGCAGCCCAGGTACGGCCCATTACTTCCGCATAAGGTATTATTCTTTCCACCATGGATTTAATATCATCAAAAACTGGGGTGGAGAAGCCCTCGCTACAAAACAAAAAAGAGAAAGAATGAAATCAACAGTGGCCTAAATGTTCAAGGATCCACGAACAGTCATGAATCCTGCAAATAAAGCACTTCACGATCTGGGTTCCACCTTTCCGGGAATCCTTAGGCTTAGACCACCAGGTGCTCCGTCTTGATATAAGAATAGCCCTGCGCCAGAAGAGGCAGTTGGCCTGGTCGTCAGCCCTAACTACCAAACCTTCGTACCACAGGCTTTTCAGTTGCAACATGGTAACCCCCTCATGTAACCGGGCTGAATAACTGTAAGAGATGGTGATACTGAGACGCCGCACTCAGCCTTAGAACGCGTACAGTGGTCAGAATCCTGCAACACCTTCAAGGTGTAAGGAGTAAGCTGGGCCTGGCACACATTGTAAAAGCGCAAAGCTCCTCCACTAGAGGGAAGAATCGGAAGATATAGCCGATCAAAACGGGTACTCCATAAATGTGCAAGTACCCAGGGCCTGGCAACATTGGCGTAATCCATTCCCAGCTGGAGCCATTTCCACATGGCCCGGATGTTGTGTGTCACTCGAAGGTCGTCTAATAGATTGGCAGTAAATCGCTACGCTCCCAGGAAGGGCTGGACTTTTCGTTTAAAGTCCCTTCGGAATATGCATGTCCTTTGGGAGGACGTTGTCTACAAGAAGGGGAACGAGGGTCTTTTTTTTGCTTCCTCTCCCCCTCACCGCAGAGGAAGGCGGAACCCTAGATGGGCTCAGTGTCCTTGGTCTTTTTAACCACCTTGACTAACGTTTTACCATGATGACTCTGTTTGGGAAATAATGCACTAGTCGACCGAGAAATATTGACTTTCAAAGGAAGTGGAGGAATCCCACACGAAATACGAGTTACAGAAAAGGAAGACGAGGAGTAAATCAGAAAATGCTTTTCCAAAAGTTTGAAAAGTTGAATCGAATCAAACCTCTCTCCCTATTTATAGGGATAAGTTTGCGCAGAAATCGAAGGAGTCAGATTTCAAAAACGTGCTGCGGGAAACCAAAACGTCACATCATCCTCTCTGAACCCCTCGGGGGCAAATATAATAATGACGCATACAGGCTAATGACGTCATTCCCAAAAAGAAAAGCCTACGCGTCAGTGGCTCAACAACGTTCATACATTTTACCACAGTCATGTTGCCGCCCCTGTCGAGTCAAATCTCCCTAAGCCGAGTTTGCATTTTCGCCCATTGAAGACGCCCAACCAAATGACATCTTCCAACGAGCGGAGGGACAACTTGTTAAGGTCAAAATTTGACCTGTCAGCGTCTCTACGGCCAAGGTACCCCAGTGAGTATAACGCCACACTAAACGTACAGGGTAACGACTCGGACGTGGGGACAAAGCGACATCGTTTAGGACTCGGTATCTTCCACTAGGAAAACGTTACCTATTTTTGTAATTTTTTTTATTATTTCGAGGAAGAGGTCTCTTATTATATAAGGTAGACCTTTCACATTGTAAAGAGGGGGACTCTGGAATAAAAACAACTCTCTCTTTTCCTCATACTCTCTATTGCCATCTCTAAACGAATACTATCCTCTTAGTTCATATTTATACTATTAGACTCAACAACAACTTCATTTTTCATCTCTAGGATCTATTATATTGATTACGATTTACCCTTTCTTACCTTTTGATTGTTTTAACGCTTGCCAAAGTATTCACTACCAACAAATTGATTTATAGCGACAAATGTTTTTTGTCACTAAAAAGGCTTTATTTTCGTCACTAAATATCTTTTCTGACCAAATTTTTTTTTTCGTCAATTTCTCGTAGCCATAAATGGGTCACTAAAAGTTTACATAAGACGGATTTAGTGGTTCATCGCCTAAATGACGTTACATAGCGACACATTTGTTATTTCGTCCCCAAATATATATTGAATCAGTGACGAACTTATTTTCAGAAAAAAGTTCAACTTCTTTGTAGTTAGAAAAATAACTTTCGTCACTAAATAAATTTTAATACCGACGAAACAATTGTCCACTAATTTTTATCTTGATTAGAGACAATTCTAATTGTCTTTAAAGTGGTTTTCTAATTTGTAAGTTGAAAAATATGATTTTGTTCACATAAGATAGTCAAACTTTAAGAAAAAGATTAATCATAATTTGTATACAAAAACGTTTTCGTCCCTAAATGTATTAAAATTAAAGACAAATTTGTTTTGTCTAAGAAAATTGTAAACGATTTGTGACTGATAGTATTTGGCGTGATTATTATTGATTTTTGGTACTATTTGCCTTTTTTAGATAAATGGATATATTTTAATATTTAGAATTTATAATAATAATGAATATTCTATAATTGAAAAAATTTTAAAAATACATTTTTTGCAAATTTTAATGTTTAAATCGAACAAATTGTTAAAAATACAGAATCTTTATTTCTCATAGAGGCATTAGTTACCAATATTTGGGATTATCGAAATACAAAAGTGAGGATAAAAAATATATACACAAAAACAATGAGTTGGCGGAGTAAAAAAAACATGGAACATTACACTATAATTAATAAAAGATTTCAGTCTCAAATCCCAACTAACATCAAGAAACTGCCAACTAACACTTAAATACATTCACCATTTCTCAATTGGAAAAAAAATACTCAGCTTTTGCTTTAACCAACCCTATGTTAAAATCTTTTGAATTCTTGGGGGGAAATATCTTTCTTGACTGCATTGTTTTCTTTTTCTGTTTCCACATCTTTTTGCTTGGCTCTATCCTCGCCCATGTTTTTGGCTTGAAAAGCCTTCATATTGGATGAAGCAGACCTTGTTTGTCCAGAGAAAAAAAGATAGGCAAAGACAACATCAAACCAAATAAAAACATAGAAGATTAACGAGTTAAATAAAAAAAGAAGAAAGACAAACCTATAGATCTTCGTGAAACCGTCAATGGTGGCAGAGTTTTGAAGAAAAACAGAGCCACTTTTTCATGAGAGAGAAGTCGGGAGATGTAAACTAAAATCAGTCTACAGTTTGTAAATTTGTGGGATAAGCATTGGATCAATGATGGGTAACTTTATGGATTTATTTCAGTTTCATTTCCTTAAGTTTAGGGATCTTAATAAGAAAATGAGTTGAATATGCCGTCCACTTTGTTATGCTAGTTACTCTTACTTATCTACAGAATTCTATTTATTTGATGAAAAAAAATTTAAATTGGTTAAAAAGAATCCAAAAGAGAAACTACATAAAGTAAAAGATCAATTTTCAAATTTCTATTCAAAAATTATACGCTAAAGGCCGAAATTCTCTATATTTTGCAAGAAGCCTTAGAACAATTACATTTACGTAGATACCCTTTTAAAAATTATTTTAATTTTAAGAAAATCAAACATTATGTTTTCTAATAAAAGATTACAGGCAAAAAAAAAAAAAAAAAAAAAAAAAAAAAAAAAATCAAAATTCCTTGATTTTTTTGAAATTCCTTAGATTTGTTTAGTGAACCTAACATTAGAAAATAGATGAAAGTATTCATATATTTTCAAAGAATTTTTGTTCTTTTCTTTTTCAATTTTAAAAATATATTAGAAAATAATCTTAGAATTTTGTTAATTATTATACCTTAGGGTTAAATTAGATTAAACACCTTTGTAATATGACTCAGTTGCAACTATATCTCTTGTATTTTAAATCAAACACTTACACTCCTTATACTATGAAAATCTTATACAAATATAACGACTCAGTAATAGATATACATCACTCCCCCTTGTATCTCGATATCAAATATTTATACTTCATATACTATGAATATCCTAAAATTTTATGATGGCTTAGTTATGATATACTCCCCTTATTCCCTATATTTTTGTAAAAATATTTAAACCCCTTATCTAATAAGAATCATGCATCAAGATAAATGATCTTCCAACTAAGTGAATTTATGATAATTTAGAGTGGAACAATGAATAAGCAAAATAAAATAAAAATAAGAAATTTTTACATAATAAAATATTATAATTTAAAAAATACAAAAAGATTATGTGTTTATGAAGCACACAATGTTTTAAAGGATACATGTTTCGAAATAATTTGAGAAAGTCATACAGGATAAAGTCAAATTAAATTTTACGAGTAATATAAAATTATATTATATTAAACTTGTAATTTATTAAAAATTTATATGTGAATTTAATAATATAAAATAATTGAAAATACGATTAGATAAGAAAGGAACAATAATATAAATTTATTGGAAATATAAAAATATAAGATTTATATTTAAAATTATGATGAGAAAAGTCGTATATATACATACCTAAAATCATAATTAACAAATAGTCATAAAAGAAGAATACATAAAAAAATAATTTCAAGTGATATCGTAAAAGTATATATAATAATTAAATTTCTCAGGTAGGAAGTTTTAGTTAATAAATAGATCTCATAATTTTATAATAAAAATATAAAAATTCTGTTAGAATATTATACATTAAAAAAATATATTATATATATAGCACAAATTAATAATTATTAAAAATATTGGTAGATTTTTTATGAAAATAATAAAAGGCCTATCTCTTTATACTTTTGATGAATTCAAAATTATAATTTAGTAAAAAATAATATTATATTATATAAATTTTTAGTAAAATACAAAATGAGAAAATTAATCAAATATTACAGGAGAAAAGAATGTAAAAAAAAGAGGGGGTCAAGATAATTTATGATATTTATATTTTGAATTAATTAATAAAAATGATAAATAAATAGCACTCAAGAAAATTATTAATAAATTTAGACAATTGAAGAATTTTGAACAGTATAACATAAGTTTTAAAAAATATTTCAGAGTAAGAAAATCCATTTTTATATTATATTAAAGAGAAGTAATATCAAAATATTAAGCCAGTTGACAAGTTAATAAAAGTCATATTAGTAAATATATAGTACTAAGTACTTGCTAATTTAATAATAATAAAGAATAAATAAGGAACAAATAATTTATTTGATTACTATATAATGTTTATACTTTTGAATTTGTATAGATTTATAATATTAAATAATTTAATAATTAAATAACAACTCATGTTTATTAAAATAATATAATATATTAGATCTTAATTTTTATAAGATTAATATTCTGTTAAATTATTCGTATTGCGCGGGTTCTAACATAGTTAGTGATAAAAACTGAAGTCACATAAATACAAAATTTTATGGCTAAAAATGTACCTATTAACTACATAGTCGATTTTGTCACTATTTTAACAACAAATTTTTTAGTGACGGAACTTTTCTCGATTCCACACTTTAGTTAAAGTTGAGACAAATAATTTTGTCACAAATTGCCTGCATATATTATCACTAACTGTGTATATTATTAGTGACAAAAGCTAAAGTCACAAATGAATATAAAATTTATGTAAAAAGTTTGTACGATTTAACTACAAATTTTATTTCGTTGCTATTTTAACAATGTATTTTTAGTGACGAAACTTTTTTGTATTGCAAGCTTTAATTATTTTTTTAGACAAATGATGGTTTGTCACAAATTATTTGCAACATCAGTGACGAAGTTAATTGTCACTGATAATTTATTTTTGTGGCTAATGTTTTTCAATAATTGGCGCCAATCCATGATTTTGGTGGAAACCTTAGTAGACAAAATTTTTGCTACGAAGTTTGTGTTTCGTCACTAAAAGTATATGACTCATGGATTTATGTACGAAATATAATTTTTGTCACAAAAAGTGAATAATTAGCTACGAATTTTCTATCGTAGCTAATAATTTCGTGGTTAAAAATCACATTTATTGTAGTGTATATCGATAACTTTTGAGCCACAGTAATATATATATACAAAAAAGAATCTGAAAGCAAGTAATTTGACAGCTGAACACAAAAAATGAATTACCAAAAAAAAAAAGAAACAGATTATAATGCTACGCAAAGCTTTTATACTCTAACATAAATACCATAAACTCTCATGAAGACATCGATTTCAAATTGCAGTCTATATGCAGTTCTCATCAACTCCAATTGTCGAGTAGTCAAAGCACTTTCAACTTCCATACACTTCATATTTGCGATTCAATCTCTCTGATTGCCTGAATGTCGCCTCAATTTCTTCGTTAACCTGAATGAAATTCCAATGAATAAGGTACTTAGTTTATATATTGTCATTCACCTAAGACATACAAACACATAGAGACATACACACATATACATGTATATATACACATACACACAAGAAAAACACATTGAATGAGATAAAACTGCGTGGAAACACCTGATGAAGCATATCATTGAGCGAAACTGACACAGAAATGCAGCTGAGTGTTCCATTGCTTCAGTTTTCGTTCCTTCCTTTGTGTTTAAGAGATGACACAGGAGAAACCTTCCTTTGTGTTTAAGAGATGACACAGGAGAATCCGTAAGCTACAGGGTTCACAATTTTTGGAGATCCAAAATCTTCATTTACAACTAATGCACAGGAAAGGCCAATTTGCACACACGTACTATCTGTTGGTACTGATCCTGCATATTTAGAAATTTTTCCTGTATAGTATTTGATTTCAAGTATGCGAAAGAGATCAATTGCACTTATTTCAAGAAGACAAAGGAATGATATGCGGAGAATATTATACAATTTTTTAATTAAGCTAAAAGAGATCAATCGCACTTATTTAGGAAGTTCGTTAATGGAAATTCAGTTTTAGTAATCTATAAATATCAAAGTTGCAAGTGAAGATACACGCATAAGTATAGAATATTCAGCGAAAGTCTACTCTTGTAAAGAGCTAACCATATCATCAAAACTGAAAAATCTGCGAGCTACAAATCTAGAGCAGTACCACTAAGCCTCAGATAACATCTGAAGATATAGTAAAGGAAGAAAAATTCAGTATTGAAACAAGACATTGCCTAAGGAAGCAGAAGAATAGAGTTTCAATAAAGAAGGATCTTGTTTTCTGCTCTACTCTATTAATCAACACTTGGTATTCATATTTTCGAAATCTACGCTATTGTAGAGTTAGTTAGCTATTTCATATTTGATACAAATGATTTAGATCATGTAGTTATGCGAATCAGGAATGGGTGTCCCAAGAAATCCTAAATGCCTCTTTCTGATACAAATACCCGAAAATCTTCAAAACAAGAAGACCTAAGAAGCTAATTAGTAGACCTTATGTGAATAGCAAGTATTAATTGCATATCCTGAGTATGAATAGAGAACGCCCGCTGCATCTCTTGTGGTATGTAATAATGAGAGAAGATATTATTTTTAGGTGGTCTACAGTAGCAGCAATTGTTAAATCCATCCATTCAACAAGAAAATTACTTATCGGATAGCCAGTGTTGTGCCCAAATTGTGTCATACCTTGGCTTCTGATAGTACAACGGTCAATTTATAAGATAGCAGTTGCCTGAATGATTTCTTCGTATACTACATTGTGTGTTGTATGATCATCATTGCTATCAAATGTTGGCGGTCGGATCAACAATTTCACAGAATTCGAGTTTTTTGCTCGGGATAAAGCAACATAAAGTTGACCGTGGGAAAAAAAGGCTCTCGTAAATAAATTCCAACAAAATCTAACGTCTGACCTTGAGCTTTATTTATAGGCATAGCAAAACATAATCTAATAGGGAATTGTGTTCTTTTGAAAGGAATAGGTAGTTTTTCATCTTGTGAAGATAACAACGGTATTTTCGGAATAAATACATGTGTGTTTTTTAAATCCCCGCTTGTAATTTTAGCACTTATAATATTCCTTTCAAAATTACAACATACAAGTCGTGTACCATTACATAAGCCTTCGCACGGATTTAAATTTCGCAATAACATAACAGGACAATTTTTTTTCAAAGTTAATTTATACGGAGGTAAACCAGTAGGGTGTAAGCTATGCAAAAAATCGTCATATTGACTTTGATCATTCGTTTCAGTAGTTTCATCAAATGCAACATATGTCCTAGAATCACCCAATAATTGAGTTATGAGCATATCATTTATTTCATCAACGAAGTCATTTTTTGTTGTCAGAATAACACGAGAAGATGTAGAAGACATATTACAAGGAGATGCATAAAATCTGGATAAGTTACTCTAAATAAAAGATTCAACGATTCTTTTTCACTAATAAAAGAAACAATGAAACAATTAGGAATTTCAATCTTACCTTGCCAATTTGTTTTTTCTTTTCCGCTCCCTATTTTCATCAAATATTCACAAAAAGCAAGATCTGTTCTCGCTCGCATATTTAGTGATAATCACAATTTTTCGAGTTGATTCCAAATGTCAGAACATAGCAAGCTTTCTTGTATGAAGTCCTCTTTTTTTCCACCACAAACAACCGAAAGAGTTTGCCTGAAATCACCACCAAAAACAACAACTTTCCCACCAAATAGTATCTTCGTATCCATTAGATCTTTCAATAGTAAATCAAAAGCCTCTCTCAATTCTTTTTTGGCCATTGATACTTCATCCCTTACGATTAATTTGGCATCTTGTGTCAATAATGCAAGCGAACTTTGTTTACTAATATTACATGAGAATTGTCCATCAATATCAATAGGAATTTTAAAACGGGAGTGAGCAATTCGTCCTCCGGGAAGAATTGAAGCTGCAACACCAGAGGTTGCTGTTGCTAAAGCTACAAATCCTTTTGATCGTATAGCAGCAAGTAATGCACGATACAAAAAAAATTTTCCTGTTCCTCCAGGACCATCTATAAAAAAAGCTCCAGGTTTATTTTTAAATATTCTATCAAGAATTATATTATATGCTTCTCGTTGTTCATTGTTCAATTTTGCTTCCAATAACAAATCTTCTTCTCTAACAACTATATTTCTTTCAACATGAGAATCTTGAGCCTCTTTAGCAGCTGATGAAGCTGAAATTCTTTCAGATACAAGTGTAAATTCATTTATGTCATGACCCATTGAATGCAAAATGTCATTAATATGGTTTAAAGTCATATGACAAATCTGTTTCTTGTTCAAATTTGGCATAATCTTAAAGTCTTCAGACATAGAATCTTCAAATTTGTCCCAAAGTTCTTTCGGATTAGCAGGATTACAATAGACCAACAACGTAGCAAATAAGCGTCTTAAACTATAAGGCATCTGATATCTTACAGCTTCTGACATACAGTCAACCAAGCTATTGTCGCATTGTAATAATCAGTTTTTCTCTGCGGCTTCTCTAAATGTACTACAACATACTCCATTTACAGTTAGCAAATGTTGATATGATTTTGGTCCTCTAATATTCATTTATAACAATCGAAGATAGTATCTTTCCCCCTCTGTAGGATGACGTGTCACAATACGTCCAATAACAGCACCCCATTGTCGACGTGTCCACATCCTATATTGTTTGGACCATACAAAATATTCTGAAAATTCATTGTAAAGTAACTTTAGATTCTTAGCATCTTTGTTTTCTCTGTTCATCAAAAAAAATTCTGTCAACATTGTTTTTCTAATCATGAGATTACTTACAATTGCATTTATGGTCTGTGTGGTTTTAAAAGAGACAAATTGTTGTCCTTCAAGATGTAGCTGAAGATGGTAAACAACTGGGCTCATTTCGCTAATGGGAAAACCAAATAAACGCCAAGTTGCTTCTGGTGGCGAAACCCATCTAGCGGATTGATATTGTTTGATCTCATCTATTTCAATATTTGGATCATCAGCATGTACGAAAAAAGCAATTTTATCATGTCCCTTGCAAATATATTTATAAAGATATTTGACAACTTTAATATCAGAACAAACTTCAACATTAATATGACAATTAAATTTGCCCGGTAGATATGGATTGTAAGGAACTACCCAGGAGTTATCAAGAAGTTGTCC
The DNA here is from genome assembly GCF_001879085.1 of Nicotiana attenuata. NCBI lineage: Eukaryota > Viridiplantae > Streptophyta > Magnoliopsida > Solanales > Solanaceae > Nicotiana > Nicotiana attenuata. Next base: position 20,122,437 of record NC_031989.1, read on the forward strand.
TCCAATATTTACAACTTTGCCGGTGTTTCGTCTTTGATATATTGGATACCTATCTTTTCCCTTTGATGTGTGATCGGCAAATTCCTTTGGATATTCAAACTTACAATATCATTTTTTTTCTGTACAAGGACATTTAGGATTTAAGCTACCACAAGGTCCATGCATCATATGTTTAGTAACAAGTGTATGCAAGTAATCATTCGTATCAGGATCAGGCAATTCAGTACAAACAATTTTATCATAAGCTTCTGGAGTTAACAATTTATATTCGTTGTTGAAATATATGATAAGAAAATGAGCATGTGGAAGACCGCGCTTTTGAAATTCAATAGTGTACATAAAAGCAGCCACTCTTCCAAATATGTTTCTCTTTAGTATATCTATTTTCATCTCTTCTACCTTCGCTCTAAACACTCGACTAACTAAATCAGGCCGATTTTATACCTCATCTGTTACAAATAAATGTTCTTCTATTTCAGGCCAAGATGGATTGCATGTCATTGTCAAAAATATATTAGGTTTTCCAAAATATTGCACTAATGCAATAGCGTCCATATATCTTCGGCGCATATCTCTAGGACCTCCTACAAAACTCGCAGGAAGAAAACTTTGTTTACCAATATTTGATGCATCTCTCTCTCTGTGTCTTAGAACATCAAGAAGCCCCGCTAACGCATCAACTCGAAATAAATCTTGATTAAGTGAATAGAAATCTAACCTTTGAGTCTCAAGCTTGATGAATTGATAAACTGAGTACTGTTGAAATGTTCTCCCAACATGCAAAACTCCGTTTTCTTCGTCATCCCTCATTTGAAGCTTATAACAGTAATATTCACGGCAAGATACAATATTTTTTTTTCGTTTCTTTTTTTGCAGAAGTTCCGCTTCCATATCAAGAAGCATGTCAATTGAGCACATATTTTCGACACTCGGAAGTTGGTCGTGTTCACAATAAATTCCAGTCCTAATAGTATTGTTTGTTTGAATAATCTTTTTAATACCACAGTGCCATCCATTCTGTCCATAAGGACTATGATTTGGTCTATTCCACACATTTAACTAAGAATAAGAACAAAGGATTTCGAAATTTGAAAAAAAAAAATTAAGTCATCAACGGAAAGAGAGGGATTGGAACCCTCGGTACGATTAACTCGTACAACGAATTAGCAATCCGCCGCTTTAGTCCACTCAGCCATCCCTCCCAATTGAAAAAGATAATTACTACATGAGATAGCACATAACATAAAGGAAAGAATCTTTCTTTTTCTCTTTTCTTCTTTCTATATTATATAGATATGTAAACTTTTATCATCAATTTCCTTTATTTCTTTATCTAAAGTAAAGGAGGGGCTCAGAAGAGCCAAGAATATCAAGAAAAATAAAAGAATACCTCTTTTCTTTGTCTAGATTTTGAGTAATAGATACTGCAACGGATCATAACAGCCGTAGTAATAATTTACCAATTGGCTCTTACAACTATGCGTATAAATTCGAATGTGCGGTAAAGAAATATTGGAACTACTCTCATCTTCTATCCATATTGCTGCTACTTCTGATGATGTTGGTAAGTTGTATGTTCTTTGATCTAAACCAGAGTCAGACTTAAGCGCAATATAGAAGTTGGATAATTCTGAAATATCTATTAATGATTTCAAGAAAATGCAGTATGGGTTCATTTTTAAAGTGTCCATCAAAGTTCTGATAACTGATTCATTAAGCTTGTCAGAGAATGCCATCCAATTCACTACCTCATTATTTGTATCGTAGAAATACAACTGTAGATTTTTAGCCGGTTGACTCGATGGCACCAAGTCATCTATAAAATTATACATTTTTCTTTGAACTCTAAATGTATAAATACCGCGATTTCTTCTTGCTAAATCTCTGTCATATTTCACTCCAAGAGATGTAAATGCGAACATATTATTATACATTCTAACATAAGTGCGAAAATGTTGACATTCCTCAGAGTTTCCTAAATAAAGATTTAGCATTTCAGCAGGCATTCCATAGTGAATCAATTTCACTGAATCATTGTCACAACAAAACCCCGGCGGTTCATATTCAAATCTTTTGGCTCTACAAAATTCACAGTTTGATACGAGTTTGTGTCTAAAAGAGCTAGTAGGCAATTCATTAGTGTTGCAACGACCCAATATTCTATTTTTACGACATGTGTATCTCAAATTTTAGCGAAGGCAAATATATTAGTTCAAGGAAAAAAATAACTAAAATGGTTTGAAGGGTAGTTGAAAAGAAACCTTTCTTTGTTGTTGTATGCGACCTAATGGTGTATTGTTGGGTGCACGTTCCTGACGTGGACCCTAACATATAAGGAATTATCACATAAGTATGGATATGTCAAAAAACTACGAATAACACCATTGTTCCAGGCTTACCAACTTAAAAAATGCAGGAAACTACTATTTATATCTCTGCCATTATCAGAAATAACGGAAGCATAAACTGAGTGCACATTTGGTAAGACAGACAAAGAGAAAACAAGTTAGTCACATCACATTGATGTGTGAACGTATAAACTAAAATATTTCTATTATATATAAGTGCCTAAGGTGGACGAACAACGCACATTAAAGTGGTACAAAATGTTACTATGGTTTGTACTTTGTACTCCACTCAGAAAGACTCCCCTCTCCCTCACACTGTGTTCCACTCAGAAAGACTCACCATCTCACTCACACGTATTCCACTCAGAAAGACTCACCCTCTCCTTCACACAGTTCTGCTGTCGTTTCTCACTCTCTCTTGAACCTTCTTCTTCCCTATTTCCAATTTTCTTCAAATTTCTTCTGCATCTTGGTGGTGTGGGGTCTTCCTTGGATTTCTCTCAAAGCTTTTCCATTTTGCGTATTTCTTTCGAAGATTCTCCCTTTTGGTTCTAATTTGTTATGGACAGTTATGCTCTCGGTTCGAAGTTCTGGTACTTTTTTTGTCTAATTAATCTTTTATTTATTGCACTTGTTTGTTGGTAAAATTTTGCTAGAATTACATATATCAGTAATTTTATTTGAACATGCAAATATTTCAAAGTTTATTCATCTCTGAAACTGCGATTCTTTTTCTCCTTCGGTGCTTTGAAGCATCAAACTTGGTTGAAAGATTACGTCTTGACAATATGATTAAGCATACTTCAATATTAGTATGCATACTTTCATGGTGTTTATGTGTAAATATTTAGAGGAATAGTGTATCGTTTGTGATAGTTTCTTATCTTTCCTAATATTTTTTTTAACTTTGTTTTTCCAGTTATCCAACCTTTTTCCATTCTTAAGTTACTTGACATGATACAGATAACTCTACGGCGTTTGATGATATGTGTGAAATAACGTTAATGATTATATTGGTAAGTGAACCTTTTAGGTCCCTGCATTTGAAATTGAACATCATAAAAGATATGCAGTTGATAAACTTCGACAAGAATAGATTCACTGTCTAATACTTGTTAAATCTTTTCTTAAGTTAGTGTTTGTATGACCATGTCATTTTACATGAATAATATAATCAACTAATATGTCATTGAGGTGATCTTATTCTTCCCTTTACCTCTACTTTCATGTGAAGCAAACAATTGTCCCACAGGAACTTCTATTAAGCACAGTGAATTCCAAAACTTAAGACTACTATTTTACATACCCCTGTGGGTTGACATAATTCCTTGGCCTATATGGTCCAAAAAGTTAAATTCTAGACCTAAAAGAATAGGACACTTAACTGGAAATTGTTTGCAAATAAAATTATCTCTCGAATAAATATAGGCGAAATGGTTTCCTGGTCACTTAAACTTGTACTGGATTTTAAAGCCGATACACGAACTTACATGGTTCCCATTTGAACACTCAAACTCAAGTATCCGGTAATTAATAAACCTATTTGACCGTTGACCATGCATATGTGACAGTGACAGAGATGATGTGGACAAGGTGTGTGCAAGTCACGAAAATTACGCGTGTGACTGCAATAGTTTTGATTTAAAAAATCTAAACCAGAAAAAAAAATTAAAAAGAAAGAAAATAAATCAGACCCACTTCCCCCATCCCCGCAAAATATACTTCACCCCTGTGTTCTTTCCAATCCTAAACCCTTTCCAATTCCAAATATTAATTCCCAGAGCTTCATCCACCTCCTCAACATCCCCGTATCCCATCTTCTCATATATTTTCTCCGCCGTCTTATCAAACGCCGCCGCCACATTCACCGCCGTTTTAGCAGAAGCTTCCATAAACAAACATCCATTACTCTTCGCGAATTCCTCGCCTCCCTCTGCACTAACAGTCCTAATAATTTCTCCGGCATCACACTTGTTCCCCACCACTATTACTGTCGTGTCGCGTTGTTGCAGTATATCTTCAAGCCAACTCGACAGCGGCTCGAAAGTGTGCCTTTTACTCACATCGTAAACAAGCAAAGCTCCTGCGGTGGCTCTGTAATATGCCCTCGTAACCAAAAGGCGTAGAAGGAAAGAAATTTCAAATTAGCGAAGCTCCTGCGGCGTCTCTGTAAACAAGCAAAGCTCCTTCTAAAAGGTGTAGAAGGAATAATGAAAGAAATAAAATAAGAAGGAAATTTTGATAAATTAATTATAAAAAAATAGGACCCCTGATGACACGTGTAAAATAATAAATGACTTTAGTATTTGACGTGTTCTTTTTGTCAGGCAATTGAGCTACACGCTCAGAAGAAGGGGTTTATTTGTAATCAACTGGTTGAGTTGAGGTGCTAAAATGGGAAAGTCAAGAGTTTATATATCGGCTTTAAAATCCGTTACAAGTTTAACTGGCCAGGAGGCCATTTAAACATCAGGGGATAAGAGAAATCTGGGCATCAAAGAAGATGTTGATGTGAAGTTGAAGAGTTTGACGTCATATAGTTATCTTCTCAGTCGTTTCTTATTTGGGATAATAGCTGTAGAAATTAACTATATTGTTGATTAATTTGCAGAAATTTTCTTCGAGGTCAAGTTTTAGTTATCTTTCTTATCCTTTATTCTAATTTGTATCAGACATATGTCTTTGTATAAATTACATATGGGTTATTCCACTATTGCTTTTCTCAATTTCTCTTCTCTTAGACCTAAGTATACATTCTCACTAGATAAACCTCTTTGTATTTAAAGTAAAAGAAACGAAAGTTCAGGAGTTGGAGAAAGCAGAACCACCATGCACTACTGATGATGCATTCACACCCTACAAATTCTACCATGCGAGTTCTTCTGGTCATCAAAGGTGCTCTTCAAAGGTCCTCTATCTTTGCAGCTTTCAAGTTTTAAGTTTGTGTTAATGTGTTAAAGTAAGCTAAGTTGTTTATGATTATTGTTGTATTGTCTACCTTGTGGTTGCACTCTTTTCTTTTGATGGATTTGCACAAAGTATTTTTTAAATTACCATTTGATGTTGCAAAACTCTTCGGAGCCGTCTGGTCCAGCGTACTATCGTTTCCATATGAATAGTGCGAGATATCTCCTCCACATTGTTATTAAAAGCAATCGTTTTGTCACTTAAAGTGATGGAACAATGTGAAACGAGAACGAGGGTTCGTTGCTTCACGGACAAAGCCATATGCTTCAGAGTGCACTTCAAACAATGATGTGCAAAGTGATCTCAATGAGAAAATAATTTTTGAATCTCAGCTTTGAGGAGTTGGATTGATATTGGTATTAATTAGCAATTTTTAAACAGTCATATCCTGTCTCTAAATGATTTATGTAGTTTTTTGCATTTTGATAGGCAGTTCGTCATTTTTTCTTTTGACTATATACCTTTAAGAATTTGAGCTCTTCAACATGACTTACTATGAATGATTTGTATGGGCTAACTATAGAGTTTAAAATCTCATCTTCTCCTTTAAAGTGGGAGTCAATTATAGGATATTCTACTTACTAACAACTTAATGAATCAAAGAGAACATGCTAAATTGGAGCCAGATATTCTTTCGAAATGCTGTGAGATTCAAGTGTGTAAATAGGATGGAAGATTTTATTAATGTATACAACTTTGTACTGCTTTGTTAGATGTACTTTATTTATGTAAAATCAACAACATTACTTCATTTGTGAAATGAATTCTTAAACGTTATTTCAGAAAACTATATAAAGATGGACACCAACATAAAATATAGGAGGATATAGGTGTTTAACCAAAAAATAATATTTTGGACAAAGCTAGAATTTGAGATGAAAAATCGGGTTACTGATAATCAAGAGACCAGAAAAGAATAATAGGCTTTCTGAGAATAAGAATAAAGCAGTAAACAAGTTTGTATTTCAGTATGATGTCAATGATCTTTTCGTGTCCCTTCAAATGATGAGACTTCTTCCTTTTATAGTTGATTCTAGGTAAAGGAATGAAACCTAAGCTTTAATGAGACAATTATGGACAATAAATGACATTAAATAAGCCGTTACACAATCATTCCTATTAAATACCAATTTTCTAACGTATCAGGTATTTAATACTGAACTTGGACTCCTTTTTGTCTTCAGATCCATGTCTTCAATGCCTTTCGATCCATCGGCTTTAAATGACTTGAATTGGTACGAGACTCGTGTCTAAATTGCTTCTCGTGCCTATTTCACTTCCTCTTCCCGTACCTCTCATCTCCCGTACCTTTTTCTCAATTGTTACGCTTTGACCATTTCACCAGTCCACGTATCACGCCACGTCATCTTCAATATAAATTCAACTTTTTTTTTCCCAATACAGATAGTCCCTCCACTTTCCATTTATTTATCAATTAAATAATTGGGAAGTGGATCTTCATAAAAAAGGAATTTTTGCCATAATCAATGCGCATGACAATATTGACGTCTCAGTTGTCTTTTCCATTTAATGTTCTGTCCATGTGTCACTTTTTGATTGATTCTGCTATTTTGCACCCTTTTTCAAGGCTTCTTTACTTCCACTATTCACGAAGTGATAGTTGCCTTTATTATAGGCTTTCCATCATTACTCTTCTAAATTTGACGGTTGCCATCATATACATACTTAACCTTTTCTTCCTTTGTCTTCTTCTCCATAAATCTTTAGCGAACGTTTTCTTCCTCACTTTTGCTCTCCTTTGATTCATCTTTGCTCAACAATGGCGTCTCCAAACCCTAACCCTAAAAGAGTTCCAATTTTAGACAAATTCCCCAATGCCCCTGTTAGACATAGAAGAGACAGAGGAGGCAGGCTTCGTACAGGGTTAGAATCTACTCGAGGCGACTCTTCTGGTTCTTCTTCTGGGAGTTCTATTCTGAAAACTCCTTCTTCTAAAGGTAAAGAAATTCCTGATTCTTCTCGAGAACCTTTAGTTGATGAAATCGTACCAAGTGATTTATCTTTTGTAAGTGATAGACAATCTCTTCAAAAGCAAGTTGCTGGTTTAGAAAAAGCTGATACTTATCCTACATTAGTGACCGAACTTACAATCCCTACCATCAGAGGAGATTGTAACTGGAAAAATAGTCTTCGAATGTCAATTCCTTCCATAAATCAAAGAATTTCTTCTTTTAGGATTGGGTACTGTTTTGTTTATACTTACCCTTTTACTTTGGGTTTTAATCCCCCAATTGACCCAATCATTCTCGATTTTTGTCGTTTCTTTAATATTTGTTTGGCCCAAGTTGGTCCTTTAGTATGGAGAGCAGTGGCTTGTTTGAGATATCTATCTACCAAAGCCACTGTTAATTTCACCTTTTCTCACCTTATCCATTTATACCATCCTAATTTAATACGTCATGGAGTTTTTACCTTAACTGCGAGAAGCAAGAAGGTTTTGGTAAGCACAGAAGATGACAATGATCGTGGATGGTAGGCCCGTTACGTTGCTGTACGTACGGTGGATTTGCTTGGTGAAACAAATATTCCCTTCCCTGAGAAGTGGAATTTTGCACGTAAGTTTTTTTTTTTGACCGTACCTATTTTTGAGAATTTCGATTCTTTTTCTGACTTCGTCTCTTTTTGGTTTTTTGTAGCAACCATGGGAGATGTGGAACCTGTTCCCAACTTTCGTGGTTGGGTAGATTCAATTTTGAAGATTGCTCCTAAGGAGCAAAGAACTTGGAAATCAATTTCTGCTTTACATGGCTGGAAAGTTAAAACACATGGTATCGCCTTTTTTACACACTTTTCTTTTTGCACATTAAGTACTTTTTCCTTAATGTTGATTGTGTATCCTTCTTTTAATCAGGATTTGGTAACAAAGGAATGACAGCTGATGTAGTTACGGCCATTCGCATGTCTGGTAATGCTGCACTTGACTTGGACAAGGCTCGAACCTTGCTTCAAAAAAGGAAAGCAATAGGAGAAGGTTCTAAGAATGAGGAAGAGGGAGGTACCTCGTTAATAGCCAGGCCACGAATTAGGAGACGAGTCATTAATGATGATGAAATTGAAGATACTCCTGCTCAAACTTCGACCACCGAGCCTGTTTTGATTCCTTCAGACGAGGACACCGTGCCAAGAGACACGAATGAATCAACTCAGCATCTCTTTGATAGTGGTTTTGAGAGTGGCAAGCTCGGACCTGTTTTTGATGAAGTTCCTCTTTCTTCATTCGCACCTACTTCCTCCATTCCTTTGCCAACCGTAAGTGTTTCCTTGCCAGCATTGACTGCTTCTGTTCTTTCACCAGTTTTGACTGCTCCTACATCCATTCCTATGTCTACTTCTTCCGTTCCTGCTTCAACTCCCACGACTCCTGTGGTGTTTACCTTTTCTACTACTCCTCCTTCCGCTGTTCCATCTTCATCTGTCCCACATGTAGAAGTAAGTTCTAGCAATAGAGGCATGACTATGAGGAGTGTCACACTCGAAATCCCTGCTAATCAAAGCCTCTTAAGAAAATCCGGGAGAGCTGATACTTGGCTCGAACCTCTTATTGGAGAAATCGAGAAGAATAAGATGCAGAGCCATAGTTGTTACACTTTGATGAATGACATAGTTCATTCAACTTTAAAGGTAATTTTCTTAACCTTGAATGCTTTCCTTCTTTTTCTTTCTAAGTTCTCACTTCTATGCTTTATAACCGTAGGCTAATCTTATTGGGACTGAGCTGATGGGGCGAGTCTCTACATTGGAGAAAAAGGAGCGAGAGTCTACAAAGGCTATATCTGAAGCTAGGAAAATAGCTGAGGATGCCTTATTTGAGGCAGCAAATTGGAAAGAACAATTTGAGAGTGCCCAAGGGACTGTAGAGGAGTTGCAGGAGAGCAAGGCTCACTTGGAGCAACAAAATCGTGGCTTAACTTCTGAGCTGGGAATTGTCAATGCTTCTTGGGGTCAGCTTAAAAGGGACAAAGAGCTTCTGGAATGCTCTCTATCTAAAGCCAATGATGAGATTAAAGAGCTTAAGGCACTCATGGAGAAGAAAGAAGAATACGCAAGGGAGTTAGCTCAAAACTTAACTCATGCTCAAAATGACTTAAGGATTTCTTCTGACAAAATTCGTGCATTGGAAAGTTCCCATGCCTCTCTTGAAGCTTCCCTGGATTCTCACCTAGCCGAGCACCAAATAATGAAAAATGACCTTGCTATGTGGGAAAAGGAATATAAGGCTCTGGAGAAGGAATATAATGCTCTTGAAGAAAATTTCAACATAGACGTGAGTTGGGCTTTTCTAAATTCTCGGCGTGATGCTTTGATGGAGGCTACACAGGAAAACTTTGACTTGCAATCTGAACTGGCCAAAGTCATAGACACTATCGAGAAAGGTCAACAACCTGCTGATACTCCTTCTCCAGCACTTGGAACTATTGATACCCCTTCTCCAGCACTCGAAGCTCCTGGAACGGAAGAGTTTTTGAACTCTGAAGCAGTTACTGAGGTACTTGAAGTTGTGATTCCAGCTTCCGAGGGTGAAACTTCTATGACACAGTCTATGGGAATTGAAGTTCCTGTGACTATTACTTCCCTCGTTGATGTTATCACTTCAAGCTCAGCTGAAACCGCTCCTATTGCTGCTTCTTCAGAAGTTGTGACCGCACCTGTTATTGCCTCAGAAAGTGATGTTACAACTTTTAATGATTGTTAATGTTATCCCTTGGCAATTTTGAAGGGATCTTTTGATGAAGTCCCCAGTTACCATAATGGGGCACTTGTAAGACAAACATTTTGATGACTAAGTTTTTCCTCAATCTTCTATGTTAAGAAGTTTTATGAGTACTTCTTTATATTCTATTCTTGCCTATTTACTTATTTAGGACTTATAGAATAGCTTAGCATTTTTATCCTTTGGAAATGCTTTATGATTCTTCTCATGGAATATCAACATGAGGTTTATAAAAGAGGGCCCTTTTATTTTATAGACACTTAATGAAGAAGACGTCTCAACTTCATAATGGTGTTATAATACGACGAAAGTAATAGGAATACACATGTTTTGTATGAAACAACTTTGATAAGTTTTCATTCATGAATTTTGACAATTTTTTTTTGACTATTACATGTGTTAAAATACATCTATAACTTTCTCGCAACTGTTTTTCTCGTAACAGATTTTTACATGATATAAAATAGACAAGGTTTTTCTTCATAACCTGTTTCAGTATATAGTCACAACCCTATCTTTACATATTTAGGAAGGGTTTGAGAAGTGACTTCGTTTGCAACATTATAATGAATGTTTTATGCTGAGTGCTGAAGACTTCGTAACTTCCTCTCAACACTTGTCTTTTTGTAGCTAAATCTTGCCAAAACTTTAACCAACTGTTGTTCGATATTCGTATCTGCTTTTCTGCACTCAGCGGTATATAACATGTAGTCCCCCAAGTGTTCGAGCGGTGAAGAATGAAGCCTCAAGCACTTGTTTGTTTCTCTCAGTTTGGTCCTTTTCCTGAAACAGAAAAATATACGGGACTCGGAGGTGCGATTATAGATGAAGACTGCCTAACCCGTGTATATTTCCATCAGATTAATGTAACCCTAGGCTCGGAATTTAAGAATATTCCATTTTGCCGTGCAGGTCGTGACTCATCATGTGGCACGAGTTAGGGTTTTTGCCTAGCATCTAAAATCGTTAGTAAAATTTTAACAATTCAAAGAAAAAATTTAACATGGGGATACCTGACTGTGACCATTCCCTTAGAAGTAATATCTCTTTAGATGGACAGCATTCCAATGTGAAGGTAAGACCTTGCCATCCATTGTCTCCAACTCGTATGCTCCCTTCCCTGCAATGTCACGGATTCTGTAGGGTCCCTCCCACGTTGGACTTAGCTTTCCAGAGTTAGCAGCCTTCGTAGATTGGAACACCTTTTTGAGCACAAAGTCCCCAATTTTGAAGAACCTGAGACGTGCTTTCCTGTTATAGTATCGTTCAATTACTTGCTTTTGAGCTGCCATCCTTATTAATGCCGCTTCTCTTCTCCCTTCGAGCAAATCAAGGTTCAACCGTAACTCTTCATTGTTCGAGGCCTCCGTTGCTTGAACGTACCGTGTGCTTGGTTCTCCTATTTCTACTGGAATCAGAGCCTCAGCACCATAAACCATCGAAAATGGGGTTTCTCCCGTGCTTGTTTTTGTCGTTGTACGATAAGCCCATAATACTCCAGGTAATACCTCGGGCCAATTACCTTTCGAATCCTGCAATCTTTTCTTCAAGTTGTTGATGATAACCTTATTCGTGGACTCAGCTTGTCCATTTCCCACTGGATGATATGGTGTAGATGTTATTCTTTTAATCTGCCAACTTTCAAAAAATTCTGTGATTTGGGCCCCTATGAATTGTGGTCCATTATCACAGACGATTTCCCTTGGTACTCCAAAACGGCATATTATGTTTCTCCAAATGAAGTCTTTAACTTCTTTCTCCCGCACCTGTTTAAAAGCTCCTGCTTCTACCCATTTAGTGAAGTAATCTGTAAGCACAAGTAGAAATTTTACCTGACCTTTTGCTAGTGGTAATGGACCTACGATATCCATCCCCCATTTCATAAAGGGCCACGGGGCTATGACAGGGTGGAGTAACTCAGCTGGCTTATGCATATTATTGCCGTATCTTTGACATTTATCACATTTAGATACGAAATCGTTAGCTTCTTCTTCCATCTTAGGCCAATAATACCCTGCTCGAATCAATGTTTGTACTAACGATCTCCCACCAGCGTGATTTCCACAATGTCCTTCGTGTATTTCCCGCATCACATACTCTGTTTGAGAAGGTCCGAGACACCTTGCCAATGGTCCACCGAACATCTTTCGATAAAGATTCCCTTGATGCAAACAGTAACGAGCAGCTTTCTTGCGAAGTGTGTGTGCCTTCGCTTTGTAAATAGGTACGGTTCCATGCTGCAAAAAAGCAACAATTTCGTTTCTCCAATCCCATGTTAAATGATTAAAATGCACCTCATTATTGTCAGGTTCGAGAACGGAATGAAATAGATGTACAACTGAAGCATTTGCATCATTTGCTATGTCCGCTGCAGACGCGAGGTTAGATAAAGCATCCGCTTCTGCATTTTCATCTCTTGGGATCTGCATTACCTTCCAAGTTTGGAATTGTGTTATTAATTCCCGTACCTTTTCCAGATATTCTTGCATTCGAGTTTCCCTGGCTATAAAAGTCCCCAGTATTTGATTAACCACAAGTTGAGAATCGCTCTTGATTATAATCTGGGTTATGCCAAGTTCCCGTGCCAGTTCTAAACCTGCAATTACAGCCTCATACTCTGCTTCATTGTTAGTTATAGAATGACATTTTATAGCTTGTCTAATAGTTTCACCTGTAGGAGGTACGAGAACTATCCCTAGGCCTGCACCTTTTACATTAGAAGAACCATCATCGAATAAAATCCAAGTCCCCGGGTTTGCACCATTAAAAACTTGTAACTCTTTTTCTGCTTCTAAATGCATTCCCTGACTAAAATCAGCTATGAAATCGGCTAATACTTGAGATTTTATTGCAGTTCTAGGTTGATAACTGATTTCATATTCGCTTAACTCTATAGCCCATTTTGCTAACCTTCCTGATAACTCATGTTTATGCAAAATGCTTCGTAATGGAAGAGCAGTAACCACAACAATGGGATGAGACTGGAAATAAGGTCTCAATTTTCTAGATGTCATGATCAAAGCTAAAGCTAACTTTTCTAGTTGCGGATATCGTGTTTCAGCATCTAACAGAGATTTACTTATATAATAGATAGGAGATTGTTTACCTTGGTCCTCTCGAACTAAGACAACACTTACCGCAACTTCTGATACAACCAAATAAATGAGTAACTTTTCACCCTCCTTTGGTTTTGCTAGCAACGTTGGGTTTGACAAATAAGCTTTCAAATTTCTGAGAGCCAGTTGACAATCTTCGTTCCATTCAAAATGATCTTGTTTTTTGAGTGCAGAGAAAAATTTAAAGCACTTCTCCGAAGATTTGAAAATAAACCTCCCCAAAGCCGCAATTCTTCCTGTTAATCTTTGAACCTCTTTCTTACTTGTAAGGATATCAGGAATTTCTTCTATTGCTTTGATATGAGAGGGATTCACTTCGATGCCACGGTTAGAAACAAGAAAACCCAAAAATTTACCTGAGGCAACTCCAAATGCACATTTTTCTGGGTTGAGTTTCATATTAAATTTTCGCAAAATTTCAAATGTAACAGATAAATGAGAAATATGATCATTAGAATGCTGGGTCTTGACTAGCATATCGTCTATATATACCTCCATAGTTTTTCCTAAATGTTCTTGGAACATTTTGGTGACCAACCTTTGATAGGTTGCTCCAGCATTCTTGAGACCAAAGGGCATTACTTTATAACAGTAAGTCCCCCTGTCTGTGATGAAAGAAGTTTTATTTTCATCACTGGGGTCCATTTTTATTTGGTTGTACCCCGAATATGCATCTAAGAAACTTAAAAGTTCATGCCCTGCAGTTGCATCAATTAACTGATCTATATGAGGTAGAGGGAAGGAATCTTTTGGACAGGCTTTGTTAAGGTCGGTATAATCTACACAAACCCGCCACTTACCGTTTTTCTTAGGTACGACAACCGTGTTAGCCAACCAATCGGGATACTTTACCTCACGGATTGACCCAATTTTTAATAGCTTTTGGACCTCCTCTTGAATCACCTGGTTTTTGAAAGCTCCTTGCTTTCTTTTCTTTTGTTTTACGGGTGTGCAGGATGGGTCTTCATTTAGTTTGTGAGTCACTACATCCGGTGGTATTCCTGTCATATCAGCATGGGACCAAGCAAAACAATCCACGTTAGCTTTTAAGAATTCAATTAACATACCTCGCGTATCTGAGCTTAAGTTGGCTCCCACATAAACCTTTCGTTCAGGCCATTGTTCAAATAGTATCGCAGGCTCGAGCTCCTCAATTGTTGTTTTGATGTTTTCATTCTCTTCAGGTTCTTGAATCATATCAGGTCTCAAGTCTAAATCTGTCTTTCCTTGTTCAGTTGTGGTTTGGTCTATGTCTTCTTCAACCTTATTTACAGCACTCGTATCTGTTACAATATTAATACTCCTAGCTGTATGTTGTTCCCCTCGAATTTGACAGATTCCCCATGGTGATGGGAATTTCATTACTTGATGTAGAGTTGACGGGACAACGTCCATATCATGAATCCACGGTCTCCCCATGATTACATTATATGCCATCTCCATATCTACTACCTGAAATTTGGTATCTTTCACAACACCCTCTGCAAAAGTTGTTAGAATTACCTCTCCTTTAGTTACAACACTGGAATTATCGAATCCTGTTAGAGTATGCGCCTTTGGAATCATCTTATCCTCCGCTTGCATTTCACGTAGCACTCTTAATAGGATGATGTTTGCAGAACTTCCTGGATCAATCAAAACTCTCTTTACATTAGTATCATGTACAAGTAAAGATATTACCAGCGCGTCGTTGTGGGGGGTGATCACTCCTTCTGTGTCTGCATCATTAAAAGTGATACTTTCATCCTCTAAGGTTTGGCGCACTTGTTTCCCGTGCGTGATTGTGACTTTGGAAACTTTATTTGAAGCTGTGTATGTTACTCCATAAATATCTTCTCCCCCACTTATAACATTCACGGTTCTCTTGGGTGATGGGGGCTTTGGTGGCTCTTGCCTGTTTTTCATGTAGGCTTGCTTTCCTTTCTCACTAAATAACTCAGTGAGATAACCTTGTTTCAATAGATGGTCCACTTCACTTTGTAAGAATCTACATTCTGAAGTCTTATGCCCGTGATCATTATGAAATTCGCAACAATGATCTGGATTGCGCTTGTTTGGATTTGATCGCATCTCCTTCGGCCACCGTACCTTATCTCCCATGCTCCTCAAAACAGCTACGAGCTCGGAGGTAGTGACATTGAAATTATATCCGCCGAATCTTGCCTTCAAACTTCCATCATTATCTCGTGACTCCTGTCTATTTCGATCATTCTTGAACCTTGATGAAGAGCCGGATTCCCTGCTCCTTGATTTTTGATCATATCGTTGATTTTCCTGTTTTGTCCGTGAATCTTTTCCTACAGGACCCATATAAGGATCGTACCTGTTTTTACCTGATCTTTTTTCAGTTTCAGATCTCCTTGAACTGCTTCTTTCTTCATGTTGAAATCGAGGCACAGTATCTTCTTCGATTCGCAACTTCGTACTGTACCTGTTATACACATCATTCCACGTGGTTGCAGGGAACTCTCGAAGGCTTTCCTTAAGTCTTCTCGTGGCTTCAGAACTTTTAACATTTAGATTGCTCGCAAAAGCTATTGCAGCCCAATTATCTGGTACACGGGGTAAAGTCATTCGTTCACGTTGGAACCTATCAACAAAATCTCTGAGCAACTCTGTATCCCCTTGTTTGATTTTAATGATGTCCTCCATTCTTTTTTCAACCTTTTGTTCTACTGAGTGCGCCTTAATGAAAGAATCTGCAAGCTCAGCAAAAGAGTTTATAGAGTTTTCAGGCAAAAGAGAATACCAGGTTAGCGCACCCTTGGTGAGTGTTTCACCAAATTTTTTGACCAACACGGACTCAATCTCCTGCTTGGTTAAATCATTTCCTTTGACCCCTGTAGTAAATGCTGTCACATGGTCACGTGGATCGGTTGTGCCGTCATATTTTGAAATGTCAGGCATTTTGAACTTTTTAGGGATTGAAAGGGGAGCAGCACTTGGTTTCCAAGGTTGTTGTGAATATTTATCCACATCTATTCCTTTGATTATTGGGGGAACTCCATGGATTTGCTCGATGCGCTCGTTTTGTTCTTTGAGCTGTGTCTGCAAAGTTAGTACCAAATTTTGTAAATAAGAACTATTTGTATTACCTGGATTCATTTCTCGTGGTTCAATGGGGGTTCCTTCGTTTGAATTAACAAGGCCAGAACGAGGATTCTCCAGTGTATTGTTATTAGGCGAAGGTGTGGACGACGCAACAGGTAACCGGCTAACTAGCGCTTGAAGAGCTTGGCTAACCCGTGCATCAATTATTCTTTGCAGAGCTTCCTCTGGTCCCTCAAAATGTTCTGATTGCTCTTGCTCATCAGCATGTGATTTAGGAGTGCCTTCACGAGATTGACGTGGTGAATTTTGAAGGGAAGGAACCACGTTAATGTTCTGCAAATCTCCTTGATCTTGATGAATTTGATTTTCATGGTTTCCCAAGGTGTTTTCACTGTTATTATTGTTGTGTGACATGATGATAACAACAGATAGAATGTAACTTAAAAAGAATAGATTATCAGATTCCCGATACCAGAACCAATTTGTTTAACCAAAAAATAATATTTTGGACAAAGCTAGAATTTGAGATGAAAAATCGGGTTACTGATAATCAAGAGACCAAAAAAGAATAATAGGCTTTCTGAGAATAAGAATAAAGCAGTAAACAAGTTTGTATTTCAGTATGATGTCAATGATCTTTTCGTGTCCCTTCAAATGATGAGACTTCTTCCTTTTATAGTTGATTCTAGGTAAAGGAATGAAACCTAAGCTTTAATGAGACAACTATGGACAATAAATGACATTAAATAAGCCGTTACACAATCATTCCTATTAAATACCAATTTTCTAACGTATCAGGTATTTAATACTGAATTTGGACTCCTTTTTGTCTTCAGATCCATGTCTTCAATGCCTTTCGATCCATTGGCTTTAAATGACTTGAATTGGTACGAGACTCGTGTCTAAACTGCTTCTCGTGCCTATTTCACTTCCTCTTCCCGTACCTGTCATCTCCCGTACCTTTTTCTCAATTGTTACGCTTTGACCATTTGACCAGTCCACGTATCACGCCACGTCATCTTCAATATAAATTCAACTTCTTTTTTTTCCCAATACAATAGGGAGATATTTCTTTTACTTTTTCCCACTCAAAGGCCGAAAAATGCGTTAGGAAGGTCAATTAACTATATATGGTTCTTGGATTTTAGATCTTTTAGCATGGTTGAACTTTTTCCCCATTTTGGGATGTTATGTTTATTTTTATACTATTGGTACAAGTGGAGATTTACAACTTCTAGAAGGAATTAGATTGTTAACTGAGTTTTGTGGAGTGAGTGAAAAAAGTTGACATGCTTGGAGAACTCAATATAAGGTGAGCATTTCTGCAGCAGGTTGTTGAACTGCCCATATTCATTACGTATTGATACTAATAGTTCCATTTCAGTAACTGGTTTTAATTTTTTCCCCTTTAATTTGGACTACTGCAGATGTTAAGTTCGAGTTTATCTGTCTCTTCTTACTTCGCTCTTTTTTGTTTCTGTCACTTAAATATCTTTTCTATTTTCCAGTTTTGAATTGCTATGTGCTCTTTCTGATGTCATTGTATCTTGCTTAGTTTAATCATAGTGCAAAATCTTTCATAGGACACGAGCATGCAACTAAGGTGTCATTGTGGTAGGATGTCATATGGGATATAATAAAAGAATTGGCATACTTCAGCGCGACACCGTAAGCTGAGAACTACGACATATATACGAAGTCTTCACCAGATGAGAATACTAAATGCTTCCTTTTTACACTTTTGTGTGTAGCTTATTTTAATTACAGTAAGAGGAGCATCTTTTGTGCACACCCTAGATTTTTTAGATTCATCAACCAACACTTTTGTTTGTACCTTCTTTTACTTGTAATTTTCTAGGAGACTGAAGCATCATTATGCAACTGTATGTCGTCCTGGATTTTTTAGATTATCACTGATCCATCTTCTTTGAAACAATGTTTGGCTCACGGAGATGATTTTTGAGTTTTAGTAGTTGTGAAATATGAGCAATATGTGGGATTATACCTTACTTCTACATTATCTCATTAACGGTCTCGGTTATAATGCTTACACATAAGAGTATATCAATTCGATGTTACGTACAGCCATATGTATTGAAAACATACATGAACCAAATTGTTTGATGAGCAAGTTCAAAACGATGCAGTAATTGAAGCTTTAAATTAGTTACTGGAAGGAATCACTCTTATGCTCCTTTTTTTGAAACATATATTGGGATTATAGAAACTTTTTGATTATGGTCATCGATAAAAAAAATTATATCCATGTTGTGTCACAATTAAAATTTAAACTTTTAGTATGGACCAAGGTATTTACTTGCATCAGCGAAAAGAAACGTTAAGCCTGTGCATAGCACGGGCATTATCTCTCTAGTACACATATAAGAAGCAAGTTATTAACTAAAAAAATAATATTGTACTAACTTGTTTCCAAGAGAGAAGATGAGGCTCCTCTTACACCAACTGTACTCTCGATCCGCTCTTTGCTAAATTGACAGGCAGTTGGTACCTCCGTGGAATTACCAATGGGATTATGTGTTGTAGAATGAAGGTATACCATTCGTCGTTGCATTAAGTTTAATTCTCTTCTGTCTGCCGACATCTCTCTATATATTTCACGGCGTCTCTTTTTTATTTGACGCTTCTTTCTTCAGAGCATTGACGCTTCCCTTTTTTTTGTTGGCATATGGAATCAATATTTTTTCAAGCCTAGGCATCTTTTTATAGTCACAAAACTTGATCGCTGCCAAAAAAATAAAGAAACTTCTGTTAAAGTTGCTAAATTGCTCTACACAAACCATTATCAGACTGTGAAAACAAATATGCATGAGAAATTACAACATCTCATTTTGATACACCAGTAAATTGACTCTAACAGCAAACTAATGTCAGCCCTCCATTGATCCAGCCTCTTCCCCTAATTATCATAAGGCTAAAGAAATCAAAATTGACAACAACTTATGCCCATGTTGGTCAAACTAACAATTTTCCTTTCAAAGGCATCCAACTGAATGAATGAACTCTGATATCCAAAGATAAAGAAAACCTACATTTTTCTAAAATCCTGACCTATATCACCTTCCAAGCAGTAGTTATGATATAATTTAGCCCCAAGAAAATGAGAACAAAAGCCATTAATACTCCTCAAGACAACGGGGATAAAAATAAATCACAAACACTTAAAAGATAGAGAAGACAGAAATATGCATAACAAATTTGATAGAAATGGTAATTGATTGAAGAATTTATTCAAACACTTAGAGAAGAGAAGGCATTGGTAGTAATTTTATACCTTCAAAAGCCACCACTAACTATTAGCACGTCTAATGGAAAGATGAGAATAAGAACTCCTGAATTTGTATATGTATAAATTTGTTATGAGCTTGATAATTTAAAAAAAGAAAAAGAAAAAGAAAAGAAATGAAAATAAAGAAAAGCATTCACAATCAGTCCCAGTAAAGATGTTTACCATTCACAGCGTCTATAGTACATTTTATATGTAAATTTATGGCAATTTGCTATATATCTTGTAAAACAATGGTACGAAATCATTTAATTTAACTTAAATACAATTACTGATTTTGCATAACAAAGACGCTGGCCTCATACTGGAAAATGACTTGGAGAACTTAGCTAAAAGGGGAAAAGCAAAAAACGGCATACCAAAAGACACAATTTTCAAACCTGTATTTCAGGTAAATTTGAGTCTAATTAGTAAATTGAATCTGAAAAATATCTTGGGAAACTTAGCGAAAAGGAAAAGGTAAAAAAAGCGCATATATAAAGACATAATCTTTAGATGGATTAAATCAAGAATTCAAGAAATGATCAAAACATGAATGATTACTGTAGTTGGATCTATTAATTTTAGAGAACAAAAAAGAATCAGAATACTATGAATTACCAGGGGATTAGCTGATTTACAAAAAACTTTTAAGAGCTGATTTACAAAAAAACTTTTACCCTTACATGAGAATTTGCTGTATCTTTTTTTTGATTTGGTAACCTCAAACAAAATCACAGTAACACACAAAACACCATCCGTAAAATAAAATTATCCTATATAATAATTACCTTGAAATAAGTTGAAAATTGGAAATAGAACTTCTCAAGCAGCAATCGCTATAACTTCTGATTAGCAGACAATGTGTTCTTCAGAGAAACCGAACAGGAAAACCAAGCAAAATAGCAAAAGAAGATCTTTCAATTGAGTAGACACAGCAACTTAAAGTCCGAAGTTCACAGAAAAAAAGCTAAGGTAATCCAAAAACAAAGTTATGGAGAAGAGAGTATCTGTAGGTGTATAATTTTCTGTGCTATACGAAAATACCTTGGAGCTGTCAATTACGTGTTGCTTTGTAACTATAATGAGTCAGCCAAGATACTAAACCTGTCACTTTTAGAGCTAAGGCAGCAATGAAAGGTCAAAAGTGGGCTTTGAAAATACCTAAAAGTTTACTTTTATAAAACCCGTCACTTTTAGAGCAAAGGTAACAGTGAAAGGTCAAAAGTGGGCTTTGAAAATACCTAAAAAGTTAACTTTATTCACAAACCGGTGTGATGGCAGTTGATGTAATAATGTTGAAAAGCAGGGTTAAAAGTATTTTGGCTGAAGGTGGCATGTCGACGAAGAGCAGGCTGCTTCACTCAATCAACACTTCACTACTTCGTGCACTAAGAATAGATGTAAAAGAAAAGAAAAGAGTACTATATGAGATCGGAGGTAAGACTTTTGAAACATTCCTTGTTAATTACAAATCTCATTGCGTCTTGAAAAATATAATCAAGACTAGTAAATGCTCCGAAATAAGCCAGTGGCATGCATGGTCAATACTCAATACTAACTTAATATTACCTTTCCTTATTGGCATTTGAACTATTTTGAGTCCATTAAAGGCCAAGTTGCCAGAGTGGTTAACTTAACAATAGCGTGGACTCTCATCGTAGGTCCTATATAGAGCTGCATAAGGTGAACGATTCAGCCATATAACTTCGATACGAATGACAGAAATAGAACACTTCAATTATTAATTTTTTAACTCCGAAAACAGAAGTTTGGAAAAAAAAGTCACACCAGAATTTTAAGGTTCGCTAGTCAAAAATTTTCTCGAAGCACGCAACGGTTATAGTAATCGTCAGGATTTTGCCACAAATTCTGATAGATCACCAAAAAATTTCAGCATAAATTTAGATGATCATGGTAATTTCTGATGTGTCAAAATTCTGGCACTAAAAATTCTATTGATCGCCAGAATTTTCAATGCTTCAAAATTATGGCAGGAGTAGATTTATCATCTACGATATGAGTAAGGTTTTGTACCTAATTTTTTTGGATAATTTGAAGGATAGCGTATTTAATTATAAATTTTGAGGGGTCTATTTAAAGTAAAGTAAAAACAACAGTGACCCTCAGCTAATGTAGTGCATTTTCGTTGATCAAGAGTTTATAACATCAAATAAAATGGTATGAAGTATTATTCAAAATTTCTTGATTAATCTTGCGTTAAAAAGGCAATTAACGTAGAGACCCAACAGATAGAAAATAAAGTATGGCTTGTAGCTTATTAGCCGTTAATCTTTTTCTTTTTTCAAGCAGCCCATCGCACCGATGATAGGCTATAATTACGTATTTTAATCGATTATTACATCCAATTCACTGCACTTTAGTTGAGTTTGAGCTTTAACCGCTAGTGTTTTGCACTGATTGTGTGTTTTATGCCTTGCAGGAGTGATTTCGAGCTATGTAGATGTTATGGAATGAATTCAAGTGATTTGGAGCTTTGAAGTCTGAGTAAAAGACCAAGGAATTAAGTCGGGATTGTGTTCGAGGATCAACGGATGATAGAGCAATGAAACAAAGAATAGAGTATGCATATTGCCTACTGTCTAGTAAAATACACATAACTTTTCTCTCAGACCTCCATTTGGGCTCTACAGTATGTGGTTGGAAAGCTAATTCAAAGGGCTACAACTTTCATGTTTTACGTTTTTCCAAATTCCGAATAGAACAGGCTGAAAAATGCGCCACAAGTGCTCCGCGGTCAGATCCGCGGCCGCGGACAGAACATGGCCAAAATCCGCAGCCAAATCCGCGGTTGAATCCGTGGCCGCGGACGCCCTGACCTGGAGAAGTGTCCTTTTTCGCCTAGAAGAAGGTATAATTGTTTGGGCCCGACCCTACTTGGTATATATACATGGAAAAATATTATTTTGAGCACATACTTTTGACATAATCTAGACCTAAGGAGGCTGAGGAGACCGGGGATTCGACCTAAGGAGGCGAGAACACACTAGGAGCAAGGCGGAGAATTCTTCCACGAGTTTTCACTTCCTTCTTCCTATTTTCATTATTGGTTATGAATTCTAGTATTATAGTTGTGCATACTATTATGAATAGCTAATTTGTTATCGAGGGTTTTGATGGAACATATTGGAGGATAATTTTCCTGTTACATTAATATAGATTTGCTGTAGTATTTTCTCTATTTGTTCAACTACGTTATTATTGTGGTTGGTTGAAGAGCTCTCAATCGACTGTGCCTATTTAGTGTGTATTACTCGGGAGAGAGTGCATATTTAGGTAGTTGTTGAACAATACCACTCCTAACGTATATGAGGGATCAATACGGAGGGTTTAAAGGTGGGATTAGGGATAACGAAACCTTGGGTGCGATCCGAGTGAGCCGTACTTAATGCCAACTAGCATAATTCGGGAGAATATGCCTAGTAAATTGTGATAATTACTCGGGAGAGAGTTACGACAGTCAGAGCGCTCATGATCGGTAGAGAATACTTAG
This sequence comes from Nicotiana attenuata, assembly GCF_001879085.1. Lineage (NCBI taxonomy): Eukaryota > Viridiplantae > Streptophyta > Magnoliopsida > Solanales > Solanaceae > Nicotiana > Nicotiana attenuata. The sequence continues at coordinate 20,145,448 of NC_031989.1, forward strand.
GCGAATTTATAGAAAATGTAGCGGGAAGAATTCCAACAATAGGGGATATCATAACTCTAGACCTCCTTAATCTTGTCTCTAACCCTTACTATCTTTAGTTGTTAATTTACTATATTAATTTGTTAGTTAATTAGTTAAACACAAGAATCTTAATATCTATAAGTTAGGAATTGTTCAAGCTTGTCTTCTTGGTGATAGTGAACAGTTGTAGATAAACCTTAGTTCTCTGTGGGATTCGACTCCGGACTTGTAAACCGGATTATATTTGCAATGATTGCTTATTTCTTTTTACAAGGCATAGTTGGGCGTGATCAAATTTTGGCGTCGTTGCCGGGGAACTAACGGTATAGCTGTAGGTGTACATATTTCTAGGTTGCAAGTTTGAACTTTTATTTTCGTTTTCTTGTATTTGATTATTTTTTTATTTTTTTTATTTTTTGACTTGAGAGACATGGCATCTTTGAATTATGAGAGTTTTGATGTTGGTAATTCTACTTTTGATCCTCCTTATGCATATTGTGGAGGAAACCACCCAGGGCAAAATTATCAAAATATTTCCGAGAGCAAATTATGTGCACCAACTCAATCTTATGTGTGGAATGTGTGTGATATGTGTGGTGGTCAAGATGGTCACTTTTATGGTTGTGCTTATATTTTATATCTTCCCCCAACCCCTTACTTTGATGGTTCTTCTTTTTCTTATGAAGTTAATAGGAACAAAGAACCCAGGGATGATGACCGAAAAGAGATCAAGATATGTTAAAGCGTTGCATGGAACTATATGATAAGAAACCATTGCAGATACAAAGGCAAGAGGCAACTATTCACAACTTGGAGGCTCAAGCGGATAAATTAATTGAACCTTGTAAAACACAACAAGTTGACATTGTGGCTAATAGCCAATATGATCATGAATTGGCTGCAGAAATTGCCATTATACTGGAGGATTTAAAAAAATACGGGGATGAGCTAGAGAAGAAGGCCAGAGTAGAACACCAACAATCAATCGAACTAGAGTTTGAGATGCCGATGTCGTAGAAGACATACTAGAATAAACCAAGGATATTGAGGATACATATTTAGTTGACTCTAGTGTCATTGATATTGAGAATGTTGACAATCCCAATGTTCATGTAGTAGAGCGCATTGGTCCACACTCCAAGCATTTTTCCACATTATTTTTGGATGATGGTATAGAAATAGAGTCATCTGAGCCACTTGAGGAGTCAAGGGATGAAGAACGAGGTGCTTACATTCTGGAATTCTTCTTGCTAGAAAGTCGGGATTACACACATCATCTAAAGGCCAAGAAGTGCAGAATACTACATTATTTTATTGGGCCAGTCAGAATCGTTCCACCACCCCAGGAGCATGATCATTGAGCAGAATCAAAATTGGGGTTCAATTCATAAGCTTGAGGTGCAGGCAGAAAGTGATTCGCGTCGTGCCGCGACGTTAAATCAAGCGCTTGTTGGGAGGCAACCCAGTTTTACTGCTTTCTTTTATTTTTTTTATGATTTTTTTTAATTGTATTATTTTAGTAGTGTCGATTTTTGATTTTCTAGGAGCATGGAAAGCAAAGCTATTAGAAGGATACAATAGCAAACCAGATGGTTAGAACTAAGTGTGAGGTACCCGCACGAAGGACCAAGCCTGGGAGAAGTTTGAGTCGAATTCCGAGGTCGAGAGCCCGAGAAATGAATTTTTCTGTGAAATTGTTTTTCTGAAATTCTTAAGGAAAATGGAAATGAAAATTGATTAAAAGACTATGGTATCGGGCTCGTATTTTGGTTCCGACGCCCGGTACAAGTCTTAAATATGTGTTAAGCGCTTTCTGTAAAGTTTGGTCGAAATCGGACGTCATTTGACGTGTTTCGGACCTAAATATCTAAAGTTAGAAGTTTAAGAAGTTTGAAATGAAAATGATGATTTTGAGGCTTGATTCATGGATTCTGATGTTATTTTGGCGATTTGATCGCTCGAGTAGGTTCGTAGGATGTTATTGAGTTAGTGTGTGTGTTTGGTTAGGAGCCCCGAGGGCTCGGGAGTGCTTTCGGAGGTGTTTCGGGATGTTTTGGCTTAAGAAAAACATAGCAGAAAATTCTGCAATTTTTGCTCAGTGATTTCCTCTTACGCGATCGCAATCTTCAGCCCGCGATCGCGTTCCTTTGACTCTTTACTCTTTCGCGTTCGCGTATTTGATCACGCGATCGCACTGCCTTAGCATTTCCTTCAATGCGTTCGCACCAGTAGGTTTGCGTTCGCATAGACCAAGTTTTGGACCCCCCCCCCAGTATTCCCCTACGCGATCGCATTACAACCCACGCGATCGCGTTGACCATTCTGTGTAACCCTTCGCGATCGCATCTCTACATCCGCGATCGCGTAGGGTAAATTCGCCCAGTTATTTTAAAGCCTAAAAACAGAACCAGTGACGGGATTTCTTCATTCTTTTCACACGAGCTCTCCTCTTAAACCCTCCATAGACGAAATTCAAGCTCTCCTTCCTCCATAACTCTTTGGGTAAGTAATCTTAACATCATTCCCTCGTTATTTCTTCATCTAATTACTAATTTCCTAGCCCTAAATCATGAAATCAAAATAGAAATTAAGGGTTTTGGGTAGAGTTAGGGCTTGGAGGATTTTGGGTGATTCAACCTCAACTTGGGATCGAATCTTGAAATAAATTATATATTTGAACTCGTGGGGTTATGGGTGATTGGGTTTTCGTCCGAGCCTCGTGTTTGGACCATGTGGGACCGGTGTCGAATTTTTGTGTTTTGGGAGAATGATTGGAAATTTTATTTCTAGGCTATGAGATTATGTTTTTGAGCCGTTATTGATATTACTGAACTTATTATGACTAGATACCATTGTTTCGGAGTCGGATTGTAGAGGAAAGGCGATATTTGAGGGTTGATTGCTATTCTTTGGACCGAGGTAAGTATTTGTTCTAACCTTGGCTTGAGGGAATAGGATTAGGATGCTATTTGCCACTTGCTAAATGTGGAGTACGGTGTATAGACATGGTGACGGTTGTCTATGCACCGGAGTCTAGCATGACCGTGAGTCCTAATTTGCTATATTATCGAATCCTTAATTGTTGTTTAGAGGACTTGGTTAGAAATCTTTAACACTAAGCCAGTAATTGTTGAGACCGAGTATTCATTTAATTGTGTTAAGTAGAAATTGAATAAATTTCGGTTATACTTGGATCTTCCTTGCCGGGATAGTTTATTATAACATCTTTTTTCCCTTGCCGAGATTATTTTGTGTATTGTGTTATTATGAAATGGGATCGAGTGGTAAGCTTACCACGTGATATTATGAAAAGGGATCGAGTGGTACGCCTACCACGTGATATTATGAAATGGGATCGTGTGGCACGCCGACCACTATATATGCTATGAAATGGGATCGTGTGGCGCGCCGACCACTTATGTATTATAATATGGGATCGTGTGGCACGCTGACCACTATATATGCTATGAAATGGGATCGTGTGGCGCGCCGACCACTTATGTATTATAATATGGGATCGTGTGGCACGCCGACCACTATATATGCTATGAAATGGGATCGTGTGGCGCGCCGACCACCTATGTATTATAATAGGGGATCGTGTGGCACGCCGTCCACTATATATATCATGGAAACCCAGAGTAGTTCTGTTGTTATTTCTAATAATTCGTCTTTATCTGTTATCCCCGAGCATGCCCCCTTCCCAGCTTTACTTGATATCTTCTGTTGTTATTTTCGTTGCTTTTGTATATGTATATATATCTGTACAGGTTGTTTTGGTAGGTCCTGTCTAGCCTCGTCAGTACTTCGCCGGGGTTAGGCCAGGCACTTACCAGCACATGGGGTCGGTTGTGGTGATGCTACACTCTGTGCATTTTTGTGCACAGATCAGGGAGCAGCTTTCGGACCGCAGCAGTAGGTTTGCCGGGAGCTATCTTCAGTCCAGGGACTCACGAGGTAGCCTAGCAGGCGTTCGCAGGCCGAAGTCCCTTCTATGTTTTAGTTTGTTTACCTTGTATCGAACAAACACTATGTATTTCCTTTCAGACTTATTTTTAGCATTCTATAGTAGTCCGTGAGCTAGTGACACCAGACTCTGGGTAGGACTATGTTTCAAATATCTGCACTTTTGGTTTTCAGTTGTGTTAATCTAAAATCTTCCGCTTATTTATTGTTCTCGTTTATTATATTGTTTGAATGAAATTAGTAAAAAAATGTTTTAACTGCTGGCTTGCCTAGCTCCGATATTAGGCGCCATCACGACTCCCGATGGTGGGAAATCCGGGTCGTGACAAGTTGGTATTAGAGCACTAGGTTACATAGGTCTCACAACTCACGGACAACCTCGGTAGAGTCTGAGGGATCGGTACAGAGACGTCTGTACTTATCCCCCAGAGGCTACGGAGTTAGGAAAAGTTTCACTTTTGTTCTTTCCTGTCGTGCGAATCTGTTTCTCAAATATTGATTGTCTTTCTACTCTGTTCTTTCGCAGAAGGAGAGAACACGTGCTTCCTCTTCCACCGCACGGCAGCCCGAGCCCCCAGCAGCAGCTCCTGCGAGGGGCAGAGGCCGAGGCCGTGCCAGAGGCCGAGTCCGGGGCAGAGCTCAGCCCCGAGCAGTAGTCCCAGAGGTGGAGCCTCATGTTGATTATGATGAGGAGGCTCCAGCCCCAGCAGCTCCGGTGGGCCCAGCTCAGGTCCCAGAGGGGTTCATTGCCACCCAGTTCTTCAGGACGCTCTGGTCCGATTGGTAGGCTTTGTGGAGAGCGTCACTAGAGCGGGTTTGCTTCCAGTAGCCCCAGCCACTTCCCAGGCTGGAGGAGGGGTTCAGACTCGTGCTACACGTACTCCGGAGCAGGTAGCTCCCCAGGCTCAGGTTCCAGTGGTTCAGCCAGCGGTGGCAGTTCAGCCGGGTATTGTGACTCAGACCGGCGATGGGGCGGCTATGTCTTCAGATGCTTTGTGGAGGCTTGATAGGTTCTCCAAGCTCTTCACCACCACATTCAGCGGTGCTTCATCAGAGGATCCTCAGGATTTCTTATTCAGCTGCCATGAGATCCTTAGGACTATGGGTATTGTAGAGACCAATGGGGTCGACTTCATCACTTTCCGGCTTGCAGGATCCGCCAAGACTTGGTGGAGGGACTATTGCCTATCTAGACCAGCAGGGTCTCCAGCATTGACATGGGATCAGTTCACGGAGTTGTTGTTTTTGTAGAAGTTTCTCCCAGTTACTCAGCGGGAGGCACTACGCAGGCAGTTCGAGCACCTCCAGCAGGACTCTATGACAGTCACACAGTATGAGACTCGGTTCATTGATCTGGCACGCTATGCTGTTGTTATACTCCCCACCGAGAGAAAGAGAGGGTGCGGAGGTTTATTGATGGATTGATTCAGCCGATACATCTCCAGATGGCTATGGGAGCTGGTAGTGAGATCTCTTTTCAGGAGGCGGCCAATGCGGCCCGTAGAGTTGAGATGGCTCTTGCACGGGGAGGTGGTTATGGGTCAGACAAGAGACCCCGTCATGCAGGTAGATTCAGTGGTACTTCGTCTGGAGGTGGGGATTCGTATGGTAGAGGCCATCCTCCGAGGACCTTTCAGTCAGCCCTACAGGTCTCACATGGTACTTCAGGTGGTCGCGGTTCTCAGCCGCAGTCTTCTGATCAGCAGCTTTTCAGTTCTTCATCAGCACCTATCAGCGCACCACCACTCCGTTATTCTCAGCAGCCGAGGGCTTGTTACACGTGTGGCGACACGAGACATATTGCCAGGTATTGCCCTCGAGCTTCCGACAGCTCTCAGCAGCAGGGTCCTCGTCCTACGATTCAGGCATCAGGTGATCCACAGGCCGCCCAGCCAGCTAGAGGCGGGGGTAGAGGCCATAGAGGTGGAGGTAAAGATCATAGAGGTGGAGCTCGGACCACCAGAGGTAGAGGCCAGCCTCCCAGAGATATGGTGTAGGGAGGTGGGGCCCAACCCCGGTGTTATGCTCTTCCAGCCAGGCCAGAGGCTGAGTCTTCAGATGCTGTTATTACAGGTACTATTCTGGTCTGTGATAGGGATGCTTCAGTGCTATTTGACCCTGGGTCTACGTATTCATATGTGTCGTCCTATTTTGCACCCTACCTGACTATGCCTAGTGATGCTTTGGGTATTCCTGTTTATGTATCTACACCGGTGGGTGATTCTATAGTGGTCGACCAAGTTCATCGTTCCTGTGTGGTAGTATTTGAGGGTATTGAGACCCGTGTTGACTTATTGCTTTTAGACATGGTGGATTTCGACGTCATATTAGGGATGGATTGGTTGTCCCCGTATCATGCTATCTTGGATTGTCACGCCAAGACTGTGACCTTGGCNGGCACCGATATTGGTTTTGCCCACAGGCTCAGGACCCTATACAGTTTACTGCGATGCTTCCCGTATTGGGCTTGGTGCGGTATTGATGCAGGATGGCAGAGTCATTGCTTATGCTTCGAGGCAGTTGAAGATTCACGAGAAGAATTATCCAGTCCATGATCTAGAGTTGGCAGCCATTGTTCATGCTTTGAAGATTTGGAGGCATTACTTATATGGTGTGACGTGTGAGGTGTACACGGATCACAAGAGTCTGCAATACTTGTTCAAGCAGAAAGAGTTGAACTTGAGGCAGCGGAGGTGGTTGGAGCTATTGAAGGATTATGATGTTACTATTTTGTACCACCCGGGGAGAGCCAATGTGGTGGCCGATGCATTGAGTAGGAAGTTCGCCAGCATGGGTAGTCTTGCTTATATTCCGGTCAGCCAGAGACCGCTTGCTTTGGATATTTAGGCCTTGGCCAATCGATTTGTGAGGTTGGACATTTTTGAGCCTAGCCGAGTATTAGCTTGTACGGTCGCTCGTTCTTCATTATTGGAGCGTATCCGTGATCGGCAGTTTGATGATCCCCATTTGTGTGTCCTGAGAGACACGGTGCAGCGTGGAGGTGCCACGAAGGTGACCTTAGATGATGATGGTGTTTTGAGGTTGCAGGGACGAGTTTGTGTGCCAAATGTCGATGGGATTCGAGAGTTGATCTTAGCGGAGGCCCATAGTTCTCGGTATTCTATTCACCCGGGCGCCGCGAAGATGTATCAGGACTTGCGGCAGCTTTATTGGTGGCGTAGGATGAAGAAAGATATTGTTGCATATGTGGCTCGGTGTTTGAACTGTCAGCAGGTTAAGTATGAGCATCAGAGGCCTGGTGGGTTGTTTCAGAGGATTGAGCTTCCCGAGTGGAAGTGGGAGAGGATTACTATGGATTTCGTTACTGGACTTCCGATGACTCGGAAGAAGTTTGATGCTATTTGGGTCATTGTTGATAGGCTGACCAAGTCAGCGCATTTTATTCCTGTTGCAGCCACCTATTCATCGGAGAGGTTAGCTGAGATCTACATCCGAGAGATTGTTCGCCTTCATGGGGTGCCGGTATCTATTATTTCGGATCGGGGTACGCAATTTACTTCGCGCTTCTGGAGATAAGTTCAGCAGGAGTTGGGCACCCAGGTTCAGTTGAGCACAGCGTTCCATCCTCAGACGGACGACCAGTCCGAGAGGACTATTCAGATATTGGAGGATATGCTCCGAGCTTGTGTCATTGATTTCGGAGGCTCGTGGGACCAGTTCTTACCTTTAGCAGAGTTCGCCTACAACAACAACTACCAGTCCAGCATTCAGATGGCTCCATATGAGGCATTGTATGGTAGGCGATGTCGGTCTCCAGTCGGATGGTTTGAGCCGGGAGAGGCTCGGTTATTGGGTACAGATTTAGTTCAGGAGGCCTTGGATAAGGTCAACATCATTCAGGACAGGCTTCGTTCGGCTCAGTCGCGGCAAAAGAATTATGCGGATCGTAAGGTTCGAGATGTAGCTTTTATGGTTGGTGAGCGGGTCTTGCTTCGAGTGTCGCCTATGAAGGGCGTGATGAGATTTGGGAAGAAGGGCAAGCTTAGCCCTAGGTTCAGTGGCCCATTTGAGATTCTCGATCGTGTGGGAGAGGTGGCTTACAGACTTGCCTTGCCGCCCAGCTTGTCAGCCGTGCATCCAGTGTTTCATGTGTCCATGCTTCGGAGGTATCACGGCGATCCAGCCCACGTGTTAGATTTCAGCACTGTCCAGTTGGACAAGGATCTGTCTTACGAGGAGGAGCCGGTAGCCATTCTAGACCGGCAGATTCGACAGTTGAGGTCGAAGAGTTTTCCATTAGTACGTGTGCAGTGGAGAGGTCAGCCTCCTGAGGCATCGACCTGGGAGCCCGAGTCTGATATGCGGAGCCGTTATCCTCACCTATTCCCTGACTCAGGTACTTCTTTCTTTTGTCCGTTCGAGGACGAACGGTTGTTTTAGAGGTGGAGAATGTGACGACCCAAAGGGTCATCACCGGACTTCTCCCTATTTCCGAGCTTCCGAGGCCTTAAAAACCTCGCTTTTAGTTGCCTCGATTTGCGTGCGCAGTCCGAGCGCGAAGCCGGAAAACTTTTATGTTGAAATATGTGAACTTTGTGAAAAATTTGAAGAATTTTGATATTAATATTGCTAAAGTTGACTTTGGTCAACATTTTTGGTAAACGGACCCGGACCCGTGATTTGGCGGTCCCGGAGGGTCCTTAGAAAAATATGAGACTCGGGCATATGCCCGGAGTCAAATTCCGAGGTCGAGAGCCCGAGAAATGAATTTTTCTGTGAAATTGTTTTTCTGAAATTCTTAAGGAAAATGGAAATAAAAATTGATTAAAAGACTATGGTATCGGGCTCGTATTTTGGTTCCGACGCCCGGTACAAGCCTTAAATATGTGTTAAGCGCTTTCTGTAAAGCTTGGTCGAAATCGGACGTCATTTGACGTGTTTCGGACCTAAATATCTAAAGTTAGAAGTTTAAGAAGTTTGAAATGAAAATGATGATTTTGAGGCTTGATTCATGGATTCTGATGTTATTTTGGCGATTTGATCGCTCGAGTAGGTTCGTAGGATGTTATTGAGTTAGTGTGTGTGTTTGGTTAGGAGCCCCGAGGGCTCGGGAGTGCTTTCGGAGGTGTTTCGGGATGTTTTGGCTTAGGAAAAACATAGCAGAAAATTCTGCAATTTTTGCTCAGTGATTTCCTCTTACGCGATCGCAATCTTCAGCCCGCGATCGCGTTCCTTTGACTCTTTACTCTTTCGCGTTCGCGTATTTGATCACGCGATCGCACTGCCTTAGCATTTCCTTCAATGCGTTCGCACCAGTAGGTTTGCGTTCGCATAGACCAAGTTTTGGACCCCCCCCCCCACGTATTCCCCTACGCGATCGCATTACAACCCACGCGATCGCATTGACCATTCTGTGTAACCATTCGCGATCGCATCTCTACATCCGCGATCGCGTAGAGTAAATTCGCCCAGTTATTTTAAAGCCTAAAAACAGAACCAGTGACGGGATTTCTTCATTCTTTTCACACGAGCTCTCCTCTTAAACCCTCCATAGACGAAATTCAAGCTCTCCTTCCTCCATAACTCTTTGGGTAAGTAATCTTAACATCATTCCCTCGTTATTTCTTCATCTAATTACTAATTTCCTAGCCCTAAATCATGAAATCAAAGTAGAAATTAAGGGTTTTGGGTAGAGTTAGGGCTTGGAGGATTTTGGGTGATTCAACCTCAACTTGGGGTCGAATCTTGAAATAAATTATATATTTGAACTCGTGGGGTTATGGGTGATTAGGTTTTGGTCCGAGCCTCGTGTTTGGACCATGTGGGACCGGTGTCGAATTTTGGTGTTTTGGGAGAATGATTTGGAATTTCATTTCTAGGCTATGAGATTATGTTTTCGAGCCATTATTGATATTATTGAACTAATTATGACTAGATACCATTGTTTCGGAGTCGGATTGTAGAGGAAAGGCGGTATTTGAGGGTTGATTGCTATTCTTTGGACCGAGGTAAGTGTTTGTTCTAACCTTGACTTGAGGGAATAGGATTAGGATGCTATTTGTTACTTGCTAAATGTGGGGTACGGTGTATAGGCATGGTGACGGTTGTCTATGCACCGGAGTCTAGCATGACCGTGAGTCTTAATTGCTTTTAATTCGAATGATGTGACACAACTACCTTGTTTAATCGATAAATTTCATATAATGTGAACGGTTGAGGAAGAATTGTGTTTGGTATATTTTGGAGCGTTGGCTCGAACAAGAATGTGATAGTTGAGAAAGAAGTGATTTAAAAGAGGACGTGTTGTGATTATTCCCTTGCCGGGACGTGTAGATTAGTATTATGTACTCTCCCTTGCCGGGATATTTGGGCTGTTAGCTGTACCCTTGCCGGGTTAAAGTGTTATGTTGACGAATTCCCCTAATGGGGCCTTCTTTACAAAGTCAGATATTTTGAATTATAATATGGGATCGTGTGGCACGCCGTCCACTTATATACTATAATATGGGATCGTGTGGCACGCCGTCCACTTATATATTATAATATGGGATCGTGTGGCACGCCGACCACTATATATGTTATGAAATGGGATCGTGTGGCGCGCCGACCACTTATGTATTATAATATGGGATCGTGTGGCACGCCGTCCACTATATATATCATGGAAACCCGGAGTAGTTTGTTGTTATTTCTAATAATTCGTCTTTATCTGTTATCCCCGAGCATGCCCCCTTCCCAGCTTTACTTGATATCTTCTGTTGTTATTTCCGTTGCTTTTGTATATGTATATATATCTGTACAGGTTGTTTTGGTAGGTCCTGTCTAGCCTCCTCACTACTTCGCCGGGGTTAGAATAGGCACTTACCAGCACATGGGGTCGGTTGTGCTGATGCTACACTCTGTGCATTTTTGTGCACAGATCAGGGAGCAGCTTTCGGACCGCAGCAGTAGGATTGCCGGGAGCTATCTTCAGTCCAGGGACTCACGAGGTAGCCTAGCAGGCGTTCGCAGGCCGAAGTCCCTTCTATGTTTTAGTTTGTTTACCTTGTATCGAACAAACACTATGTATTTCCTTTCAGACTTGTTTTTAGCATTCTATAGTAGTCCGTGAGCTAGTGACACCAGACTCTGGGTAGGACTATGTTTCAAATTTCCGCACTTTTGGTTTTCAGTTGTGTTAATCTAAAATCTTCCGCTTATTTATTGTTCTCGTTTATTATATTGTTTGAATGAAATTAGTAAAAAAATGTTTTAACTGTTGGCTTGCCTAGCTCCGATATTAGGCGCCATCACGACTCCCGATGGTGGAAAATCCGGGTCGTGACAAGTGAGTACTTTGGTTGTGACGCTTAGGCTCAGTTTTTGACTCTTGTATAAGTACATTAAATTGTATGATTTTAAATTAGCTTAACTGCTTTGACTAGATTGTCTTGATGAAACCAATTCTGAGTGAGTTATGTGCCATGTGTGTGTGAGGTTTGTGTGGTATTTTGTGCATTGCATTTGATGTCTAGAACTTGCCCCGTGTGTTTGCAAAGAGAAATAGTAGTTTTTTTCAGTCTTGGAAGTGATATAGGCGTTTCTTTGTTAAGCCAGATATATATATTTTACCTGCCTAATTGTTATGTATCGTAATTAACCCCTTTGAGCCTGTAATCCTGTTCTTTGGAAACCACATTACGAGCCTTACCCATTTATTTGAATTAACCATCTATTTGAACCTTCTAACCTCTCATGAGCACTTCAATTGTTATGAACTTTATAAAGTTAAAGTGTGGGGTGGTTGGTTTAGCTTTTGAGTGGAACTAATAAAATAAGGAGAAAGGTACACTGCTTTGAAAAAGTAAGAGCCACTTGAATTGAAAAAGAAAGAAAAGGAAAAAATAGTTGTATTGCTGTGAAAAAAATATTCCTAGATAAGTGGTGACTCTTGATGTAATTGTGCTTAAAGAAATATGGAGTTAATATACATTGATGTGAAGGTGGAGTTTGGTTTGACATAAATATGGGGTTTGAATGTTAAAGTATATGTATTAAATTGCTTATGGAGGTGTAGTCACTCATCTAAATGTATCCTACCCATCCCGCAGCCTACGTTACAACCAAATAAAGTCATACTTGATCCTAGACTGAATGAGCTCGATTAGTAGAGTAGTATACTACGGGCAAGCCTATGGTGCATCTTTTGTAGCATATGAATGTTATTTCTGAGAGTGAGTGAATTCTTTCTATTTTGAGTTCCTAATTGTTCTTAAATTCTATTATGTGTGGAACTACTCTCTTTTGTTGTGTGAGGGCATGTGATTTATGATGGAAAGGTAATGTCATTGACCTCTATGTTAGAGTAAGTGAGTGAGTGGTGAATAATGCATGGTACTTGCGAGTCAAATCTTGAGGTGAAGATGTTACACTTTTGTGCTTAGTCTATTTTATATATTCTTGGTGTGACGAGTTAGGAGAATTATTTAAAAAGGTCGTGTCTATATAAATTGTAGTTTGATTGCTCGAGGACGAGCAATGGTTTATGTGTGGGGTGTTGATGATAGGCTATAATTACGTATTTTAGTTGATTATTACATTCCAATTCACTACACTTTAGTTGACTTTGAGCTTTAATCGCTAGTGTTTTGCACTAATTGTGTGTTTTATGCCTTGTAGGAGTGATTTCGAGCTATGTAGATGTTATGGAATGAATCCCAGTAATTTGGAGCTTTGAAGTCTGAGTAAAAGCCCAAGGAATTAAGCCGGGATCGTGTTCGAGGATCAGCAGATGATAGAGCAATGAAACGAAGAAAAGAATAGGCATATTGCCTACTGCCTAGTAAAATATACATAACTTTTCGCTCAGATCTCTATTTGGACTCCACAAAATATGGTTGGAAGGCGAAGGCAATGGGCTACAACATTCATGTTTTACGTTTTTCCAAATTCCTAACAAAACAGGGTGAGAAATGCGCGAAAAGTGCTCCGCGGTTAGATCCGCGATCGCGGACAGAACATGGCCAAAATCCGCGGCCAAATCCGCGATTGAATCCGCGGCCGCGAACGCCCTGACCTGGAAAAGTGTCCTTTTTCGCGTAGGAGAAGGTATAATTGTTTGGGCCCGACCCTACTTGGTATATATACATGAAAAAACGGTATTTTGAGCACATACTTTTGACATAATTTAGACCTAAGAAGGCTGAGGAGACCGGGGATTCGACCTAAGGAGGCGAGAACACACTAGGAGCAAGGCGGAGAATTCTTTCACGAGTTTTCACTTCCTTCTTCCTATTTCCATTATTGGTTATGAATTCTAGTATTGTAGTTGTACATACTATTATGAATAGCTAATTTGTTATCGAGGGTTTTGATGGAATATTTTGGAGGATAATTTTCCTGTTACATTAATATAGATTTGCTATAGTATTTTCTCTATTTGTTCAACTACGTTATTATTGTGGTTGGTTGAAGAGCTCTCAATCGACTGTGCCTATTTAGTGTGTATTACTCGGGAGAGAGTGCATATTTAGGTAGTTGTTGAACAATATCACTCCTAACGTATATGAGTGATCAATACGGAGGGTTTAAAGGTGGGATTAGGGATAACGAAACCTTGGGTGCGATCCGAGTGAGCCGTACTTAATGCCAACTAGCATAATTCGGGAGAATAATTCTAGTAAATTGTGGTAATTACTCGGGAGAGAGTTACGACAGTCATAGCGCTCATGATCGGTAGAGAATACTTAGGCGAATTTATAGAAAACGTAGCGGAAAGAATTCCGGCAATAGGGGATATCATAACTCTAGACCTCCTTAATCTTGTCTCTAACCCTTGGTATCTTTAGTTGTTAATTTACTATTTTAATTTGTTAGTTAATTAGGTAAACACAAGAATCTTAATATCTATAAATTAGGAATTGTTCAAGCTTGTCTTTTTGGTGATAGTGAACAGTTGTAGATAAACCTTAGTTCTCTGTGGGATTCGACTCCGGACTTGTAAACTGGATTATAGTTGCAACGACCGCTTAGTTCTTTTTATAAGGCATAGTTGGGCATGTTCAAATTTTGGCGACGTTGCCAGGAACTAACGGTATAGCTGTAGGTGTACATATTTCTAGGTTGCAAGTTTGAACTTTTATTTTTGTTTTCTTGTAGTTGATTATTTTCTTATTTTTTTTATTTTTTGACTTGAGAGACATGGCATCTTGGAATTATGAGAGTTTTGATGTTGGTAATTCTACTTTTGATCCTCCTTATGCATATTGTGGATGAAACCACCCAGGGCAAAATTATCAAAATATTCCCGAGAGCGAGTTATGTGCACCAACTCAATCTTATGTGTGTAATGTGTGTGATATGTGTGGTGGTCAAGATGGTCACTTTTATGGTTGCGCTTATATTTCATATCTTCCCCCAACCCCTTACTTTGATGGTTCTTCTTTTTCTTATGAAGTTAATAGGAACAAAGAACCCAGGGATGATGACCGAAAAGAGATCAAGATATGTTAAAGCATTGCATGGAACTATATGATAAGAAACCACTGCAGATACAAAGGCAAGAGGCAACTATTCACAACCTGGAGGCTCAAGCAGATAAATTAATTGAACGTTGTAAAGCGCAACAAGTTGACATTGTGGATAATAGCCAATATGAGCATGAATTGGCTGCAGAAATTGCCATTATATTGGAGGATTCAAAAAAATACGGGGATGAGCTAGAGAAGAAGGCCAGAGTAGAACACCAACAATCAATCGAACTAGATTTTGGGGATGCCGATGTCGTAGAAGACATACTAGAGTAAACCAAGGATATTGAGGATACATATTCAGTTGACTCTAGTGTCATTGATATTGAGAATGTTGACAATCCCAATGTTCATGTAGTAGAGCGCATTGATCCACACTCCAAGCATTTTTCTACATTATTTTTGGATGATGATATAGAAATAGAGTCATCTGAGCCACTTGAGGAGTCAAGGGATGAAGAACGAGGTGCTTACATTCTGGAATTCTTCTTGCTAGAAAGTCGGGATTACACACATCATCTAAAGGCCAAAAAGTGCAGAATACTACATTATTTTATTGGGCCAGTCAGATTCGTTACACCACCCCAGGAGCATGATCATTGAGCAGAATCAAAATTGGGGGTTCAATTCATAAGCTCGAGGTGGAGGCAGAAAGTGATTCGCGTGGTGCCGTGACGTTAAATCAAGCGCTTGTTGGGAGGCAACCCAGCTTTACTGCTTTCTTTTATTTTTGTATGATTTTTTTTAATTGTATTATTTTTGTAGTGTCGATTTTTAATTTTCTAGGAGCATGGAAAGTAAAGCTATTAGAAGGATACAATAGCAAACCAGATAGTTAGAACTAAGTGTGAGGTACCCGCACGAAGGACCAAGCCTGGGAGAAGTCTGAGTACCCCATAAGCTGCTAGTGCTTCGGCGTTTGGCCTACCAAGGAGTTTCTTTTACCCTATTATTAGTATGGTGTCCATTGGGGACAATGCATAATTTTAAGTGTGGGGTGAGGAGGTTGTCTGGGTGACTTTCTATTCTATTTTAGTTGTGTTAGTTTAATTGAATTTTTTTTTTGGAAAATGAAAAATAAAATTTGGACTGTTCCTGATGATGGATCTATTAGACAATTTTCTTGAGGGATTTAAGTCAAAAAAAAAGATTTTCTTTGTAGGTAGTGTAGTAATTCCCCCTTGATTTTTCTTTATGCCGCGGTTCTTTTCCAAGGATTTTGTTTGAACCGGGTGTAGTTAGCTTTATATTTTTAGGAGTAGGAGGTAGTGTGAGATGAATTGAATTGCAGCGATATCTCTTAACTTTGTTATGCCTTAAGAATAGTGAGTACTTTGATTGTGACGCTTAGGCTCAATTTTTGACTCTTGTATAAGTACATTAAATTGTATGATTTTAAATTTGCTTAACTGCTTTGACTAGATTGTTTTGATGAAACCAATTCTGAGTGAGTTATGTGCCATGTGTGTGTGAGGTTTGTGTGGTATTCTGTGAATTGCATTTGATGTCTAGAACTTGCCCCGTGTGTTTGCAAAGCGAAATAGTAGTTTTGTTCAGTCTTGGAAGTGATATAGGCGTTTCTTTGTTAAGCCAGATATATATATTTTACCTGCCTAATTGTTATGTATCGTAGTTAACCCCTTTGATACTGTAATCCTGTTCTTTTGCAACCACATTACAAGCCTTACCCATTTGTTTGAACTAACCATCTATTTGAACCTTCTAACCTCTCATGAGCACTTGAATTATTATGAACTTTATAAAAGTTAAAGTGTGGGTGGTTGGTTTGGCTTTTGAGTGGAACTAATAAAATAAAGAGAAAGGTACACTACTTTGAAAAAGTAAGAGCCACTTGAATTGAAAAAGAAACAAAAGGAAAAAATAGTTGTATGCTGTAAAAAAAATATTCCTAGATAAGTGGTGACTCTTGATGTAATTGTGCTTAAAGAAATATGGAGTTAATATACATTGATGTGAAGGTGGAGTTTGGTTTGACATAAATATGGGGTTTGAATGTTAAAGTATAGTATTAAAGTGCTTAGGGAGGTGTAGTCACTCATCTAAATGTACCCTACCCGTCCCGCAGCCTACATTACAACCAAATAAAGTCATACTTGATCCTAGACTGAATGAGCTCGATTAGTAGAGTAGTACACTACGGGCAAGCCTATGGTGCATCTTTTGTAGCATATGAATGTTATTTCTGAGAGTGAGTGAATTCTTTCTATTTTGAGTTCCTAATTGTTCTGAAATTCTATTATGTGTGGAACTACTCTCTTTTGTTGTGTGAGGGTACGTGATTTATGATGGAAAGGTAATGTCATTGACCTCTATGTTAGAGTAAGTGAGTGAGTGGTGAATAATGCATGGTACTTGCGAGTCAAATCTTAAGGTGAAGATGTTACACTTTTGTGCTTAGTCTATTTTATATATTCTTGGTGTGACGAGTTAGGAGAATTGTTTAAAAAGGTCGTGTCTATATAAAGTGTAGTTTGATTGCTCGAGGACGAGCAATGGTTTATGTGTGGGGTGTTGATGATAGACTATAATTACGTATTTTAGTTGATTATTACATTCCGATTCACTGCACGTTAGTTGAGTTTGAGCTTTAATCGCTAGTGTTTTGCACTAATTGTGTGTTTTATGCCTTGTAGGAGTGATTCCGAGCTATGTAGATGTTATGGAATGAATCCAAGTAATTTGGAGCTTTGAAGTCTGAGTAAAAGCCCAAGGAATTAAGCCGGGATCGTGTTCGAGGATCAGCAGATGATAGAGCAATGAAACGAAGAATAGAATAGGCATATTGCCAACTGCCTAGTAAAATATACATAACTTTTCGCTCAGATCTCCATTTGGGCTCCACAAAATATGGTTGGAAAGTTAAGACAATGGGCTACAACATTCATGTTTTGCGTTTTCCCAAATTCCTAACAAAACAGGGTGAGAAATGCGCGACAAGTGCTCCGCGGTTAGATCCGCGATCGCGGACAGAACATGGCCAAAATCCGCGGCCAAAATCCGCGATTGAATCCGCGGCCGCGAACGCGACCTGGAAAAGTGTCCTTTTTCGCGTAGGAGAAGGTATAATTGTTTGGGCCCTACCCTACTTGGTATATATACATGGAAAAATGGTATTTTGAGCACATACTTTTGACATAATTTAGACCTAAGGAGGCATAGGTGACCGGGGATTCGACCTAAGGAGGCGAGAACACACTAGGATCAAGACGGAGAATTCTTCCACGAGTTTTTCACTTCCTTCTTCCTATTTCCATTATTGGTTATGAATTCTAGTATTGTAGTTGTGCATACTATTATGAATAGCTAATTTGTTATCTAGGGTTTTGATGGAACCTATTGGAGGATGATTTTCCTGTTACGTTAATATAGATTTGCTGTAGTATTTTCTCATTTTGTTCAACTACGTTATTATTGTCGTTGGTTGAAGAGCTCTCAATCAACTGTGCCTATTTAGTGTGTATTACTCGGGAGAGAGTGTATATTTAGGTAGTTGTTGAACAACATCACTCCTAACGTATATGAGGGATCAATACGGAGGGTTTAAAGGTGGGATTAGAGATAACGAAACCTTGGGTGCGATCCCAGTGAGCCGTACTTAATGCCAGCTAGCATAATTCAGGAGGATATGTCTAGTAAATTATGGTAATTACTCGGGAGAGAGTTACGACAGTCATAGCGCTCATGATCGGTAGAGAATACTTAGGCGAATTTATAGAAAACGTAGCGGGAAGAATTCCGACAATAGGGAAAATCATAACTCTAGACCTCCTTAATCTTGTCTCTAACCCTTAGTATCTTTAGTTATTAATTTACTATTTTAATTTATTAGTTAAACACAAGAATCTTAATATCTATAAGTTAGGAATTGTTCAAGCTTGTCTTCTTGGTGATAGTGAACAGTTGTAGCTAAACCTTAATTCTCTGTGGGATTCGACTCCGGACTTGTAAACCCGATTATATTTGCAACGACCGCTTAGTCCTTTTTATAAGGCACAGTTAGGCGTGATCACGCACTTAGATATTTTCAATTTTCTTTTTCTTTTTTTGGTTGGGGGGGGTTGGGGGGGGGGGGGGAGGAAGAGGGTCAATGATGCAATATTTATAACTACAGAAGTGCAACATCATATATAAGATTCCATAAAACAATAATCATCCAATAGACGCCACTGATATCGCACAACCCTAGAGAAAGAAAAGGGAGCTATGACTGAAGTTCATTGATTGAAGCTATATCTGAGCAGCGGAGTGGGTTCAGAGTGGATGAAATCATTGTCCGTCTAGAACCCCTCGCCACTCAGATGTGATTTCAATTGTATGAACATCCACACAGATTAATTTCTCGTTCTAACAATGCAATAGGTAAGGTTTTACGTTCTTTCTGTCCTTATTGGCAAAACAAAGTTGTTCCTAGCTAGATATATAGTTTCATGCATCACTATGCATGCTGTCTTGGAAATTAATTCTTTGACGTTTAAACTTCTGATGTTTAGTATTCTCATTTATGCATGATGTTAGTAGTTGTCTTTAAAACTTTTTTATTTATTTATTGTAAGACCAAATAACGAACAATAAATGTTCCTGCAGTTTCATATTGGAAATTACCCCAGGAAGAAAGTGTTTCATACATATTATAATTACTGTTCCTTGATCAAGAAAGGTGATATGAGCACAGCATTGCTTCCCCATTTAAGTGAACTTGAATCTTGCTAATTTTTTATACTTCTTGTTATTGACGGTTATGACCGTACTTCTAATATTTAAACCCTTTTCTTGCAGCCTGATCGTTTCAATATCACAAGCTTAAATGATTTAGAGTCCGTTTGGATTAGCTGATTTGAATTAGCTGATAAGTATTAGGTGCTGAAACTGATTTAATAAATAAGCAGTTACGTGTTTGGGTACAAGTGCTGAAATTGATAATAACTTGCTGCAGTATTTGATAAAAAAGTGCTGATAACCTCTTTTTCTGTTAAAATGACTTAAATAACATTAGAATTGTTTATACTGATAATCTCTTTTGCTTATCTTAAATAGTCAACGAGAATTGCAGACTTGGGGGGGGGGGGGGGGGGGTTAGGTTGAATACTTGAGGCAGTGAGTATCGAGATAGGAGTTTTGTTTTAAAAAGGAATATTTTAAGGATAAAATAGTAAAAATCTTGGTCAAACTTAAAGTGCGTATAAGCTAAAAATTCATAAGCTGGGAGTGACCAGCTTATGGATTTTTGGCTTATTTTTGACTTATAAGCACTTGGCTTATAAGCACTTTTAACTTTACCAAACGCGTAGATAAGCCGAAAAGTGCTTATTAGCTAGTTTGACCAGCTTATAAGCTTAGCCAAACACCCCCTTAAACCATTAGTAATTTTCCAAAACTGGCACTGGGGAATTCAAAGATGCCACCTGGGATATGAACCTATGCCTAAGTAATTTTTGTACTCCTTCTCGTCGCTTTACTAGAATTTTCCCCTATGTCAAGGGCACTCACCGCACTATACCAAGGGTGATAGAGCGAATATATTTCTGAAAATTTTTGTGTATATAAGTTAAATATTATTGTGTATGGTTATATATTATATTTTGAATATTCTTAGCACAGTTGAGTGAGATAATTCATTGGTTCTAGGTGTTCAAAGTAAGGTGTTATTCATGAAGTTAATTCCCTGTCTAAATATTTTTATTTGCTCATTTTGTTTGCAAAAACAACGTGTGTGGTTTTTTACTCTTTTTCAATTTAAAAAATCATAACAAATAACTCTTAAACCTTAGCATTTGTCAAAAAATAAATGGCTAATCTTAAAATTTATTTCATAAACAAATTGTATAATTTAAATGTCAAGCTCTACAAAAAAATTCAGCAAAAGCTCTCTACATATTATAAACCCTCTTGACTCTCTCTCTTTCTTGTAGTTTTATGCTTACTCTTACTAGTAAATTTTTTTTTTGTCTCTTTTTGTGTTAGTTTTGATTTATAAAATTATGGTTATATTATAAGTGCTTTAGTTGTTTAGCTTCATAGTGCATAGTTTGTTGTAAAAGATTCTGGTGCACCCATATTCATCCAAAATAATTTTATCGGCTTCCTTAAAGTTTGAACACCTTGGCTTGACTTGTGGCTACGCCGTTAGGCTCAACAGCCTATGCATAATCGGAAAATTAGGAATTATTATATTTAGACGGTATAACTTCTCAGGGAAGGGGATATAGAATTATGCTTTGAAGTTTTAGTGACAGATTGGAGTGGCAAACGGGCGAGTCGTGTTGGATACGGTTCGGGTCGAAAATGGGTAATAAAAAAAACGGATCAATTATTCGACCCGACCCATATTTAATACGAATAAAAATGGGTTAACCGGCGAATAATATGGGTTACCCATATTATCCATGACTTCTTGTATATGATCACTTTTGGGAGAATTCTTAGTCTCCCTAACTTGAGGAACCCCCAATTTGAGGCTTTACAAATGTAAAAGTTAGACCCATTGGTTATCCATTGGTTACTCATTGGTTATCCATTTTCTAAATGGATAATATGGTTCTTACCCATATTTGACCCGTTTTTAAAAAGTTAATTATCCAACCCATTTTTTAGTGGATAATATGGGTGGTTAACTGTTTTCTTTGAACCATTTTGCCACCCCTAGTGACAGAAGTCCCTCCTTCTCTATACTCACACCACCCCACTAACAGCTAACCGGCAAATTCAATCCTACCAAAACCACTAGATATTATAGCTGGTCCTTCTTATTAAAATCTACCAGAATCCAACCATTCATATATATATATATATATATATATATATATATATATATATANTATATATATAAAGGAGGGGATGAAAAAGATGACTTAGCACATTTCTTTGGTCAAGGATTCTATATATCTTTTTTCTCGTTTTATTGACTTTTTCTCTACTTTTTATTTATTTAATAATAAGAATAAATGTTGTTGTAGTTATAAGAATAAATGTGTCATTTATTACAACACTAATTCTTATTCCTTACCGTTAGAAACTAAGAAGTCCCAATATTTAAGTGCCTCAATTTTTATTACAACCTTTCATATTCCTTATGGATCATTTTATAAGCTGCCCAAAAATTATTTTACTCAAAGTTATGGAAGCTGATTTGAGCCTCAAATTTTGACGTAAGTTCACATGTCCCTGTTTCTATAACTGAATTGATGCATTTTAACTAATAGCTATGTAAACTGATGTTCTTTTAACTCTTTTTTTTCTTCTTCTTTCTGTTTATGTAAAAATAGCATGTGAAGAATTTGTTTGTGTTCTTCGGCCTCTTCATGACCCCAGTACTCTGGTAAGTCTTGATTTATTACTTGTAAGGAAGAACATATATATTATTCTCACATGTTATTTTTCTTTTTATTTGTTTCAGCAATATATGCTTTTTAACTATGAGACTACTTTTGTCATGTGTTTTTTCTTTTAATTTGGATTAAAAAAAAGTGATATTCAGACAGTTCCAGGATCAGTTTCAAGGAACACTTATTCCGGTTTAGAAGTTCCGAACTTTTGCAGTACATCAAGACAACCAAAATTACTCATGTGTCGATTAAGGTATGTTTACTCATGTATCTATAAGGTCGTTGTGCGGAAAATATGAATAAATATAGTTCACGTTGTAAAGAAGTTTTATCTGTTAGTTACTTTTTTTAATTAGTATTAAACATTGATCGAATGTATATTGAAGTCAAACTAATAACTCTAAGCGAACAAGAAAAGAAAAAATCAAAGGTTGCATGAATTTTTTTCCAGAGAAAGTCAAAAATATTATTTTGAAAATTCAATGATGATGTTATTCCAACATCACTAGTATAAAGATAAACTCCTTGGAAAAATCACAAACCAACTAAGCAACTTAAGCGAAGCTGAGAACTCCCTCTCACAAATGGAAGTGCAACAGACACCAAACCTAGAGTGTCTTGAAAGGGGATAGGAAAGCTCCATAAAACAAATCCAACTCACGGATCAAGACATCCAACGCATCCATGAACCATGGAAATATTTCGTCATAATCAAATTAATAGGAAAAAGAGTGCTCCATCACTACCTAAAAACCAAAAAACAAGATCTTTGGAGCCCTACAGAAAACTTCCCTTTATTAGACTTTGGAGAAGATTACTATACAGTTAAATTTAGCAGGGAAGAAAATACGAGAAAAGCTCTTCAAAAAGGACCATGGTTCATCAATGGCTTTTTTCTCTCAGTGCAAAAATGGACTCCAAAATTTGTGGCTACACGAGCATGCCAAAGTTACACGACTATTTGAATTTGTTTGCCACAGCTTCCAACAGAGTTTTACGATGAAATTATACTTGCCAAGATAGAAAACATTATTGGTAAACTTCTAAAAATCGATGCATGCACATCATCCACCATTAGAGCCCCCATGCAAGATTATGTGTACAACTACCATTGGAGCAGAAGGTCCAATCCCACATTCTAATATTCTCACACAAACAAATAATACTTTATGAATGTGATAATATTCTATGAACTTGTGGCCGCTTGGGTCATCCATCCCTAAGGTGTCCCACCCATCTACACCAAGTGCACAGGTGGCCAGTGACAAAGTCCAAACTACACCACTCACAGAAGATAGCAATGGAGAATGGCAGACAATCTCCTTTCCCAAGAAAAAAAGGCCAACTACAATACCTAATGAGCAGGTAGGAGCAACATCAAAAAAGGGCACAAGTATAAATGTTAGAATATTTGATGCATTTACAGTTAAGTATCTTAATACTCAAAAACCAAAGTGTATGGGTCAGAATCCGACCCTACGATAGTTAACGAAGCTAATCCCGTCTTAAGCAAATTCATGATTAATTAGTGGCACGACCACTCAGAACTAACGATATTCAACCCGCATCTGATTCGATCAGCGAGGCCATGGCCCATCCGCCACCATGAAGGCGAAACCCCAACGTGGTCACGACCACTTATTGCCAGCTCACGAGGCTCACAGCTATAAATACCAAGAGAGGAAACCCTAGAAAGGGGGGCTTCTTCTTCACCACTATAGAAAGAGAAAAAAGAGACAACGATACCCAAATTATGGGCAAAAGGAACACCATTGTAAGGCTCTGAACCTCTTCATGGAGAGGCAGACCAAACCAATATTATCAATAAAGGCTTCTAATGTTTCTCCCCCTAATCCTGAGTACTTATTTTTGTTTCCTTCATTTGGTCCAACGGATTATTACGGTTTGCTATGATTTTTCCGTGATTTATTTATATTGTTTTATACTCATAAGGTATGTAATAACTTTTGAGTCAAACAATTTGGGGCCGTCTATGGGGATTTCCTAGCAAAATCGCGTAGTTCTTCCCTGGACCAAAAGAAAAGAAACACCAAACTCGAAGGGGAACTCGAAGATCTCAAATCAAGATCTAAGTCCTATCTCTCTCTCCGATCTCAGATAGTGCAAACAAAAAGAAGAAGCCTCCCCCCTCCTAAGGGAAGGTCTCTGTAAGGCATCTCCCAGGTCCCTGATACGAGCTCCGGTCAGAAACCGGCACGGAGATATCTCGAGCCGAGAGTCGCCTCAAGACAGCCTATATACCCTACTTGGGAAGACAACGGATAAGCCGCTCAAGGTCTCGAATCCAAAACGAGTTTCAGCACTCAATACCCACAATATGGGACTCAGGCCATGAGCCTTCGTCATCAAGATCGACAGAGTTCAACAACAGTTGAACTGGGACTCAGGCTACGCGCCTTCGCCATCAACATCGACTAAGTTCAACAACAGTTGAACTGTGACTCAGGCTATGCGCCTTCGCCAGTAAGTTCAACTACGGTTGAACCATGACTCAGGCTATGCGCCTTCGTCATCAAAATTGACAAAGTTCAAATACGGTTGAACCATGACTCAGGCTATGCGCCTTCGACATCAAAATTGACAAAGTTCAAATACGGTTGAACTATGAATCAGGCCACGCGCCTTCGCCATCAAAATCGACAAAGTTCAACAACAATTGAACTGGGACTCAGGCTACGCGCCTTCGCCATCAACATCGATTAAGTTCAACAACAGTTGAACTGGGACTCAGGCTACGCGCCTTCGCCATCAACATCGACTAAGTTCAACAACAGTTGAACTGGGACTCAGGCTATGCGCCTTCGCCAGTAAGTTCAACACTATGCGCCTTTGCCAGTAAGTTCAACTACGGTTAAACGAAGACTCAGGCTAAGCGCCTTCGTCATTAAATCAAGGCTATGCGCCCTCGCCAAGAAGTTCAACTACGGTTAAACCAAGATTCAGCCTACGCGCCTTCGCCATCACAATCGACCAAGTTCAACAACAGTCGAACTGGGACTCAGGCTACACGCCTTGACCATCACAATCGACCAAGTTCAACAATAGTCGAACTGGGACTCAGGCTACACGCCTTCGCCATCAAAATCGACCAAGTTCAACAGCAGTTGAACTGGGACTCAGGCCATGATCCTTCGCCACCAAAATCGACTAAACTCAACAACAGTCGAACTGAGACTCAGCCCATGAGCCTTCGCCACCAAAATCGACTAATTTCAACAACAGTTGAACTAGGACTCAGGCTATGCGCCTTCGCCATGAAATCAAGGCTATGCGCCTTCGCCAAGAAGTCCAACTACAGTCGAACCAAGACTCAGGCTACGCGCCTTCGCCATCAAACCCAACGAGTCCGACCTCGCTTGAACCATAAGGCTAAACGCCTTCGTCCTCAAATCTAACAAGTTCAACCACAGTTGAACCAGGACTCGGACCAAGCACCTTCATCATTGAACTCAGCGAAACCCAACCTCCAACGAATCGAGGCACAGGTTAGGCGCCCACGCCCTTCAAGTAAGTACTCCCAACTCAAACTAAGATTGGGGACACGTAAAGTCCGACCCCG
>NC_031989.1:20170857-20187543 GCF_001879085.1 Nicotiana attenuata
ATTCCAAGCCTCTGGGAATCCAGTAGAGCACGCCACTAAATGTTCAGTCCTGATGTAGAAGAAGTGCTCGAAAGGGCGAGGTTCAACCTCATCATCCAGCTTCGCAGTCAGGCCCCTCGTCCCGCGAGGGCACGCTCGAATCATGGTACCACGAACCCTCTGGGTAGCGTAGAGGCTAAGCACATGCTGCAGCGTGATCTCCCTACCAGCCAATTCTGCGTATTTGATGAGCATTGCTAACAATTTGTAAAGAGAAGGAGTAAGCTGACCCGGGCATACCCCGTAATAACGACAGAAATCAACCACCAGCATTGGGAGCGGGAGCTTAAACCCCAACTTGAAGGGGTAGGCGTAAAAGACGCAGTATCCCCTACGGTCGGTGTGGACCCTCTCCTCGCTTCTGGCGAGAATGACGTCAGCATAGCCGGGGATGACCCCCTGTCCCCGCAGTCGAGACATCCCAATCTCCCCCATTAATGGGGCTTCATCCACCTGATCCTCCCCACCATCGGCGGTGAAATCAGTCATCGGAACTCCGGGCAGAGGTACTATCTCGTCAACCGATGGAGCTTCACCGGTCTCCACCAGTTCTGCACCGCCCATTGCCGGAAATGGCCCCTCGGTCACCTGTGAGTTAACCGGAAGATCCGTCGGAAGAACGTTTTGGGAAGAAATGCCTGCCATTGTTGATACAATAACGAGAAAGAAACAAAGTTTGGGGGACGAAGACGAAGGTGAAACAGCAGTAAGAAAAGCTTATTCAGAATCTCTCTCAGACAAGCAATGAGAATATGAAAAACTAATGCCTCAGCCTCTATTTATAGGCAACGCAAGTGGCCTTCATGCCCCCCAACAGCCACCATTAACTACATGCCCAACCGCACACCGGTTCGATTCCACAGGAATGTGCGTCATTATGACAGGCTCCATAAAGCAGCCTTGCGATCACCAATCGGCGTCTCGCTCTCAAAATGGTTATAACGACCTATGAATGCCGAGGAGATGCTCCTTGCGCCCTAGAAATTTTTTGACATCGCCAAACACGTATCAAGCGTGCACTCACTCCCCTCGGCCGCACAACGTATGACCCATCCGCCATGGTCGACGGGTATGCACCCAAAACAAACGTAAGGATCAGAGCACAACGAAGCTCGACCTCACTCGAAGTGAGTTAAAAGGTCAAGCGCCTTCGCCAAGGAGGAGAGTTCGACCTCGATCGAATGATGACTTGATAGCACAATAACAGAATACTAATACTCTACAAGGCTAAGGGCCATCGCCAAAGAGAATTCGGCCTCGACCGAAGCAACAGTCGATGGAATCCACTCATCGAGCTCGGCCAAGGCCCGACCTCAATAACCGGAGGGACTAACTGTATGGGTCAGAATCCGACCCCACGATAGTTAACGAAGCTAATCCCGTCTTAAGCTAATTCATGATTAATTAGTGGTACGACCTCTCAGAACTAACGATATTCAACCCGCATCTGATTCGATCAGCGAGGCCATGACCCATCCGCCACCATGAAGGCGAAATCCCAACGTGGTCACGGCCACTTATTGCCAGCTCACGAGGCTCACAACTATAAATACCAAGAGAGGAAACCCTAGAAAGAGGGCTTCTTCTTCACCACTATAGAGAGAGAAAAAAGAGACAACGATACCCAAATTATGGGCAAAAGGAACACCATTGTAAGGCTCTGAACCTCTTCATGGAGAGGCAGACCAAACCAATATTATCAATAAAGGCTTCTAATGTTTCTACCCCTAATCCTGAGTACTTATTTTCGTTTCCTTCATTTGGTCCAACGAATTATTACGGTTTTCTATGATTTTTCCGTGATTTATTTATATTGTTTTATAATCGTAAGGTATGTAATAACTTTTGAGTCAAACACAAAGTATGTTGATGACAATTCTCTCAAGAAACAATGACTTGAAAATCCTAAAAATATCCAAATTCCAACGCGGAATAATTAGGAATAGTAACAATAATTTTCCTAACAATAACAATAATTATAAGAACACAATTGAAGAGCACATGGTTTCTTCACTAAACAGTGGTATAAAGAATACCACCAAAGCCATGCAGAAGAAAACCTTCCAATATAGACAAGTGGAACCAACGTGTCTTCTAAAGAAAGTCTATGTAATAGCACTACCCAAATAATTACCCCTACTAAGCACGACCTTAAACACTTTATTAATAACTCTTCACTCTCCAATAGTACCCAGTCTAACATTCCCACCCCTCAAGAAATCCTCCTAATTAATCATAACCCGCTAGCAAAATCGTCTTATAATACAATTTGCATGCCATTAAATGACCACCCACACGAAGAACACTGGGCAATAACGAATGAACAAATGTCGGACATGATATCTACCAAAGCCATACACGAAGAAAACCTTCGGATGAAAACAAGTGGAACCAACGTGTCTTCTAAAGAAAGTCTATCTAATACTACAACCCAAATAATTACCCCTACTAAGTAAGAGCTTAAACACTTTATTAACAACTCTTCACTCTCCAATAGTACCTACTTTAACGTACCCACCCCACACGAAATCCTTCTAATTAATCATAACCCACCGGCAAAATCTCATAATACAATCTGGATGCCACTAAATGAGCACCCACACGAAGAACACATGGCAATAACGAATGAATAAATGTCGGACATGATATCTAACCAAGATCTTGTTAAAACACTTATGCAACAACCCTCCTCTTCCATGCAAATAGACTCCATCAGTGCAAACCCCGCAATCCCACCATCCAAAGCCATAACTCCTAACCTACATACATTTATATTATACAACCACAGTACTCACTATGCCTCGAGTACCATTCACATTGAGAAGGAGGTACAGACTTGTACAACTCCATCGCCTTCAACGACCATGCCGGATGGACAGTCTTCCATCACTACCACCCCAATTCCCAGCTCAACTAGTGATCTATGCTCGACCACTAAGTCCACCGAACCAACCAACCACAATCTTGGTTGAGCTGGGCTTGATGGTCCATGTGATATCCTTCAACCTATAGATCAATGGGCAGGACTGAGTTCTCATCATCCAATGCACGAATTACCTAGCCCAGCTGATATCAGAAGGAATGCATCTTGCCATGAACAATTACATCAATAAGATGTGGACGCATAACATCCTACAACCACTTGCCCCCCTCGATGAATCAAAACCTGGCCCATAACATGCAACAAATGTGGAATATACAAGGCAACCCCAACATTAATATGCCCCAGAACATTCCTCTCAACTTGCCATTTTTTGCACCAGAGGAAATGTCCATAATGAATCCCATATTCACCAGATGGGTGTACACCAAAATCCAGCCCAACAAGCTCCTTTAACGATCCGGCCGGTCGTTTCGTGAGTTATAGCCCCGTTTCCCCCATTTCTGCTTCCTTTTGTGTTCTTCAGCTATATTTGATCGTATTGTGTTAGTTGGTTCGGGTCCGGAGTAGTTTTGGAGTAAATTGAGATACTTAGTCTCTTTTGTGAAGGCTTAAGTTGGGAAAGTTGACCGGATATTGAATTATGTGTAAACGACCTCGGATTTAAATTTTGATGGTTCCGTTAGCTCTGCTAGGTGATTTTCAACTTAGGAGCATATCCGAAATGTGATTTGGAGGTTTGTGGTAGAATTATGCATGAATTGGCGAAAGTTGGAAATTTGAGGATTTTGATCAACTATGAAAAATTTGATATCAGGGTCGAAATGGAAGTACGGAAGTTCGAGTAGGTTCGTAGTGTCATTTATGACATGTGTGTAATATTTGGGATCATTGGGACGTGATTTGATAGGTTTCGGCGTCATTTGTGTAATTTTGAAATTTAGATGTTCTTAGGCTTGAATCTGAGGGTAATTTGGTATTTTGATTTTTTTTGAGTGATTCGAAGGTTCGAATAAGTTTGAATGATGTTATGGAATGTGTTGGTATGTTAGGTTGAGGTCCCGAGGGCCTCGGGTGAGTTTCGGATGATTGAAGGATCAATTTTTTGCTTTAGAAGTTGGCAGGTTTTCTGGTGTGATGTTGCAGAGATTTCCTTCATCGCGTTCGGGAGAGGGCTCTCGCAGTCGTGTAAGGCATTGGAGAAGGGTAGATGAGTTGTTCTTCGCGTTTGCGAAGTACTTCCCGTGTTTGCAAAGGTGTAGGAAAGTAAGGCTACGCGTTCGCAACCCGGTCATCGCGTTCGCGTAGAGTCAAATGTCATTGGAGCTTCAGGCATATAAGCCTACGCGTTCGTGAGGAGCGTTCCATGTTCGCGTATGGTCAACCGGCATAGGCTTCGCGTTCGCGAAGGAGGAATTCCAGGTCAGTGGCAGTTTGTGCTTCGCGACGCGAGGGCACTACCGCGTTCGCGAAGAGTAAAATCTGGGTAGGCAGTGTTATATTCAAAATCGAGGGTTTGAGCCTATTTTTCATAGTTTGAGCTAGAGACAACGGAATTGGGTGATTTTTGAAGGGCATTATAGAGAGGTAATTGGGTTAAGTGTTCTTCACTTGATTTTGGTTAGATTCCATGATTGTACCTTGATTTTTATCATCTAAATTGGGAATTGGGGTGTAAAACTGGGGGAAAATGGAAGAGAATTGGAGAGATGATTTTGGGTTTATGAATGGCCATTTGATGTTGGATTTCGATGAATTTGGTATGGGTCGACTTGTGAGTGAATGGGCTTTCTAGTTTTGTGATTTTTGTCGGATTCTGAGACGTGGGCTCGGGGGCCGGATTTGAGTCGATTTCGAGATTTTTGTCTAAATTGATAGTTTTTCTTGTGTAATTCATTTCCATTAGCGCATATTGATGGTATTGTACTGATTGTGAATATATTCGGAGCATTTGGAGGTCGAGTCGAGGGGCAGGAGCATCGCGGAGTAGAGATTTGATTGGCTTGAGGTATGTAACGATTGTAAATCTAGTCCTGAGGGTATGAAACCCCGGATTTCGCATCGTTTTTACTATTTTGAGGTGACGCACATGCTAGGTGACGGGCGTGTGGGCATGCACCGTTGGGGATTATGACTTGGTCTGTCCTGTAGCAACTATAAAGTTGCGTATTTGGTTGAAACTATATAATACTTATGTGTTACGGAAAGAGTTTTTGTAAACTGGGCTGAATGCCATGTTTGGGCCTTGTGCCAGAGCTGTATGGACCCTTATGAGCCTTTTTCTTACTATCCTCTCACTGTCTTTGATTGAAAATCTATACTCAGTCATGTTAAATTTATTGATTTCATAACTCAGTCTTTATGACTCTATTTTGATGTATATAATGTTTTTTTGGGCTTAGTACCCTGTTTTTATTGAGAGCCCGAGTGGCTTGAGAGGTTTAGGACTGACTGAGGCCGAGGGCCTGATTGTGTGGACATTTATGGGATCGAGCTGCACACCGCAGCATGTTTTGATATAGGCCGAGGGCTTGATTGATTTATGCCACGAGTTGGCTTGTTATATCGCATGGGCTGAAGGAGCCCCTCCGAAGTCTGCACACCCTCAGTGAGCGTAGGTACCTATTGAGTGCGAGTGCCGAGTGCTGAGTGCTGAGTGACTGGGAGGCATGAGTGATGGTGAGGTATGCCCGGCTGTATACGAGGGACTGCGAGGTTTGCCGAGGGGTTGTTTATGAGTGTGCCCTATGGGCGGTTTATGATTTCATTATTTTTTTTGCTCACCTTTGCATTGAGCCTTTGTTGAAAACTGTTGAAAAATATCTTTAAATGGTTTTTACTAGAATTGGGTTTAAACGATATGATTTGATTCAAACCCTGATTTTAAAAGCCCGTTGAATTTTACTGTGATTTCATGATGTGGACTTTAAATGCTTTATTGCGCGTCACTACTTCTCAGCCTTTATTTACTTTGGTTACCCTGCACCTTGTGTGCAGATCCGGGTGTATTAGGACCCGGTAGCGGCTGTTGACTATTCCAGCTGCAGATCTTCTCGGAGTTGGCAAGGTAGTTGCTGGCGATCATAGCCCTGCTCTTCACCCTCTTATATTTCTATAGTTGTTTGTAGTTATTTTCCATACTGTGTTAGTCTCAGTATTTTCTGGCAAATTGTAGTAGATGCTCATGATTGGTGACACCCCGATATCGGGCTTTTCTTTCCGCACTTTAGTTATTTAGAATTTCTTTATGAAGTTTTATTATTAAATAGTTCGAATTTATCTTTGAAAAGAAAATATCGTGTTGTTATTGGTAAAGAGTCGGCTTGCCTAGTACCACGATAGGCGCCATCACGACGTGGTTGTTTGAGTCGTGACAAGTTGGTATCAGAGCCTAGGTTACATAGGTCTCACGGGTCATAAGCCGGTTTAGTAGAGTCTTGCGGATTGGTACGGAGACGTTTGTACTTATCTTCGAGAGGCTGCAGAACCTTTCGGAAAATCTTCACATTCTTGAATTCTTGTCGTGCGAATCGTTGATTCTGGTAACTAAACTTTTGTTATTCTATTCTTTAGATGGTGAGGACACGTGCTACCGGTCAGGACAGACAGCCACCAGTACCACCAATTGTGGCCGCGAGAGGCCGAGGTCGCGGTCGAGACCGTGGTAGGGGCAGGGGTGGAGCCCGTACAGCAGCTAGGGTAGCACCTACAAATCCACTAGCCGCCCTAGTTCATGATCAGGTCCTAGTTGTGGATGCTCCAGCAGGACCAGCCCAGGCACCGACTGTGCCTATTGTTATCCCAGGTCTTCAGGAGACCTTATCCCAGATTCTGACCGTGAGCATCAGTCTTGCTCAAGCGATCGCTATTTCTACCACAGCAGCTACTTCCCAGGACGGGGGAGGCACTCAGACTCCCGCTGCCCGTACACTCGAGCAGGTTTTTCAGGGACTTCAGACACCG
This sequence comes from Nicotiana attenuata, assembly GCF_001879085.1. NCBI lineage: Eukaryota > Viridiplantae > Streptophyta > Magnoliopsida > Solanales > Solanaceae > Nicotiana > Nicotiana attenuata. The sequence goes on from NC_031989.1 coordinate 20,177,741, forward strand.
GAGGCACCACCAGCCCAGCCGGTTGTACCTGCTATGGATTATGTGGTTCCAGTCATGCCTGATGACAAGCAGCATAGAATTAGAGAGGTTTGGTAGACTTCAGCCTCCGACTTTAAGTGGTACAGAGGGCGAGGATGCCCAAGATTTCTTGGACAAGTGTCAGAGGATTCTCCGTATAGCTGGTATTTTGGAGACCAGTGGGGTCTCGTTCACTACCTTTCAGTTCTCGGGAGCTACCTTTACTTGGTGGGAGGCTTATGAGAGGCGTAGGTCGGTTGGTGCAGCGCCCCTTACCTGGGAGCAGTTCTCTGTTATCTTTTTGGAGAAGTATGTGCCGCAGTCCCGTAGAGAGGAGCTGCATATGCAGTTCGAGCAGTTGCGTCAGGACGATGTGACTGTGACGCAGTACGAGATGAGATTTTCTGAGTTGGCCCGTCATGCTATTTTGTTAGTTCCCAGAGATAGGAAGAGGATCGGGAGATTTGTTGATGGCCTCACATATCAGCTGCAGATTCTTATGATGAGGGAGAGGGTGTTTGGTGCTTATTTTGAGGAGGTTGTTGATATTGCTCGGGACATAGAGTCGATTCGCGTCAGGAGCGAATGGAGAGGGAGGCCAAGAGGCCTCGTGGATCTGGTAGTTTTGGTGGTGCTCCTCATGGGGGTTAGTTCCAGCACGGCAGAGGCCGTCCATTCAGACATGCTCAATTAGCTCGCCCAATTGACCGTGGTGCATCATCGGGCCATGGTTATCACAGTTCTCATTAGGGCCATTCATCACTTAGTGCCCTTCTAGCCTAGAGTTCATCCTGTGCTCTATCAGTTTAGGGCTCCTCCACGCTAGGTTCTTCTACAGTTATCCTGGTGCTATGGGTTCCCTTCAGTCCCCGCCACCAGCATTAGGGGGTTGTTTTGAGTGTGGGGAGTTTGGGCATATGTGGAGGCAGTGTCCTCATCGTCAGGGGGGTCCACCTCAGCAGAGGAGTCAGCCTTCGGCTTTAGCACCAGTTACTTCACCACTTGCCCAGGCAGCTAGGGGTGGGGGTCAATTAGCTAGTGGTCGCCATAGAGGGGGAGAGCGATCAGGTGGTGGTCAGGACCGTTTCTATGCACTCCCAGCCAGACCAGATGCTATTGCTTCAGATGCTGTGATCATAGGTATTATCTCAGTTTGCCACAAGGATGCCTCTGTATTATTTGATCCTGGTTCCACTTTTTCTTATGTGTCATCATGTTTTGCTTATTATTTGGATACGCCCCCGCGAGTCTCTTATTTTATCTGTTCGTGTATCTACTCCGGTGGGTGATACTATTATTGTGGACCGCATATATCGGTCTTGTGTGGTGACTATTGGGGGTTTGGAGACCCGAGTAGACCTTTTGCTGCTTAGTATGGTTGATTTTGATATGATATTGGGCATGGATTGGATGTCTCCGTATTATGCTATTCTGGACTGTCACGCTAAGACGGTGAAGTTGGCTATGCCGGGGGTGCCACGATTGAGTGGCGAGGTTCGTCGGATTATGTTCCCAGTAGAGTGATTTCGTTGTTGAAAGCCCAGTGGATAGCTGGAAAGGGTTGTCTTTCTTATTTGGCCTTTGCTAGGGATGTCAGTGCAGAGACTCCCACTATTGTTTCATTTCTGGTGGTGAGAGATTTTCCGGATGTGTTTCCTGCAGACCTGCCGGGCATGCCATCGGACAGGGATATTGATTGCGGTATTGATTTAGTGCTGGGCACTCAGCCCATTTCTATTCTGCCATATCGCATGGCACCAGCGGAGTTATAGGAATTGAAGGATCAGCTTCAGGAACTCCTCGATAAAGGGTTTATTCGGCCTAGTATGTCACCCTGGGGTGCACCTGTTCTATTTGTGAAGAAGAAAGATGGCACGATGAGAATGTGCATTGACTACAGGTAGTTGAACAAAGTCACAATAAAGAACAAGTATCCTTTGCCTCGTATTGATGATTTATTTGACCAGCTTCAGGGAGCGAGGGTGTTCTCCAAGATTGATCTCAGGTCAGGGTATCACCTGTTGAAGATTAAGGACTCGGACATTCTTAAGACAGCTTTAGAGACCCGATATGGTCATTTTGAGTTCCTTGTGATGTCTTTTGGGCTGACCAATGCCCCAACAACGTTCATGCATTTGATGAAAAGTGTGTTTTGGCCTTATCTCGACTCATTTGTTAATGTATTGCGTAGCCAGGAGGAGCACGCTGAGCATTTGAGAGTTGTATTGCAGCGGTTAAGGGAGGAGAAGCTTTATGCTAAGTTGTCCAAGTGTGAGTTTTGGCTCGATTCAGTTGCGTTCTTGGGGCACGTGGTGTCCATTGAGGTATTAAGGTTGATCCAAAGAAGATAGAGGCGGTTCAGAGTTGGCCCAGACCGTCCTCAGCCACAGAGATTCGTAGCTTTCCAGGTTTGGCGAGTTATTACCGTCGGTTCGTTCAGGGATTTTCATCTATTGCATCACCCTTGACCAAATTGACCCAAAAGGGTGCTCCTTTCAAGAGGTCGGATGAGTGTGAGGCGAACTTTCCAAAGCTCAAGACCGCCTTGACCACAACCCCAATGTTAGTTTTACCATCAGCTTCAGGATCTAATACGGTATATTGTGATGCTTATCGGGTCAGCATTGGGTGTGTGTTGATGCAGGAGGGTAGAGTGATTGCTTATGCTTCTCGTCAGTTGAAGCCCCATGAGAAGAACTACCCTATTCATGATTTTGAGTTGGCTGCCATTGTTCACGCGTTGAAGATTTTGAGACATTATCTCTATGGTGTGTCTTGTGAGGTGTTTACTGATCATCGTAGCCTCCAGCACTTGTTCAAACAGAAGGATCTCAATTTGAGGCAATGGAGATGGTTGGAGCTGCTAAAGGACTATGATATTACTATTTTATACCATCGGGGAAGGCCAATGTAGTGACCGATGCCTTGAGTAGGAAGGCAGTGAGTATAGACAGTCTCGTATTTATTCCTGTTGGGGAGAGACCTCTAACAGTTGATATTTAGGACTTGGCCAATCGGTTTGTGAGATTGGATATTTCGGAGCCCAGTCGGGTCCTAGCTTATGTGGTTTCTCGGTCTTCCTAACTTGATCGTGTCAAAGAGCTCCAGTATGATGATCCTCATTTGCTTGTCCTCAAGAACAAGGTTCTACATGATGATGCTAGAGTGTGACTATTGGTGATGATGGGGTATTAAAGATGCAGGGCCGGATATGTGTGCCCAATGTAGATGGAATTCGGGAGTTGATTCTAGAGAAGGCCCAAAGCTCGCGTTATCCACCCATCCGGGTGCCATGAAGATGTACCAGAATTTGAGACAACACTATTGGTGGAGGAGAATGAAGAAAGATATAGTGGGGTTTGTAGCTCGGTGTCTCAATTGTCAGCAGGTGAAATATGAGCATCAGAGACTGGGTGGCTTGCTTCAGCAGATAGAGATTCCAGAGTGGAAGTTGGAGCAAATCACCATGGATTTTGTAGTTGGACTCCCACAGACTTCCAAAAAATTCAATGCTATATGGGTGATTGTGGATAGGCTGACCAAGTCCGCGCACTTCATTCCTGTGTGTACTACCTATTCTTCAGAGCGGTTATGTCAAGACCCAAACCGATGGACCGCGACGGGTACTCGGTACCTTACTTAACTGAGTACCAACATAACATATCTTTCTTTTTGTACTTTCACTGGCAAATAGGCCAAACGGGCCGTCATGGGATAACCGGAATAGACATGGGGGAATACTCAATATAAGACGACCCAACCTAATATAAAAAAAATTATACATGTGACGTACGGGCCTATAAGGCCAACATGATTATTTATAAACTCAAAACATAGGCCAGCAAGGCCATACAAGCATCCGTATACATGACATCTGTCTACAAGCCTCTAAGAATACATACTTATCACAAAGGTCAGGACAGGGCCCCGCCATACCAAACAATACGCGTCTAAATCATACTAACCAAGCAAGCAACTCAGGAGCAAATGGAGCGCACATCTTCCACTGAGCTGATAGCCTACTTGGAGGACTCTCGATCTGTCTATCAAGACCTGCGGGCATGAAACGCAGCGTCCCCCGGCAAATGGGACATCAATACGAATAATGTACCGAGTATGTAAGGCACATAAATAAGTGCATAAAAGACATGGAAGAAGTATAGAGTAAATGACTCAACCTGTAAGTTTGGATAACTCTTTAAATCATGAAATACTTATCTTATAGTGTCATGCATATGTGTATGAATGTCATGTCATGCATAGGTACATGTGTTCATATCATCATCAAGTCTTTGAGGGCATCCCATCATATTATCTCAGCCACTGTGGGCAAAATCATCAATGCATACCAGCTGATCAGGTGGTGGTGCGTATATAACGCCATAACCTTTCCCATATCCCATATACATATATATACGCGTATATAAGGCCATCTGGTCATGGTTCAATGTGCATGTATAAATGCATGAAATGCATATGAAATACGTTAATAAAATCTCTCGGTACGTCATAAGACCATTATGCCTCTGATTAATATCATGAAATAAACTTTACCAACTTGCATATTTTTGAGACCCATGAATAGATGATAGAATAATATGACACATGGGAGAATAAGAATATACACATCTCTAGCATTTCTACGAATGAGTAATTTATAGAAGTTGTGCATTTGCTCGTTTCGCTTGTGTCGTATAGATCATGACAAAAAGAAAGAAGGGATAGCCTTAACATACCTGGAGTAGGGAAAAATCCGTATGATATTCTTGAAAGGTTGCACCGCACTCCTTTAAAACCGCAAAATTTTACGTTGCTAAAGTGCTAATAATTCTCGCTGGAATTGATTTGGTCGCACGAAATTTTGTTGGAAGCTTGTTTTAGCGTCTGTTCTTGGAGTGCTTTGAATAAGGAAGAAAGGTATGTGATTCTCACTTGATTATTCAATTCCAAGTGAAACCAATTTGAATGTCTTACATGAAGTAGACTTATGACTAAGAGACTACACTTATGACTAAGAAACTACTATTACACGTAAGTAGACTTAGTAATAAGTCTTACTTTTAGATGGCCACCTAAGACAATATGACTAAGAGTCATATGTCTTAGTAGTGGCTTGCTGCTACGTGGGGGTGGGGTGGGGATTTTAAATCTTTATCCCCTAATTTATTTATTAATTATGTAATATCTCGCTACATGATAATTAACCAATTACCCACATAATTATGAATTATCTCAAATTACTTAAAATTCTACTTATTTTTAATATACTTTATACACCATACTAACATGGCCATATGGTACCTTGTATGGTACTAATCCATAAATATCGAGTATTTTAGCTCGGGCCGTATTTTACCCAAAATGTCAAATTTCGACAAAATTCATTTTCTTCGATTTGCTTACTCTCTCACCTTCACGAATTTACTCATCACTTGTTTGAAATAGCATAATACTCATAATCTCACAATAATCTCATTTCCGAACTTACGTCGATTAACTTACAACGAAACTTTATCGTATGAAAATGCGGGATATAACATCTCATTTCCGAGCTTCCATTAATTTATTTGTGGCGCACTTTCACATACGAAAACATGGGGTGTAATAGGGTAGCTGAGATTTATATCCCAGAGATTGTTCGCATGCATGATGTTCTAGTTTCCATCATTTCAGATAGAGGTACTCAGTTTACATCGCAGTTTTGGAGGGCCGTGCAGCGAGAGTTGGGTACTCAGGTTGAGTAGAGCACAACTTTTCACCCTCAGACGAACGGACTGTCCGAGCTCACTATTCGGATATTGGAGGAAATGTTATGCGCCTATGTCATGGATTTTGGGGGTTCATGGGACCAGTTTCTACCTCTCACGGAGTTTGCATATAACAACACTTATCAGTCTAGTATTCAGATGGCTCTGTATGAGGCTTTATGTGGTAGACGATTTAGATCTCCAGTAGGTTGGTTTGAGCCGGGCGAGGCTAGTCTTTTGGGTACAGACTTGGTATAAGATGCTTTGGACGAGGTGAAAGTGATTCAGGAGCGATTTCGTACAGCACATTCAAGACAAAAGAGTTATGGTGACAGAAACGTTCGTGATGTGTCTTATACGGTTGGGGAGAAGGTTTTACTGAAGGTTTCACCCATGAAGGGTGTTATGAGATTTGGGAAGAAGGGCAAGTTGACCCCTCGGTTCATTGGGCCTTTTGAGGTGCTTCGGAGGATTAGGGAAGTGGCTTATGAGCTTGCTTTGCTACCTAGCTTGTCGGGTGTGCATCCAGTATTTCATGTTTCTATGCTTCGGAAGTATATCGGCAATCCGTCTTGTGTCATGGATTTCAGCACGGTTCAGTTAGACGGTGATTTGACTTATGATGTGGAGCCAGTGGCTATTTTGAAGCGGCAAGTCCGAAAGTTGAGATCAAAGGATATAGCTTCAATAAATGTGCATTGGAGAGGTCGGCCCATAGAGGAGGCTACTCTAGAGACTGAGCGGGAGATGAGGAGCAGATATCGACACCTATTTGAGGCTTCAGGTATGTTGGCCCAAGATTAGTTGAGGTTTTGAAGAATGACAAACGAACTCAGTGAAGGACCAGGTTCATCCAAGGAGACACAGTTTTTATGGCCCATACACATGAGATGCACGTGAAGAAGATAAGTCCTTGAGATCAAGCAGCAATATCTTGATGAATATCTTCTGAACTGATCGAAAAGATTGCATATAGGATAAGGAGTTGAAGTCTCCTTATGAAAAGAGAATTACATCCGGATCAAGAATATGGATTAGGAGTTAGGGTTGTTCTTGGACTCGAATTGTCAAAGGATCCACAATTCGAGTTCTTATCAAACTCTGATTACTAACTCTATAAATATAACGATTGTTCTCTTTTACAGGTGATTGCACATAAGCTGAAGTTAAACCAAATTGAGAGCAAAAGAGCTAGGCGATTGTTGCAAGCAATTTGTGTGTGATACAAGTGTGCAAATCTGAAGCTACAAGAACTAAGTGTGAAGAACCAATTCCATTGTGTCTTTCTTTATTTCTAGTTCAATTGTAGTAGGTGTTTTAACATTGTACCTTTCCAGCTTTCTTAGAAGCAATTGTATTAGGTGCATTGAGTATTCAAGTTAGAGTTAACTTGAAAGTGTCGCAACAGTTGAGGCTGTGTGCTACACTGGGATTAGAGTTAATCCTTAGGTTTACAAAGAGTTTTGTAAATGCAGTTTTTGGCTCAGTGATTTTAGTGGAGTTTGGGAAAATCCTACTGAGTAGTAGGTCGTGGTTTTTTCACCTTTTGAGCCAGGTGTTTTCCACGTAAAAATCTCTGTGCAATTTACTTTCAGTATTTATTATTCCGCAAACTGCTGTAGTTAGAACACTTAGAAGAACCAGGTTCTTCTAACGCGAAAATTAGGTACCACACAAATCACCCCCCCCTCTTGTGTGGTATTGACGTTTATAACATCAATTGGTATCAGAGCAGGTTATCCTTGAAGAGGTTAACACCTTAGGAAAAGATCAACATGAGTGCACCACCTGGGAACTGGGAAGGGCAATCCACTGCCAGGCCTCCTCTCTTCAATGGCCTCTACTACTCCTGGTGGAAAAATAGAATGAGGGACCATATAATGGGCGAAGACTATGAGCTTTGGGATATCATCACTGATGGTCCTTTAGCCACAACCAAGAAGAATGCTGAAGGAGTGGATGTTCCAAAGACAAGAGTAGATTGTACTGCTGAAGATCTAAGGAAATGGGAGAAAAATGCAAAAGCCAAGAAATGGTTAGTGTGTGGACTTGGTCCTGATGAGTACAGCAGGATTCAAGGCTGTACTACTGCCAAGGAGATTTGGGACACTTTACAAGTGGCTCATGAAGGAACACCTCAGGTGAAGAGGTCAAGAGGAACACTGTTGTATTCTCAATATGAGAATTTTACTATGAAGGATGGAGAAACTATCCAAGAAATGTATACCAGGTTCACTACACTGACAAATGAACTTGAGTCTCTTGGAAGGATTATCCTGGAAGAAGACAAGGTGGAGAAGATTCTAACTAGAGTTCTGCCAATCTCCTGAGAAAGCAAAATCACTGCCATTCAGGAATCCAAGAACATTGCTACTTTAAAGTTGGATGAACTGATTGGAAATCTCACTGCCTATGAATTGAGAAGGCAAATAATGAAGATGGATGCTCCAAAGAAAGAAAGAAGTCTGGCTCTCAGAATTTCAGAAGGATAAGATCTTGAAGATGGTGAAATGGCTATGATAACCAGAGATTTCAAGAAATATCTTATGAGAGGAAAGGGTGCTTCAGAAGGAACAACATTCAGCAAACCTAGGGCTCCTGAGAAACAAACCAATGAGGGGTGTTACAAGTGTCGGGAAGACTGATCACCACATCAGAAACTGCCCTCAATGGGAGATTGAATGGAAGAAAGAAAGAGCAGAAAGAAGAAACAGGAAGAAGGAACAGGTTCAAACAAAAAGAAACAAAGGATCAACTAAAGCTATGGTTGCTGCATGGGGAGAAACATCAGATGAGGACTCTGAAGATGAAGCTGAGGAAGGATCGAAGCTCTAATGGCCATCGGAGAATCAGAAGATGAATAGGAGGTAAGTATTCTACACCTTAAAGAAAAGATTAAGTTCTTGTCTAAAGAAAAACTGGCTGATCTGCTGATGGACTTCATAGATGAGTCTGAAATAATAAACAGTGAGAAGGATGTTCTGTCTAAGGAATGTGTTATCCTAGAAGAAAAATGTAAAAGGTTAGAGTCTAGGGCTGATGAGAGTGACAACACAAATACTGAGTTGAAGAACCAGGTTCATCAACTTGAAAATAAGATTCTACAACTTAGATCTGAAAATATTAAACTGAAATTAGGGACAAGAAAGAAAAGGGATGATCAATCATTTCTCACCCTAGAAGAAAATCTAGGAAAAATGAAAGATGAACTGTACAAGAAAGATAAATTGATTAAAGTCCTAAAAGAAGATTTAGGAAAGGTAAAGCATGAACTAGACAGAACATGCATATGGGACAAGGCTTCTCATGCACTCTCCTGGCTGCAAGAACATCATAGTAGCAACAAGAGAGGACTTGGATTTGGGACAGAAGCTCCGAAATGGGATCCCAAAAACAAGTATCTCACACTTCTTGAGAATAAGATCTGCACACACTGTGGTAATACTGGCCATTACAAAAATGAATGTAATGCAAGAGAAAAGGCCAGTCAAAAGAACAAAGCCTTTGTTCAAGAAAAGCACAAACTGCCTGGTTGGGCAAAGAAAAATTTAATTCATCCTTTTGCCCATAGAAAGGGACCCAAACTAGTTTGGGTTCCTAAGACTAACCCATGATTTCTTTTTGCAGGACCAAGTGAAGGGAAGTAGCCAAATATGGTACATGGATAGTGGCTGCTCAAAACATATAACTGGTAACAAGAACCAGTTCCTTTCACTTGAGAACCTAAAAGGAGGTAATGTCTCCTTTGGAAATGGAAAGAAAGGTGAGATCATTGGTGTTGGAAAGGTAGGAAAGACAGACTCTCATTCCATTGAGAATGTCTATTTGATAGATGGCTTAAAATATAGCCTGATAAGTGTGTCACAACTGTGTGACAGAGGTAACCTTGTGGCTTTCACTTCCACAAAATGTTTTGTGATTAGCCTTACTACTGACAAGATTGTTTTGCAGGGAAGGAGAGTTAACAATATTTACATTGTAGATCTGTCAACTCTCTCTGAAAATGAACTAACTTGCTTGATGTGTAATTATGATCCC
>NC_031989.1:20187643-20258189 GCF_001879085.1 Nicotiana attenuata
TGGACACAGTAGACGTGTTTGAGGCATGTACTCCTTTCATCAATTGATATTCTCTTTTTGTTCCGTATTCTGTGTTGGAACCCTTTGTAGGTTTTTGTACTTTGTATGTGAGACCCTCCGGCGGCGCCTTTGTAATTCGAATGTTGTGACCCCTCGGGGCTGTCTCGTAACTTGATAAACTCATAATCCAATGACTGTGTCTGCGACTCTGCCTTCCGATATATCTATTACTATTGTTTCTGCTAATGCCCTTTCATTGCCTTTCGACGGCCCACCTTCTAATGTATCTTTTCTCTCCTGTGCTGCTCTTCAGTGACGTGGGGTGATTGGGCATGAGTGTTGCTTTGATTTTCTCTCGAACGACTCGGACATGGGCCTTATTTCAGTCCCACTATCTGTCGTCCCACCTTTCGGACACAATCTTCGGGAACGTTCCGATCCTGTATAGGATTTATTGATTGCTTGAAGAGTCTCCCCAGTTAGTTATATACGGCAAAGCATATCGAGTGTTAATTATGAGTTCCGGGCCTCCCAGGGAGCACACTTCGGTGTGGGTCGCATTCAGCAGGTACCCCGCAAGCACCTTTTGATCTGCGATCGTAGATGACGTCGCGTTTATAGGCCGCATGAGATAGTCTTTCTGCTTCTCCTTTGGCGCTATGTTTGCATCTTCTCCACGCCCTCTCGGGACTCGTCTTAAGTGACACTGTCTATTGTTATGGTCGTCGCTAGCCGCTGGCGCAGTATGCTCGTCTTGGTCTCAGTCCTGATTGGCAAGGCTTCTCCCCCGCTTCTTTTTTGTACTTTGCTGTGCCTAATGAGGGACCGACAGGATAAGCTTGAGCTCGGCGGAGCCTAGCTGCGTTTCATTGGAGATGCTTGCATAACATTTCGGACCTTCCGGTACACAATACCCGCGACGAAGGGTCATCCTATACGGTTGCCTCGGCGGGTCCTTGTTGATCTTATGTTAGGAATGAATATCTTTCAGAGAGTTGTCAAGGTTGGCTTCTTTAGGATTCTTGCCTACCGGTTCAGGGTGCCTATACCTTTGGGGCCCTGCGTGTATATTCTTTGAGATCGGAAGCTTCCGCGCCGCGTCTCGTTTCCTCCGGCAGTGGAGGGACCGCGACGCCCGGACGCGTGGCCTCGCGCTTCCTCTCGCCATCGGACCGTTACATGGAGCTCTCGTGACCTTGCATTCCTCGCGCTGGCCGACAGTTCCAAAATTGTCGAAACGCTTTCTGGAAGTATGGGAATAATTCACGTCGGATCTGCCGTCTTAGTTCGTCTGTTGGAGCGTGATGTTTCTCCGTGGATCCGGATATTGACCCATCGATCCGAATATGAGGCCTATTGGCTTCCGTGGAAGCTTATCATCTGGTAGGTCGACTTCGCCGTTGGGCCTTTTGTATATAAGAAGGTGGTTCGGGCCCTTTTGTGAGATTCACACTTCTTTTTGGGCAGCTTGTTTTTTCCGTTCCGGCACAGGGCTCCCTATCTTTTAAAGTGTGGAAAGCGTCTATGTTCTTCTGCTATTTTTGTTAGTTCTGCTTCAACCAAGTCACTGGCGGACCACTTCGAAATGGGTGCGAAGGGTGAGGAATGCTGTTCTCACGTTGGCAGAGTACGAAGGAATTTTGCGTCTGGATGCCGGCGTCGAGGGTAAGGAGCAGGGAACACCTGGACGATGCGAAGGCAATATGCGGGATGCGAGCCGATGGGCGATGACACTGCGGGCTGCTTCCCCCAGTGAAGGCATCGTGAAACTCTGCTGTGGTATTAGCGTAGCTCTCTGTCAGCCCGCTGTACCTATAACCCCTTTGCACTTTGGCCCTACCTTGATCCCAAGTCTGAGTGCTCGAATCTATTTGCTTGTAAGTATATCGCGTTACTCCTGCGCTGGCCAGAATATCATCCCGTTGTTTGGCGACATGGTGCTGATGAATGAGATTCTTTGCGGAAAAAGCCAGACTTGAATTCATGCTCTGACCATTCTCATCAGGCGTATCAGCCTTTTCACCATCGAAGCTGTAACCTTGAGGGGATCGCTCGCCCCCCCTTCGTTGTTGACGCATTGACGAAGGTGGAGATCGAGCATGGGCCAGTGGTTTGTCGGAGTTAGGACGACCGATATCATTTCCTGTGGGAGTTTTCTGCCATTCCCCGAAGTGGAATGCGTAGTAACGCTTCCGCTCTCAATTTGTATCGCAAAACAAGCCAAGTGACACTTGTGCAGCAATTTCGCTTGATCCAGGCAAGCCGTGCCCACCTGGCATGTCCTCCAGGTTAGACCATTTTCCCAACACATGTCTCCCTACACAGTGAGCAAACATCATAACCGAGCAGCGTCCGGAGCTAGTCGCAAACTCCCAAATACCAACCGTCGTCACCTATCCTTCTGTTGCTCCGACCCTTCAGCAACTCTGGATGTCCTCAGCAATATCCCGACCATCCTCGACTACCTCACTTCCTTATATCATTACACCGGCGTAAAAACCCCGGCTCCTGGGTCTAGTCGAGGACCTTGACCCACCTTACATGACAAACCAGATCTGTGCTAGCTACTGCCTCGCAATCATAAGGCCTGACGACGTGGACCCACCAATTCACGTGGCATGTCTTCCACCCGCCATATCGTCCGAGGCCTAGTCCATCCACATCTTCGTCATGCCATTTTGTTTTTTTTCTGGTTCGGCGTTCCTCTCGGCGAGCACATTTTCCCGGAGAGGGAGATGAAGTCTCGGGCCATCTGTGCGCTGAGAGACACTGCAGGCGCAAGCATAGGAGGGTCGGGAGCCCATCTATGCGAAGGAGCTTCTGCAGTGGCGCTGCGGGGCTTCGTGTTTCTGAAGACGGGGCATCACCCGAGAGTCGCTGTCCCCGGGAGGGCTGCACCTGTTTCTCGAGCAAGCGTGCTCCCTCTAGGTGAGCAAATGTTCGGTAATGCGCCGGGGCCGGTTTCTTTCGGGGTGCGGAGCCAAGTATACCATCAGGGCGACGTGTTCCTGATCTGGACGGACTAACTTTGCCATCTTCATCTTCGCAGGACGTCTAGGTGCATATTGTTCTTTCAATCCCGCATTCTTTCTCTTCTTATTGAATCTCCCCTGCGCAGGCGCCCACCTACGTGCCGAATACCCCGAAATCATCAACAAAATAAGAACACATAACAAAAGAACAATAGTAGTCCTCCACATTTTCTACAACGTATACAAAAGCAAGGCCAAGTTGCCAGAGAAGATATATAGAAGGATGAAGAAGAATCCCATTTATGTACACTAATATGCAAGGAGAAGAGAGCAATAAGAAACAGACAAATTAAGCGAATAATAAGAGGAAGATATACGGAGGAAGACTCGAAAATATCGAGCAGACATATAATTCATGGAGCAAAGGTAAACTGATTAACTGGATAGTGTTATCTATATGCTTCTTAATTTAAAATATTAGCAAGACTTAAACTTCTATTGCGTGTTAGCAATGCAGAAAGACATAGGCCTATGGAATTACCTTAAAGGAGTGCTGATAGACCGTCGTCAGGGCAAGCTTTGCAGGAAACTAAAAAGGCGCAACAAAGTGCAGGGACTCAAGCCTTATAATGGAGAGATGAGATAGCCTCAAGCAAGATCACTGCTTCGAGGCCCAGCTCAACTTATCTCGTAGTAACGCCCAGGTTCAGGCGGACATGATCGAGAGACTTGGAGTCTGACCTCTCGAAGGTCAGTCAGGCCGAGATAATTGATGCCCGGGCGAAGTGGCGCTGAGCCGAACCAGGTGCGGATCGTTGAGATGGCGATTTGTATAAAGGAGGCTGCTGACGCTCAGTCTGCTTGAGTGAGAGGGCAAGCCCTTGATTGTGAGAAGAGGATACGGAGGAATATGTTCGCCTGCCGATCCAGGAGAGAAAGTGTTCGAGGAAGTTGGAGACGGAGGGGGGCTTTATTCTCTCGGAGGAATTGGCTCAATGTAGGGCGCGGACGAGAGCGCGACGCTCGGTCACTTCTCGTGGGCGTTACAGAGGGCGATTCTTGACGGGTTGTAGCCCTTTGGCGCAAAATATAGATCCTACCATTTTGTCTTCTATGTTCCGGGCGCCGGCGGGCGTGCCTGTTGGTGGAGAATGTTATTTGTCGTATGTAATGTAAGAAGAAATTTTAAAAGCATTATTCCTTTTGTACCTTTTTTCTGTCGTTAGCCTTTGATCGCGTAAACCGGTCTGTGGAATTGGTCCCTGAGTCATGCTACGGCTCGAACTCTTCATTGGCCTCTTCGGCTTTTTCCCGCCTGCATGGGCGGAGGGTGATGACCCTCTGTGCTCCTGGACTGAAGCGATTTTGTGCGGCGCGCGGCTTGGAGATTTGTCCGCGACCGTTGGTATCGTCGTCCTGGGCCGTGCTTTTAGGCGTTTGTGATTGAATTGCCTCGGGTTTCAGTCTCCGAGTCGGGATCCTGACTCGAGCTTATTTCTCCCTCGAGCCCGTTTGGGCTGGTGATAATGACTTTCATTCTCTACCCTTGGGCGTTTTGGCGATTTTTCCGTGTCCAGTCTCCGAGTCGCATTGCGATTATCGTACTGTAATTGACCCTATTGATCTTTTCGGAGGTTTCGGTTGGAGAAAGCCGGCATTGATGCCACGCTTTTAGGGAGGCTATTATGATTTTTGGGTTCAGTCTCCAAGTCCGTTTGCGACCTCGAGCTCGTTGTCAACCCTTGAATCTCATTTGAGCTCTCGGCCAGCGATGGTGGCCTTTCGCGTTGCTTGGTCATTTGGGACCTTTTAGTATGAGGCCCGGAGGATTGCTTAGCTTGGCGACAATGGCACTTACGCTCTTTGGTCGTAGAGACCTTTCCGTTATGGGGCCCGGAGGCTTTCTTAGCCGGCGACCAATGGCACTTACGTTGTCGTTCGGTCGCCAGGGACCTTTGATATGAGGCCCGGAGGCTTTGCCTTTAGTTTAACTATTTTGATGATTCCGACATCGTACCGAATTACGCGTTACGATCAAGCTCATCTTTAATCCTCAAGTGTGTCAATTTTCAAGCTGATGGTTGTAGAGACCTCTCTTCGGATGTGAGGACCGGAGGCTTTTGCTAGCCGACGGACAATGGGCACTTACGTTGTTTGTGAGAGGCCCGGAGGCTTTTTGTAGGCTTTTGTTTCCCTCTTTAAAGTGTCTTATGATTATTTTTCCTAACCCGTCGTCGGTTCTAAAAGAACCTCGATTTCAAAGTCGTAGTCGACGAATGTTTTGAGCACCTCGGAAGGTTCATAGCCCATAGTCGCAGTAGATCGACGCTTTTCAATTTTGGAGCCGACGTGGGGTCGGACTCATTTTTTGCCTGTTGAGGGAAGCCTGTGTTTAACCGGTTCTTTCCGAAGTAGATTCGGAGATTTTTTAGACAACAGTCGGCGTCCCCGAGTCGCCTTTTTTTGGGCTATAGCAGCCGTTTTCGACCGGATTCGTGTGCGTTTGGCCGGACCATTTTTGATCCCGAGAAGCAGTTTTAGGCGTCTACACCACGAGGGTATGCCTTTAGGGATTCTTACAAATGCGACGTATAGCCTAAACTGCGGATTTTTCATGCCTGTTGAGGTCTTACAGTTTGCCATGCCTGTTGAGGTCTTACAGTGTATGGAGAATAGATTTGGTTTTGTCGAGGCTGCCCGTTAGGGTCTTACAATTTCGGATTTTCCAGTGCGTGGCGATTGGCCGACAGTATCCGAGTCATCAAGTTTTCTTGAAAACAGTTTTCTCGTGAGCTCGGAGTTGTTTTCCGGGGCTTGGTGAGCCCGGAGTTCCGACCCTAGGGTCGTGCAAGTTGTCGAATTGCTCATGCTTGAGTCTCCAATATATCGGATTAGTTTAGGCTTGAATACCTCCTTTTACAGACTTGGAGCAATATCTTTGAGGGCTTTGTGGAGCTCAGAGCCCTGACCCTGGGGTCTGGGAGGTGCTGAATTATTTGAGTCTCCGAGTGTTCGGGACGCATTTGATGGGAGAGGTTTTTTCGAGGATAAGCCGAAAATATTTTTCTTCGAGGCATCGAATGCTTAGAAAATATTCTTTATTGCTTGGCGAAAATATAAGTTGTAAATACATGTTGTCCTGTTGCTGTGAGTCTGGTCCACATGGGTGTGACTCCCCTGGATTGTTCCGATGTGCTTGTGTGATTCCATATTGGAAAAATTCCGAGAGAGATCATGGACTTGTCGGGTTCCTTTTCTCGGGACATGCAGTTCTGCTAATAATCTTTGTTAGCGGAACCTTCTTCCTGATAAAACCCGATCGAGGAAAGAATGCCCGGCGGGCCCCGCGGTGGCCGCGGATCCTCGAGCGGGTATCCAGAAGCTACTGAATACCTCGGTTGGCTGCCTGCGTACAGATTAGCCAACAAGAAAGGGAAAAGGAAATGATTAAAAGGATGTTGCGTTCCTGGGAGTAGGCCCCGCGGCAGTCGTATTCCTCGTTCGACCAGGCCTGGCCGAGAGGACGTGATTGTCCTTATCCTTTTACCTCATTTGAGGGCAACGCCGGTATGGGCATAAGGCGAGGGATCCCCTCCTGTCGCTTGTAGCTAGATGCTTTGACTCTGGCGTCCGTCGCGGGGTTTACACCTTTGGAGGAGCGGGGCCGGAATTGCGTCCGGGCGATGTATTCGCCGTTGTCTGTACAAAGCGTCTGCGCCCCGCGTCGTTCGACGTATTAGCCCGAGCTCGATCGGCCGCGCAGGGGAGCGATTTGGTCGCTTTGGCAATCGTCATTGGGGACATATCAGCGGTCCGGCCCGAGAGGGCGATGTTGGTCCAGGTTGTCTTATTGGCTTTGGCCCGACATCGTCGGTATAACTTTTTGGCCGAGTACACCTGTAATCATAAATATATGTTATTTAAATGAGTTTGAACGAAAGAAGGGTTTACCAATTATGTTAAATGTGATGCCGAGGTGGAGGAGTCTCGGCTGTCCTTTTCCTCGAGCGAGAGGGGTGTCCTTGGGGAGTATTCCCCGCGGACCATCCCTTTCTTGTGACGTGCACTTGCATTCTACGTCTCTACGGATTCTTAACGTGATGCCGCCATCTTTTAACGGTTGTGACGATATACCGCAGCTTGCCGGCTCTGCTTTGTTCGTTTCCCCTTGTCCGTGGAGCTGGATTCGGGTTTGCTTGCTTGGCGATGCTTTGTGGTTATCTTTGTGGAAATGGCGTAAGTTACTGCTCTTTTGGGTCTGTACTCAGAGCGTTTTGTAATTTCATGGTGGGCCACGGTTTCCTTGGAGGGGTTTTGGAGGTTGATAGATCCGAGCACCCGGAGTTCCCAGCTCCACTTATGGTACCACTTGTTGTGGAACTGCAAGGTTGAAGTGTAGCTCTATCGGTGCCGAGAAGGTTTCCTTGCCGGTTGCGTCTCGTTGAAATCCGGTACCATTCGGAGGTTCCTCAGACGGTGTCGTTTCAGGCTACTGCCTTGTGTTTGCAAGATGCGCTGTACCTCGGATCGTCGGTCTTCCATTCGTGTCGTGGTGGATGATGGCTCCATTTCATTCATAGTGCCGGTCGCTTTTCTGTTGGGCATTACTGCTTGGATACGCCGATCCGAGGAAGTTTTTCGAGGGTTTGTCCACGGCTCCGTTACTTGGGTCTGGTGTTCGGTTGCTGGTATATCGACCAGGCCTCGACCGGATATTCGACTAGCTTCGCTTGACTGCTCCGGAGCCGCCGGGTATGCTTTGTTTGGGTTTTGGGCGAAGGCCCGTGCCACCCTGCTATTCGGGACCGGGAGCGGTCTCGTCCATCTTGTCGGAGAGCGGGGTGCGGCTTCCCGTGATATTTTATTTCTTCTTCTTCTCCCAGCCTTCGGTGCATTGAGCCCTTTTGGCATTATTTTGATGGCGTTGGCGTGTGCTTCCACGGATCGCGCTAGTACGGTGAGCGGGTCCCCGAGATTAGATATCGAACAATGATGCCGCGTTGTGGTTTCTTCCGGGGGAATTTCTTCAAATCTCCTCATCGGGACTGGCCCGAGTTCTCTATTTTGGAGGTCGCCGTTCCTGGACGGGCGTGCGTGAGTGGTGATGCACCTGTGAGGACTTGGGGTCCTGTCACTCCCAGGGAATTTTGTTGTTTCTGACTTCCGCGAAATGAGTCCCGGGATCGTATCTCTGGGAGACGGTTGTTGTAGGAGTCTCCGTGAGCGTGAGTCGATCTTTACGATAATGTCTTCCAGCATCCTCACTGTTACAGGATAGGTTGTTGGTTCGTCGTTGCCCGATACCTCAGGTACTGGCTCGGAGCGAGGAGATATTTTGGGTGCTGCCGTGCTGAGAGTCTCCGGGCGGCTCTGTAGTTGAGAGATAGCCAAATGTTGTTCCTGCAACATTTCAAAAATAATGTGAAGATTAACTTCCCGTTCTACCAGGGCTGGGATTTTTCGGGATTCCTGTTGGTTAGCGTGTTGCGTGCCGCCATTGGAGTGCAAGACTTCGTTACCCCGCTGTGCAGTATACGAATCCGCGTCCGCTTGAACCGATCTAGATGCGTTATCGAGGTCCTGCGGTGTCGCGCCAGCCGTTAGGACGACCATATTGTTTTCTTTGCGATTTTTGGGGTTATCGTCCTCGATTTCCCTTATCGAGCTGATCATTAACCTGAAATCGAAAGATCTTGGACAAGAAAAAGTGTGAAAGATATCGTGCGTTTAAGTGACGAAACTAGCAAGAAAATAATCACTATTATTTTTAGCCCCACGGTGGGCGCCAAACTGTTTACCGTGAAAACGGTAACAACAATTAAATTTGTAAATGGGATTCTAAAAACACGTGATCTATTCCCGAGCTAGTTTGTAAGGGTGATTAGTGATAAAACATGAAGTAAGACAATAAAGATCGAGTTAGCCAAAGCGATGATCGAACCAGTAAGGGGACGTTCCCGTGCGTAGAGAAAGCCAGTAGATACCTCGGGGCCAGGCCTCGAGCCTATCTCGGGCTTATCGAGGGTAGTCGGGAAGGGGGTAACAGATAAAGTTATAAATAAATAAGGCTCTTATACGATCAATTTCGAGCTAAATGATGGGGAACAAACGAAGAAACTATAAAATGCTAAGGTGACCTCGGGGTCGATGAACACTGATAACTTAGAAGAAAGAAAGAGATATTATTGCATTATGGAGAAGTGGAGCAACATCAGCCCCTTACAAGGTGGGGTGAATCCCCCTTATATAGGCGAGGGGACTCGGTAAAGTACGTATATAATATTTACAAGAGTAGAAAGATGGGACGGCCTGACGCAAGTCCTCTCAGTAGGCTACAGATAGACAGGCCCTGTCAGGTGTAGCCATGTGCTTCGGAGACCTCATTTCCTACCCAGTCCTCGGGCCATGCTTCCTTCGATTCGGACCTCGATGAGCCCTGAGGCCGAGAACTCGATCGTGGCCTTCCACCCTCGGGGTCTCGGGGAAGGCTTCCAAAATTGTCTTGATAGCAAAAAATCAAGTCTTCTGATTTTACCGCGTACAAGAGTCATCTTCCTCGATTCGGGATTTTAAACCGGTGACTTGGGACACCATAAATTATCCCAAGTGGCGACTCTGAATTTGATAAAAATAATCCCGTTTCGATTGTCACTTTAATTGGGGAACTCCCTCATACCCCTTTCGGGGGGTAGTAAAAGGAGGTGTGACACTAACCGCTGGAAACACCCCGCACAAGAGGCGCACTAGATACTGGGGGTGCATAATAAGGCTCCTGAGGTCTAGGTGGAACTGGAATACCATTGGCTGCTGGAAGAGCTGAATGAACAGGGAGACTCACATAGCCCCTACCATGACGAGCTGAAGCTGGGGCGCGGGCACCAAAATAATGGCCCGGCTCTCAAGACCTCTTGGCCTCCCTCTCCTCTCTATCCCTAGCATGCATACCCTCAATCCTCCTAGCAATGCTCATCACCTGCTGATAAGAAATATCCATCTCCAACTCACGAGCCATGCTAGACATGATGCTGGGAATAAGTCCCTCAATAAACCGGCGAACCTTCTCGCGAACAGTAGAAACCAAAGCTGGTGCATGTCTAGCCAAGTCGGTGAAACGGACAGCATACTCCGAGACAGTCATAGTACCTTGGCGCAAATGCTCAAACTCTACGCGCCAAGCGTCCCTGAGACTCTGGGGAACGTACTCTCTCGTGAACATATTTGAAAACTGAGCCCAAGTCAGGGAAGCTGCCTCATCTGGACTGTCTAACTCATAAGCACGCCACAACTGATAGGCGGCCCCACGAAGCTGAAAGGTAGTGAGTAAACCCCGCTCGATCCTAATATACCATGGTACGGAGGATACAGTAGCACTCCTCTAGAAATCCAAGAGCATCATCTGAGGCTAGTCCACTGAATGTAGGAGGCTGATACTTCTTGAACCTCTCAAGCCTCTTCTGCTCCTCCTCTGAAGCTACTGCCCTGTCCTCGGGCTGAGCTGGGGCTACCGGCTGTACAAGAATAATCTCTGGGACCTAATCAACATGCACTCGCTTCTTAGGAGTGCGAGCGGCGGGAGTCTGTGCTCCTCCCCCGGCCTGGGATGTAGCTGCAGCAAGGGGAAGCAACCCTGCCTGAGCTAGAGTGGTGTACATAGTCATAAACTGCGCCAGAGTCTCCTGGAGTGCTGGAGTAGTAGTAGCAGCAGGCGTATCAGGTGTTTGGACTCCGGCCGGAACTACTGGTGGCACCTCGGTGGCAGCTCGCACAGGTGCTCTGGCTGTACCACGTGCCCGTCCTCGGCCTCTACCCCGGCCCCGGCCTCTGACGGCTCCATAGGGGGCGCGGGTGCCTGATCATCTCGGGTAGCACGTGTCCTCACCATCTGTGAGAGAATAGAAGACAGAGGTTTAGAATTGTGATATCAAAAATCTCGCACGACAAGGAAATCAAATGAAGTGGAACTTTCCTAACAGCTACATAGCCTCTCGTAGATAAGTACAGACGTCTCCGTACCGATCCGCGAGACTCTAATAAACCGACTTGTAATTCATGACTCCTATGAACCTAGAGCTATGATACTAACTTGTCACGACCCAAGTTCTCCCTCCGTGAACTGTCGTGACGGCACCTAGTCTCTACGACTAGGTAAGCCTAACAATTGTGGAAAAGGAAACAAATGCGGAAAACTAATAAAAACTGAAGATAAACAAATGTAGAAGTGTTTAAGATGCCGCTCGGCATATACCAATACAAGATCTCAAAAACTGAACAATTCCCAAAACCCGTAATCCCATGTATCACAAGCTAAGATATACATAAAAAGCTCTAACTCCAGAAATGTCTATCAATAAGGAATATACAGAAGGGCTAAACTAGTACAGAGAATAGAAAGGGACTCCTCGGTCTGCTGATGCAGCAGATATACCTCGAAGTCTCTACAAAAGCGCCTCGCCTCAAGGGTGATAAGACTGAGTGAGAGTACCTGGATCTGCACATGAAAAACATGCGCAGAAAGGGCATGAGTACAGCACAGCGGTACTCAGTAAGTTCCAAGCCTAACCTCGATCGAGTAGTGACGAGGAAGGTCAGGGCCCTACTGAGGTTAAATGAAATACAAGGTATAACAGTATAATTAAGTGCAATGGTAAGAAGTAACACATGATAGAAAGAACAACAACAGCTATAACAGAGACAAAATAATCACGGAAAGGAATACAGCTCGACACAGAGGTAACAATCGGGGATCTCTCAGTATCCCGAGGATCTCTTTGTATCCTCAATATATGCTGGGGGTCTCTCGGTATCTCAAGGATCTCTTAGTATCCTCAATATATTCTGGGTATCTCTCTGTATCCCAAGGATCTCTTAGTATCCTCAATATATATATTGGGGATCTTTTGGTATCCCAAGGATCTCTTAGTATCCTCAATATACGTGCTGGGGATCTCTCGGTATCCCGCACTACAGCCCAAATCAGTATAGGTGCAGGGGATCTCCCGGAATACAAATTCGTAGTTCCAAAGTAAACAAGCAGGGGGATCTTCCGGGATACCGTCCCGTAGTCCCAAAGTAAACACACAGCAGCAACACGAAGAATACTCAATTCAGTTCAAATTTCATACCAAGGTAAAACAGGTATTTCTAACCTAGCATGCCACATATAAACAAAATAAGGCAGTTTGAACAAATAAAGCAATTAAGGCATTTAGACATGCTTCCCTAAGCTAACATCAGGCTTACATTGCAAATAGTATAAGCAGGAAAGGAAACACAATTAGAGTAACTTAATGAAAACAGGATTTTCAACAATTAGCACAAGTACGCACTCGTCACCTCACGTACAAGGCATTTCAAATATCAACAATACCAAATCCTAAGGGGAGTTTCCCCCCCCCCCCTTCCCTTACCCCCCCCCCCCCCCACAAGGTTAGGCAAGCAACTTACCTCGAACCGGCTCAAAATCAACCCGAAACCACGTTCTTGCCACGAGTACTCGACTCCAAATGGCCCAAATCTATACAATTCAATTGCATAATGTAAATAACACTTCAAGTAACTGATTCTAAAAATAAATTCTAAGCTAATACGTGAAATTAGGTAAAATGACCAAAACGCCCTCCGGGCCCAAATCTCGGAATCAGGTAAAATTTACATTTTCAAAATCCTCATACTCTCACGAGTCTAACCATACCAAAATTATCCAAATCCAACGTCAAATTCCCAATCAAAACTCGAAATTTAGGTCTAAGAACTTTCTCCAAATTTTCCCCCAGTTTTCATCTCAAATCCGAAATTAAACGATAAAACTAACAATAGATTAATGGAATACAACTAGAAAGGGATAAGGAATTGTTACCCAATGATCTTCTCTTCAAAAACCCCACAGAATCGCCTTACCCCGAGCTCCAAATTGATTTTTCCAAGTTATGAACTCAACCCCCGAAATTTCATATTTCTGCCCAGCGATTACCGCATCTGCAGTCAAGGCAGCGCACCTGCAGTCCCGCACCTGTGGAAAAGGCATCGTAGGTGCGAAATTTGCGATCACCCAGTCGCACCTGCGGTCCTGGAGCCTTGGCCAATTTTCGCTTCTGCGATCACCTAGCCGCTTCTGCGGCACCGCACCTGCAGTCCCACACACACAGGTGCGGTTATGACAGGTCCAGCAATCTCAGATTCTTCCTAAGTCCTATTCAACTTCTGTTAAGCACCCGAAACTCACCTGAGGCCCCCGGGACCTCAACCAAACATGCCAACCAATCCTAAAATATCATTCAAACTTGATCCAACCTTCGGAACGCTCAAAACAACATCAAAATGCCAATTTAACATCGGATTCAAGCCTAAGAACTTCAAAAAAACTTCCGAATTACGGTTTCGATCAAAAAGTCTATCAAACCTCGTCCGAATGACCTGAAAATTTTGCACACACGTCACATTTAACACTACGGAGCTACTCCAATTTCCGGAATTCCATTCCGACCCCGATATCAAAATCTCACTATCGAACCGGAAACCTCAAAAATTCAACTTTCGGCATTTCAAGCATAATTAAGCTACGAACCTCCAAAACACAATCCAAACACGCTCCTAAACCCAAAATTACCCAACGGAGCTAACGGAACCAACGGAATTCCATTCCGAGGCCGTCTTCACACTTTTCCGACTATGGTCCAAATTCTAAAACTTAAACTCTCATTTAGGGACTAAGTGTCCCAAAACTCTCCGAAACTCCAATTAAATCTTCCTGGCAACTCCCAATAGCAGAAACAAACACGGGGAATGCAGTTAATAGGGGATCGGGGCATAAGTTCTTAAAACGGCCGGCCGGGTCGTTACATCCTCCCACACTTAAACATTCGTTCGTCCTCGAACGAGCATAGAGACATACCTGAAGTAGTGAAAAGATGAGGGTAACGGCTGCGCATATCCTGCTCGGTCGCCCAAGTCGCCTCCTCGACCGGCTGACCCCACTACTAAACCTTCGCGGATGAAATGTTCTTTGACCTCAGCTTCGAATCTGCCTGTCCAATATCGGCACTGGCTCCTCAACATAAGATAGATCCTTGTCCAACTGGACTGAACTGAAATCCAACACGTGCGACGGATCACCGTGTTACCTCCGGAGCATCGAAACATGAAATACCGGATGAACTCCTGCCAAACTAGGAGGTAAGGCAAGCTCATAAGCAACCTCCCCAACACGCCTCAATATCTCAAAAGGGCCAATAAACCTCGAACTCAACTTCCCTTTCTCCCCAAACCTCATAACACACTTATAGGCGAAACCCGAAGCAGAACCCGCTCTCCAACCATGTAGGAAACATCACGAACCTTCCGGTCCGCGTAGCTCTTCTATATGGACTGGGCTGTACGGAGTCTAGCCTGAATTACCTTGACTTTCTCCAAAGCATCCTGTACCAAGTCTGTGCCCAATAACCTAGCCTCACCCGCCCCAAACCAACCCACTGGGGATCTACACCGCCTACCATACAAAGCCTCATACAGTGCCATCTGAATGCTGGATTGATAACTATTATTGTAGGCAAACTCCGCCAATGGCAAGAACTGATCCCAAGACCCTCCAAACTCAATCACACACGCACGGAGCATATCCTCAAGAATCTAAATAGTGCGCTCGGACTGTGCATTCGTCTGAGGGTGAAATGTTGTGCTCAACTCCACCCGAGTACCTAACTCATGCTGTACAGCCCTCCAGAACCGTGATGTGAACTGAGTACCTCTATCTGAAATGATGGAAACTGGGATGCCATGCAAACGAACAATCTCTCGGATATAAATCTCCGCCAACCGCTCTAAAGAATAGGTGGTACACACAGGAATGAAATGCGCGGACTTGGTCAGCCGATCCACAATAACCCAAATGGCATCGAACTTCAAAGTCCGTGGGAGCCCAACTACAAAGTCCGTGGTGATCCGCTCCCACTTCCACTCCGAAATCTCTATCTGCTGAAGCAATCCACCCGGTCTCTGGTGCTCATACTTCACCTGCTGACAAATGAGGCACCGAGCTACAAACCCAACTATATCCTTCTTCATCCGCCTCCACCAATAGTGTTGTCTCAAATCCTGGAACATCTTCGCGGCACTCGGATGAATGGAATACCGCGAACTATGGGCCTCCTCTAGAATCAACTCTCGAAGCCCATCAACATCGGGTACACAAACTCGATCCTGCATCCTCAATACCTCGTCATCACCAATAGCCACATCTCTGGCATCGCCATGAAAAACCTTGTACTTAAGGACAAACAAATGAGGGTCATCAAACTGACGCTCCCGGATACGATCAAACAAGGAAGACCGAGAGACCACGCAAGCTAGAACCCGGCTGGGCTCCGAAAGATCCAATCTCACAAACTGGCTGGCTAAGGCCTGAACATCCATCGCCATGGGCCTCTATGCTGCTGGTAAGTAAGCCAAACTCCCCAAACTCTCTGCCCGGCGGCTCAAAGCATCGGCCAGCACGTTGGCCTTGCCGGGGTGATACAAAATAGTGATATCACAGTCCTTCAGCAGCTCTAGCCATCTCCTCTGATGCAAATTAAGGTCCTTCTGCTTGAACAGATGCTGCAAACTCCGATGATCAGTATAAATCTCACAAGGCACACCGTACAAATAATGACGCCAGATCTTCAAGGCGTGGACAATAGCAGCTAACTAGAGATCATGGACATGAAAATTCTTCTCATGTACTTCAATTGTCTGGATGCGTAGGCAACTACCCTACCGTCCTGCATCAATACCGCTCGAAGTCCAACTCTCGAGGCATCATAATAGACAGTATAAGACCCCGAACCGGTAGGCAATATCAAAATTGGGGCTGTAGTCAAAGCTGTCTTGAGTTTTTGAAAGCTCTCCTCGCACTCTTCCGTCCACTGGAACGGAGCACCCTTCTGGTTCAGCCTGGTCATAGGTGCTGCAATAGATGAAAACCCCTGAACAAATCGACGGTAATAACCTGCCAAGCCCAGAAAACCGCGGATGTCTGTAGCTGAGGATGGTCTAGTCCAACTCTATATTGCTTCCACTTTCTTTGGATCCACCTGAATACCTCACTCGAAACCACGTGACCCAAGAACGCCATGGAATCCAACCAAAACTCACATTTCGAGAACTTAGCATATAGTTTCTTCTCTCTCAAAGTCTGGAGCACTGTCCTCAGGTGCTGCTCATGATCTTCCCGACTCCGGGAATATACCAGAATGTCGTCAATAAAGACAATGACGAATGAATCAAGATATGGCCGGAATACACTGTGCATCAAATGCATGAAGGCTGCTGGGGCATTGGTCAGCCCAAATGACATAACAAGGAACTCGTAATGACCATACCGAGTCTGAAGGGAGTCTTCGGGATATCTGGCTCCCGAATCTTCAACTGATGATAGCCTGAATGCAAGTCAATCTTAGAAAACACACAAGCACCCTGTAACTGATCAAACAGGTCATCAATACGGGGAAAAGGATAACGGTTCTTCACTGTAACCTTGTTCAACTGGCGATAATCAATACACATACGCATAGAACCATCCTTCATCTTCACAAATAAGACAGGAGCATCCCAAGGTGATATAGTGGGCCAAGTGAAACCCTTATCAAGCAATTCCTATAACTGCTCCTTCAACTTAGGAGGAGCCATACGGTACGGAGGAATAGAAATGGGCTGAGTGCCCGGCAACAGATCAATGCCAAAATTAATATCTCTATCAGGCGGCATGCCCGAAAGGTCAGCTGGAAACATATCAGAGAAATCCCGTACTACTGGGACTGAATCAACTGAGAGGTATCAATACTGACATCTCTCACATAAGCTAGATACGCGTCACACCCCTTTTCAACCATACGCTGAGCCTTAAGGAATGAAATAACCCTACTGGAAGTATGATCTAAGGTACCCCTCCACTCTACTCGCGGTACACCTTGCATAGCCAGCGTCACGATTTTCACGTGACAATCAAGAATAGCATAATGGGGCGACAACCAGTCCATGCCCAGATAACATCAAAGTCTACTATGCTGAGCAATAACAAATCGGCTCTGGTCTCAAAACCACTAAGAGCAATTAAACACGACTGATAAACGCGGTCCACAATAAGAGAATCTCCAACAGGAGTAGAAACATAAATAGGAGAACTCAAAGAATCCCGAGATACGCCCAAATACGGGGCAAAATAAGAGGACACATAAGAATAAGTGGAGCCTGGATCGAATAGAACCGATGCATCTCTGTGACAGACCAGGATAGTACCTGTGATGACAGAATCGGAGGCGACAGCCTCAGTACGGGCAAGAAAGGCACAGTATCTGGCCTGGCCTCCCCTTGAGGGCGACCTCTACCTCCCCGACCTCCACCTCTAGCTGGCTGAGCAGGTGGGGTAGCAACTGGTGCTGTGATCATAGCCTGAGAACTCTGCGGGGCGCGCTGTGGCTGAGAAGTCTGTGGAGGTGCAGCCCTCTCAAGTCTAGGGCAATCCCTCACCATATGGTGTGTGTCACCACACTCAAAAAAAGCTCTAGGAGGACGTGATGGCTGTGACTGGCTCGGGCCAGGTTTGCTGGACTGACCGCTGGAAACACCCCGCACAGGAGGCGCACTAGATACAAGGGTGCATAATAAGGCTCCTGAGGTCTAGGTGGAGTTGGAATACCACTGGCTGCTGGAAGAGCTGAATGAACAGGGCGACTCATATAACCCCTACCATGACGACCTGCAGCTGGGGCACGGGCACCAGAATAATGGCCCGACTCTCGAGACCTCTTGGCCTCCCTCTCCTCTCTATCCCTAGCATGCATACCCTCAATCGTCCTAGCAATGCTCACCACCTGCTGATAAGAAATATCCATCTCTAACTCACGAGCCATGCTAGACCTGATGCTGGGAATAAGCCCCTCAATAAACCGGCGAACCTTCTCGCGAACAGTAGAAACCAAAGTTGGTGCATGTCTAGCCAAGTCGGTGAAACGGACAGCATACTCCGAGACAGTCATAGTACCTTGGCGCAAATGCTCAAACTCTGCGTGCCAAGCGTCCCC
Source organism: Nicotiana attenuata (assembly GCF_001879085.1). NCBI lineage: Eukaryota > Viridiplantae > Streptophyta > Magnoliopsida > Solanales > Solanaceae > Nicotiana > Nicotiana attenuata. Next base: position 20,205,672 of record NC_031989.1, read on the forward strand.
GAGACTCTGGGGAACGTACTCTCTCGTGAACATATCTGATAATTGAGCCCAAGTCAGGGAAGCTGCCTCATGCGGGCTGTCTAACTCATAAGCACGCCACCACTGATAGGCGGCTCCTCGAAGCTGGAAGGTAGTGAAGGAAACCCCGCTCGATCCTGATATACCCATGGTACGGAGGATACGGTAGCACTCCTCTAGAAATCCAAGAGCATCATCTGAGGCTAGTCCACTAAATGTAGGAGGCTGATACTTCTTGAACCTCTCAAGCCTCTTCTACTCGTCCTCTGAAGCTACTGCCCTCTCCTCGGGCTGAGCTGGGGCTACCGGCTGTGCAGGGATAATCTCTGGGACCTGATCAACATTCACTCACTGCTCAGGAGTGCGGGCGGCGGGAGTCTGTGCTCCTCCCCCGGCCTAGGATGTAGCTGCAGCAAGGGGAAGCAACCTTGTCTGAGCTAGAATGATGTACATAGTCATAAACTGCGCCAAAGTCTCCTGGAGTGATGGAGTAGTAATAGCAGATGTATCAGGTGTCTGGACACTGGCTGGAACTGCTGGTGGCACCTTGGTGGCAGCTCGCGCGGGTGCTCTGGCTGCACCACATGCGCGTCCTTGGCCTCTACCCCGGCCCCGGCCTCTGACGGCTAGGGGGCGCGGGTGCCTGATCATCTCGGGTAGCACGTGTCCTCACCATATGTGAGAGAATAGAAGATAGAGGTTTAGAATTTTGATATGAAAAATCTCGCACGACAAGGAAATCAAATGAAGTGGAACTTTCCTAACAGTTACATAGCCTCTCGTAGATAAGTACAGACGTCTCCGTACCGATCCGCGAGACTCTAATAAACCGGCTTGTGATTCATGACTCCTATGAACCTAGAGCTCTGATACAAACTTGTCACGACCCAAGTTCGCCCTCCGTGAACTGTCGTGACGGCACCTAGTCTCTACGACTAGGTAAGCCAAACAATTTGCCGAAAAAAGAAATAACAGAAATAAACTATCCAAATTGCAGAAATAATACAAATCAAACTCTTATAATGAACTACATTTCCCAAAACCCGGAATCTCATGAAATCACAAGCTATGGAATAACTACAGTGTTCTAACTCCAGAGTGTCTAAACAAAAGTAAATACAGAAGGCCTAATACTATGAGCAAGAATGGGAAGGGACTCCTCGGTCTGCGGACGCGGCAGACATACCTCGAAGTCTCTGATGGATCACTCCGCCTCAAGGATGGTAGGGTTGAGTCGAAGAACCTGGATCTGCACATGAAAACATGCGCGGGAAGGGCATGAGTACACCACAACGGTACTCAGTAAGTGCCAAGCCTAACCTCGGTCGGGTAGTGACGAGGAAGGTCAGGGCCTACTGAGGTTAAAGGAAATACAAGCTATAATAACAGTGTGGAATAAGATAGTATACTTAAGTGCAACAGTAAAAAGGTAACACAGGATAGAAGAACAACAGCAACTTTAACAGAAACAAAGTAATCACGGAAAAATAAATACAACTCAACGCAGAGATAAAAACAGGGGGATCTCCCAGGATACCGTCCTGTAGTCCCCAAATATAAATATCCAGTGGATCTCCCGGGTGCAGTCCCGTAGTCCAACTCATAATGCGCGGGGATCTACCGGAATACCACATCCGTAGTCCTAAATATAAATACTCAATACTGGGGGAATCTACCGGGTGCAGTCCCGTAGTTCCAATATGAAAGTGCAGGGGGGATCTCCCGGAATACAATTCCGTAGTCCCAAAGTAAACATACAGGGGGATCTCCTGGGATACCGTCCCATAGTCCCAAAGTAAACACACAGCAGCAACACAAAAGAATACTCAATTTGGTTCAAATTTCCATACCAAAATAAAGCAGGTATTTTTAGCCTAGCATGCTGCACATAATCCAAATAAGGCAATTTGAGCAAGTAAGGCAATTAAGTCAACTAAACATGCTTCCCTAAGCTAGTAGCAGGCTTAATTTACACACGGTATGAACATGAAACAGGAAATCACATTTATAGTTACTTAAAGAAAATGGATTTTTCAACAATTAGCACAAGTACTCTCTCGTCACCTCACGTACAGGGCATTTCAATTATCAACAACCAAATCCTAAGGGGAGTTTCCCCCACACAAGGTTAGACAAGCCACTTACCTCGAAGCGGCTCCAAATCAACCCGAAACCACGTTCTTGCCACGAGTATTCGACTCGGAATGGCCCAAATCTATTCAATTCAATTGCATAATGAAAATAACACTTCAAGTAACTGATTCTACAAATAAATTCTAAGCTAATACGCGAAATTAGGTAAAATGACCAAAACGACCTCCGGGCCCATGTCTCGGAATCGGGTAATCTTACATTTTCAAAATCCTCATACTCTCATGAGTCTAACCATACCAAAATTATCCAAATCCAACGTCAAATCCCTAATCAAAACTCGAAATTTAGGTCTAAGAACTTTTCCCCAAATTTCTACCATAAACCCGAAATTAAAGGACGGATTTAAGTGTAGATTCATGGAAATTAATCTAAACCGAGTAGGAATTACTTACCCAAATCGCCCGGGTGAAAACCTCTTCAAAAATTGCAATTTCCCGAGCTCCCAAGTCCAAAATATGAATTATGGCTTAAACCCTCGATTCTGCCCCTTTTCTGACCAGGGATTTCGCATCTGCGAGACCGCTTCTACGATCAATGGCTTCTGCGATTTCCACTTAAGTTCCCTTGGGCCACACCTGCGCTTCTTCCACCGCACTTGCGCTCACGCAGGTGCGCTCAAGCTACCGCACCTGCGTAAATTTGCCTTCCCTCACGTGGCCGCATCTGCGGCTTGATTCCGCACCTGCGGCCTCTCAACCGCAGATGCAGTTATGACAACAATCCTAAACTTCAGCTGCAACTAAAAATTTTCAAACTTTCCGTCAACCATCCGAAATCACCCCGAGGCCCCCGGGACCTCAACCAAAAACACAAACAAGTCTTATACCACTGAACAAACTTATACAAATCCTCAAAACACCTCAAATAACATCAAATCGACCAATTAGCATCGAATTCAAGCCTAAGAACTTCAAAACTCTCAAAATACGCTTTCGATCAAAAAGTCTATCAAATCTCGTCCGAATGACCTGAAATTTTGCACACACGTCACATTCACCACTACGGAGCTACTCCAACTTCCAGAATTCCATTCCGACCCCGATATCAAAATCTCACTATCGAACCGGAAACTTCAAAATTTCAACTACGGCATTTCAAGCCTAATTAAGCTACGGACCTCCAAAACACAATCCGAACATGCTCCTAAAACCGAAATCACCCAACGGAGCTAACGGAACCAACGGAATTCCATTCCGAGGCTGTCTTCACACTGTTCCGACTACGGTCCAAATTCTAAAACTTAAACTCTCATTTAGGGACTAAGTGTCCCACAACTCTCCGAATTTCCAAATAAATCTTCCCGGCAACTCACAATAGCAGAAATAAACACGGGGAATGCAGTTAATAGGGGATCGGAGCGTTAATTCATAAAATGACCGGCCGGGTCGTTACAAACCAGCCCCTCGGGCTACTCACAATCACTCGTATCAGCCCCTCGGGCAACAACATGTAACAACATCAGCCCCTCGGGCAATATCACATCACACACACTGGGTACCCACGCTCACTGGGGGTGTACAGACTCTGGAGGGGCTCCTGGAGCCCAAGTGTTATAACAAGCCATCTCGTGGCATAATCAAACAGGCCCTCGGCCTCATAACAATCACAAGCCACCTCGTGGCATAATAAATCAGGCCCTCGGCCTCTCATATATCACAAATCAGTACCACATGCTGCGGCGCACAGTCTGATCCCATGATATCCTCAGAACACAGGCCCTCGGCCTCACTCAGTCATATCTCACTCAAGCCCACGGGCTAACAGTAAAATAGGTACTCGGCTTAAAATGTCATTTATAAAATTAAAAGGAGTAACTAAAATTTGAGTTATGAAATCAGTGAAAGCATAGCATGACTGAGTGTAAATATTATCAAAAACAGTGAGGAAACAGTAGTGAAAAGCCCCTAAGGGTCCAAACAGTCGGCACAAGGCCCAAACACGGCATTCAGCCCCAAACATAGTAATACATTCCAAAAGACAATAATATCAAATAGTTTTCAATCGAATAGGCAACTTAATAGTCGTACGGGATGGACCAAGTCACAATCCCCAATGATGCACGACCCCACGCTCGTCATCTAGCGTGTGTGTCACCTCAAAATAGCACAACGATGTGAAATCCGAGGTTTCATACCCTCAGGACAACATTTACAATCATTACTTACCTCAATCCGGACCAAACTCTAGCCCGCAATGCCTTTGCCTCTCGAATCGGCCTCAACTCGCCCCAAATCAATCCAAAATCAGAATCATAACATCAAAATAGGCTAAAGGAACAAAGCCCATGCAAAAATAACCAAATTTACTCAAAAATCCCGAAATTGGCCAAACCCGACCCCCGGGCCCACGTCTCGAATTCCGATAAAAATCACATCACTAAAATCCTTATCCTCCCACGAGCCTATACATATCAAATGCACCAAAATCCGACCTAAAATGACCCCTCAAATCTCAAATCAAAGTCTCCAAATTTCAAGCCCTAAACCCTCAACTTTATGCTTCAAATCCCACTAATTTCATGTTTAAGCAAGTAAGAATCAACATAGAATCGAGTTTTAGTTCCAAGAAACACACCTTAATGAAAAACCCCTTGATTCCCTCTTCAAAATCGCCCACAAGCTCCAATCTCAGATAAAAATGGTGAAGAACAACTCAAATTTCGCGAAGGCCATTATTTATATGATCTGCGCAGCGATACCGCACATGCGGCCACTATCCTCGCGTATGCGGACCTGCAGCTGCGGTCCCAGGTGCGCACCTGCGATATCTCATTAACTTCTCCTTTTCCGCACCTCCGCCCAAATAGCCGCATCTGAGGGCTCGCAGGTGCGGTAACCCTTCCGCATCTGCAATGAACCTCAACCAGCCCAAACTTCGCACCTGCGATGACCATTCGCTCCTGCGGTGACCGCACCTGCGGCCACCTGTCCGCATCTGCGGAAATCACAGAACAGCAGCACACCAGCATTCTCTAAGTGCCAAAATCAATCCGTCAACCATCCAAACTTACCTGAGGCCCTCGGGACCTCGACCAAACACGCCAACAAGTCACATAACACTATTCAAACTTGTACCAACCCTCGGAACATTTAAAACAACATCGAATCATCAAAACACCCTCGGATTCAAGCCTAAGGTTTCCAAAACTTCCGAATTCCGCTTTTGATCAAAAAGTCTATCAAACCTTGTCCGAATGACCTGAAATTTTGCACACACGTCCCAAGTGACACAACGGACCTACTCCAACTTCTGGAATTCCATTCTGACCCCTATATCAAAATCACCACTACCAACCGGAAAATCCCAAAAATTCCAATTTCGCCAATTCAAGCCTAAATCTACCACGAACCTCCAAAATACATTCCGATCACGCTCCTAAGTCCCAAATCACCTCACGAAGCTATCCGTATCATAAAAGCCAAATTCCGAGATCGTTTACTCACAAGTCAACTTCCGGTTGACTTTTATTTTTCAACAAAAGGCCAACTTAAGAGGCTAAGTGTCTCATTGCTCTACCAAACCACTCCAAACCCGAACCAACCAACCCGGTACCACATAATACAGTTGAACAAGACATAAAGAAGCAGAAATGGGGAAAACGGAGCTGTAACTCATGAAATGACCGGCCGGGTCGTTACATCCTCCTCCACTTAAACATACGTTCGTCCTCGAACGTGCCTAGAATTTTTTCGAAAACCATCAAATTGTTGTATAACCTTACCGTGCACATACCCGAGGGTGATCCCACGTCACCCTATCCCATATAGGTCCGATAACACAAAATAACTGAAATTTCACAATCTAACCAAGCCCATGAACTTTAAAACCACATTTTCACTTCCGAAATTATCACAAGATTAGAACCTCGCATCTATACACTGAATAAATCTGAACACGCTGTATCGAGCCATAACCGCAGTTCAAGATGAAATCACATGATATATCACACAACTCAAACTCTCACAACGATAACTTCTAATCACAGAAGCTACTCACAGTGACACAATACTGGTAATAAAGCTCTTATTAAACAAAACCTCATTCTAACACTTCCGTATACCGCCAATGATGAAAGAAACACGCAAGAAGTCATAACCATTACTCATATCAACCATTCATGAAACTCCCTCTTCTTTGGCAAGGACCCTAGTAAATGTCTAAGCCGAATCCCGATGTTATCCTTCCAACATGCTGAATTCGAGCCGAATCTCATGTTATCCTTCCAACATGCTGAATTCGAATCCGATAGTATTCATTCTAGATCTCCATGACCTTATCTCATCCAACACGACTATCCAAGTGACATGACACATCGATACAATCTAGATCCGCAACCCGTGCGACCTGCGCACCAATAAGTAACAGTCCAAATGTACTCCAATCATGGAAAAAAAATGACTCAACTGAGAGAGCTGTACTGCAAGCTTACTAGTACTACCACCACACCATACTGAGAACTCATCACACACCGTAGAACAAGAACACACGAATCTAACCCCAACGATCATACCTCCATATAACCTCGCTGCAACGCTTGACCCTATCCAAACATGGTCCACTTGAAACACCTCAAGTCACTATGCTCAAAATCAACAACCACGTGCAATTTGATGTCTAGAACCAAAAGCAAATCGTCATAACCATGGCGAAACAAATGACATAGCACCACACAAACCCGAAAGGACACAACCGATACGCCATCTATCGAGCAATACCTAATACTCCTCCGCTGGAATTCCACTATGAGACCCAATAGAACCGCACCATATGTGCCTATAACCAACCAATCATAATACCTCGCAATACGAAAAGGTAACTCATAGATCACTTCAGAACACTAATAAGCTCAATGACAATCGAATCAACACATCCCTCAACGATAACAACTCGGAGTCAACAAAGCCGACTCGATGCAGAACGCACATCCATATTGGCCTACCAATGAACCCCTTGTCAAGGAGTTCCTGAAGCTGCTCCTTCAACTCCTTTAACTCTGCCGGTGCCATACGATACGATGCCCGGCACCAAATCAATACCCAAATCAACAACCCTGTCCGGCGGCATGCCCGTCCGCAGGAACCACATCCGAAAAATCCCTCACGAAGGCCAAAAAAGAAGATAACCCTTCCCAACCATCCGCTGGGTCTTCAAAAAATGAAATCACCTTACTGGAAACATAATCTGCCGAACCTCGCCACTCACTCCGTGGCATCCCCGGCTTAGCCAACGTCGCTGACTTAGCGCAACAGTCCAGAATAACACGACACGGAGACAGCCAGTCCATACCCAATATCACCTCAAAATCCAAAATACTAAGCAACAAAGGATCCACTCGGGTCTCCAAACCTCCAATAGTCACCACACAAGACCAATACACGCGGTCCACAACCACGACATGACCTGTCTATGAGAACTCCCGGTCTCCAAATCCATACAGCACACGAATATCCGATCCCAACTCCACCGTCCGAATATACTACACTCCTCTAATACCCAATCATCCCACGAGGGGTACTCCTATAATTCTTCTGTGCTACCAAACAAACTTGAATATCAGCAGTCGATCCAACAAGAGAGTGCTGCAATACCAATGAAGTATCCCTAACTCAAACACATCGCCCTTTCTGAAATACATACCCTCATCAAGCCACACCAATCAGTACTATCATTTCCTTAACCTTCTGAGACTGCTCGTGCTGCCTATGAATTTATGACCTTCCTTTCAAAACTGAACCGTGACCTTACACATGCAAATCTCAACCTTACACAACATACCGCATATACCATACCACCCTAGGATAAACATGAGAACGTCATATCCATTCTGAGCCACACGCAATCACGTACTCAACTAGCCGAGAACATTCCATTTGATCCCATCTAGAAGAAAATCACTATTCATCACACACTCCTCACGCCAGTAGAAAATATACATCTCTAACCTCGGTAGAAATTACCAAGAATTCTCCGAATCCCGTTAGCTCAAGACCTAACCGTCAGGACTAAATCCTTCTAACCCAACCAAGTTGCGCAGTTCACCAAAACCCAAGAGCATTGCCACGAAACACCTGTAGAAACTCATTACCTCATAAGCACACAAGAACCGATCATATCAATTACCATGTTGATCCAACCTACAACCAAGTTGTCCTAATTCTCTGAGTTTCCTTTCGGATTACCCTCAAATTGATACATTTCCTTGCTAGTACACCACTATCCTTAACTAAAACTTACCCCGCGAACACTAGCATAAGACCACACCGCTCTAAGGCTCATAAACCGTTGTATTCTTCTGAAGCACCCCCAAAAGTGTCACAACCGAGATACCTTCTTTGAAGAAACCTTCTGCGAATCTAAAGCCATTACCTCTACCTTTCTGATACTGGTATGTAGAATTCATAATGATACAGAAATGCCACAAGTCTTGACATCCTCCCATATATATCGCAGTTTCTAGCCAACACACAACCTGAAGATTCCCAATTACTATATGTAATTCTTGAATCCTTCAAAACCATTCTCGGGAGTCATCCACTCAGCTCAAATCTCAATTAGACTGACCAAACGGACCGAACGACCTGTGCCCCATTAGCACTCCAACACCCAAGGAAGTAACCCATTCTTCTAAGCCGTCGAACAATTTTTTTCCCTACTCTATCATGTTACATTCCTTACAAACAACATCCTTACAAACAACAACTAAATCATCCAATGTTTCTCATATACCCATAAAGCATAACACAACCCCTATTCTAAATTTCCTTTATTAGAGTCATCCTCGATCTCAACCTCTGTAAGCCATAACTGATTCACCAGTATGCCTCAAACTGGAACTGACATAGCACATAACCGTGCAATAAACTGATCAATTGCAAACTCCCCCACTTGGCTCAAAGCCATAGTCAAACACACAATAGCTCACAATGCCTATACTATATTACTGCCATAATACCATAGCGAGATTAAACTCAATCCTTCATAAGCTCGTGCAGTACAAACCATCTAGTACTTCAAGACTTCTGCAATCTCGCATTCACCATCGCAACAGTCAAGACAACTCCCATACGCGATCCAAACTCAAACTGCAACACGTATATTTCACTGGTAAAAGATGTCTTCCAACAAACAACATAAGGATCACACGCCCTAAGGACACCCTGCAGGAAATAACCCACTTGCTCCGCCTCAAACTAGCATCACTTTATACCTTTCCACCGTCATAAGCATCACGCAATCACTTATCTTCCTGAGTTTGAACTCATATCACGACATGAAATCTACTTCATTCCCCTACTAACAACATGAAAAGATCCTTCAACGCACCCACAACTCGAGCTATACATCAAATCATGATGGAAATCATGCACCAGATAGTTTTCTACCCTCAAGCGGACCCTACTCGTCACATTCAAATCATATGAACCCATCTCACAGTCACATCACACCATCACGTAGCTACCAGTCATCACTTCCACTAATAGGGACACTATCGAACATATAAATCCAAAAGCACGTGCTCTCACAATCAACGCCTCAGTGCTCAAGCTATAGGCAAAACACGGCCTTAAGTCCTCCGGACTTGCCCAACATCAACACAAAGAAATCACATCTCGCCCCTCGATCAGGGAATCACAAGCCGTCGATGCACAGCTGATACCGAGCGCTCAAGCGCGCATACGAACGCATAGAAGGAATTCAAGAGTTACATTTTAAGCTGAATCAATGTTGCACGATAAGAATTCAGGAATGTGAAGTTTTTTCCTAAAAAGGATCCGCAGCCTCCCGAGGATAAGTAAAGACTTCTCCGTACCGATCCGCGAGACTCTACTAAACCCGCTCATGACTCGTGAGACCTATGTAACCTAGGCTCTGATACCAACTTGTCACGACCCTAAAACGGACCCAGTCGTGATGGCGCCTATGGTAAAACTAGGCCAGCCGACACAAATCCCAAACCAACCAAAAATTTATAATAAATCATTTAAAATTATTAATTAGCTAAAAATCCCATAATATAAGTCAAAATAGACAATGCGGAAACATAACACAGACCGACATCGGGGTGTCACCAGTCCTGAGCAACTATAAACCCGTCTAAGAACAAGATAGGCTAACATAGTCCGAAAATAAGATACCAAGACAATTTAAGTAAGGTAAGAAGGAGAAGTGTTGGGCTGCGAACGCCAAGCAGCTACCTAGCAAACTCCGGAGACCTGCTAGAAGACTAATCAGCACTCACTATCGCGTCTCGAGACTCCTGGATCTGCACACAAGGTGCAGGGAGTAATGTGAGTACGCCAACTCAGCAAGTAATAAAAGTAAAAGCAACTGAGCAGTAAGAAAACACGTAAACCACGTCATAACGCTACGACAACCAGTGCAAGTCCAAAACAATGCAGTAAAGCAATAAAACTCGTAAAAACAACTCAGTTCAGTAAAACCTTTTAAAACATCTTTCAATAGTTTCAAACGAGTGATTAAAATAGTGAGTAAAAAGATAGAAATGTAAACAGCCGCTTGGGCAAAACAAGTACCATAAAATGCCCCTCGGGCATAATATCAACAGCACCAACCCCTCGGGCTACCTCACAATCACTTGTATCAGCCCCTCGGGCAACAACTTGAAACAACATCAGCCCCTCGGGCTATATCACATCACACACACTGGGTACCCGCGCTCACTGGGGGTGTACAGACTCCGGAGGGGCTCCTGCAGCCCAAGCGCTATAACAAGCCATCTCGTGGCATAATCAAACAGGCCCTCGGCCTCATATAACAATCACAGGCCACCTCGTGGCATAATAAATTAGGCCCTCGGCCTCTCATATATAATAAATCAGTACCACATGCTGCGGCGCTCAGCCCGATCCCATGATATCCTCACAACACAGGTCCTCGGCCTCACTCAGTCAGATCTCACTCAAGTCCCACGGGCTAACAGTAAAATAGGTACTCGGCTTAAAATGTCATTTATAAAATTAAAAGGAGTAACTAAAATTTGAGTTATGAAATCAGTGAAAGCATAGCATGACTGAGTGTAAATATTATCAAAAACAGTGAGGAAACAGTAGTGAAAAGCCCCTAAGGGTCCAAACAGTCGGCACAAGGCCCAAACACGGCATTCAGCCCCAAACATAGTAATACATTCCAAAAGACAATAATATCAAATAGTTTTCAATCGAATAGGCAACTTAATAGTCGTACAGGAAGGACCAAGTCACAATCCCCAATGGTGCACGACCCCACGCTCGTCATCTAGCGTGTGCGTCACCTCAAAATAGCACAACGATGTGAAATTCGGGGTTTCATACCCTCAGGACAACATTTACAATCATTACTTACCTCAGTCCAGTCCAAACTCTAGCCTGCGATGCCTTTACCTCTCGAGTCGGCCTCAACTCGCCCCGAATATATCCAAAATCAGAATCATAACATCAAAACAGGCTAAAGGAACAAAGCCCACGCATAAATAACCAAATTTATTCAAAATCGCGAAATTGGCCAAACCCGACCCCCGGGCCCACGTCTTGGATTCCGATAAAAATAACATCACTAAAATCCTTATCCTCCCATGAGTCTATACATATCAAATGCACCAAAATCCGACCACAAACGACCCTTCAAATCTCAAATCAAAGTCTCCAAATTTCAAGCCCTAAACCCCCAATTTTAGGCTTCAAATCCCACTAATTTCATGTTTAGACAATTAAGAACCAATATAGAATCGAGTTTTAGGTCCAAGAAACTCACCTCAATGAAAACCCCCTTGATTCCCTCTTCAAAATCGCCCACAAGCTCCAATCTCGGATAAAAACGGTGAAGAACAACTCAAATTTCGCGAAGGCCATTATTTATATGATCTGCCCGGCGATACCGCACCTGCAGCCCCTATCCTCGCACCTGCGGACCCGCTCCTGTGGTTCTAGGTGTGCACCTGCGATATCTCATTAACTTCTCCTTTTTCGCACCTGCGCCCAAATAGCCGCACCTGCGGGGTCGCAGGTGCGGTAACCCTTCCGCATCTGGAATGAGCCTCAACCAGCCCAAAGTTCGCACCTGCGACGACCATTCGCTCTTGCGGTGACCGCACCTGCGGCCACCTATCCGCGTCTGCGGAAATCATAGAAAAGCAGCACACCAGCATTCTCTAAGTGCCAAAATCAATCCGTTAACCATCCAAACTCACCCGAGGCCCTCGGGACCTCGACCAAACACGCCAACAAGTAATATAATACTATTCAAACTTGTACCAACCCTCGTATCATTTAAAACAACATCGAATCATCAAAACACCCTCGGATTCAAGCCTAAGGTTTCTAAAACTTCCGAATTCCGCTTTTGATCAAAAAGTCTATCAAACCTCGTCCGAATGACCTAAAATTTTGCACACACGTCCCAAATGACACAAAGGACCTACTCCAATTTCCCAAATTCCATTCCGGCCCCTATATCAAAATCTCCACTACCAACCGGAAAACCCCAAAAAATCCAATTTTGCCAATTCAAGCCTAAATCTACCACGGACCTCCAAAATACATTCCGATCACGCTCCTAAGCCCCAAATCACCTCACGAAGCTATCTGAATCATAAAAACCAAATTCCGAGATCGTTTACTCACAAGTCAACCTCCGGTTGACTTTTTTTTCCAACTAAAAGGCCAACTTAAGAGACCAAGTGTCTCATTGCTCTACCAAACCATTTCGAACCGGAACCAACCAACCTTATTGATACCCAATTTTTCCTCACATATTTTTAAACATATATATACTTTCAAAATATTACATATGCAGTTATAAGCATGCATAAGTATTTTTTTTAATTTTTCTATAGTTTTAAAAAGCTCCAAATCAATTTATTTCTTCTCCTTTTATAATATAAATATCCAATAATTATCCTTCATACTACTTTTGTGATGATTTAGCTATCTAAATTCATTATTTATGCCAACATAGTGTTTAAATATATTTAGTATATTTTTATAATTACATTTACATTTTTAGGCTAAACTGCACATCATTGCAATAATTGCCCATACTAATATATAATTACATTATTTATGCATAAAATGATCTTTTATATTTTTAAAATATTAAATAAATATTTTAAATCATTTTAGTGCACAAAGATATTTTTTGGTACTCATTTATTATTTTTATAAATTATTTAGTTATTAAAATTAGCTATTTAAAATCTGGCCCTATTTTCTATTTCAATTCTGATCCAAATTTGACCCAATACCCAACCCAATTTTGACCTAAACCTACCCAGTCCAAACTTTAATGCCCGACCCGGCCCCAATTTCATTCAATCTCGGTCGTCAATCATAGAGATCAACGGCCACAATCAACCCCTTCCTTTTTTAGTTCCAGACGACCCCCCAAACCCTCTCATTTTCTCACCAACCGCCGCCCTGAAATTCTTTTCCTCTTCAAAAGCTCTCAGGCCCTAACCCTAATTTACCCACATCGCCGGTCATCTGCTGTTTTTCATGGTGTTTACCCACCACTACCAGGCCTCTAATGGCCTCTCGTACGTTGGTATTGCCATCTCTAAGGTCCTCGAGGGACCAGGGTCAGTCCGCTTGCATCTATGGCCCTTCTCGCCTGTTTTAGGTTGTTCCAGTTTGATTCCGAGTAAGATCTTCCTATATCGTCTTAGATCTATGGGTTTCTAAGCTTGCTTCTTCATCTCTGTGATTGTTCTTCTTGAAACCCTAATTTCTTTCTTCTGAACTTCTTAGATCTGTACAGAGCTGAGATGGTTTAGACCTATTTCATATGAGTTTTACAATAACCTTTTGATTCTTTACAAGAATCTTCTGATTTTCGAATGATTTTTCATCTTTCTCTAAACTAGGGTTTCCGGAAACTTCTGTTTCCAAAACATTTGGTAATTTTGAGTGTTTAATCTTCTATTTCTTATACGTTTTAATTGATTTCGTGAGGTTGCTCTAATTTTAACTCGTTTATACTAAAAGCCCTAATTTTTTCGACATTCTTTGTTTGGTTTCTGAGTACTTGTGTACTGACTTTGTTTTGCCTTGGTTCTTATGATTTTTCTTTAGCCATTTAGATGTCTCGTGATTTTCTTATCCTAATATGCCTCTACTAAGCCTCTTGGTTCAACTTTTCTACTGATTTTATATGTATATGTTCATTCTGACTATTCGTGGTAAGACTATATTTTTCTCCTCAAAATTAGGGTTGTTTTGAATTTTGATTTACCAATTTGCTTCGTTTAAAAACTATGTGCTAAGCCTTGATTATTCCTTCCTTGCCTATTTAGATTGTCTGCGATATTTGCTAACTCTTTACGTGATTTTCTCTTTCAATTAAACCCTGGACAATTCTGAAGTTCTTATTTTGGTCTGATTGAACTCTTTTCATTAACAAAATCTTTGATTCTTACTGCTTTACTTGGTTTGATTGAACTTCTTGCCTTAATTAGTTTTCTCTTGCCTTGTTTGTTATTTGCTGATTCTTTCCAATTATTTTCTTAATTGAACTCCCGTTCATTCACCCCTAATTACCTACTATATACCCAAGTCTTAATTGATTCCCTTCCATAAATACCTGTCCTGCTTTTACCGTTGATTGATTATCCCTTGATTAAGGGGAAGACATACTGATTTTATGTGTGTGATTGATTCTGTAAATTTCCATAATTGCTACATGATTGATTCTTTACCTTATTTTGTTTAACTCTTGAATACTATATATGCCCTTACCTATTCTCACTTTAAAGGACACGAACACTAGTTCCTCCACACTCTCACACTCTAAAAGCTCTCTATTCTCTTCTGTTACTTGCAATTCTCACTAACCCAGCCGGTTGTAAGCCAAGGCTGGCTATTTGCACCATCTCTGCTCTACACCTTGTATTCTCTCCTTAATTGGTATCTCTTGATTCAATTCAAATCCCAAAACTATGTGTTTCTTTGTTGTTTCAGTTCATTAGTTGTGGCTTTCAGTCATGTGTATTATTTTACTATCATGTTGCTCAGTGTATAACAACATGCTTAGATTACACTGCCTGATTACTGTATCATTCAACATGCTTAAGAGCTACAATTAGTATACTGTTTAGCATGCCCAATCCTGCCTTAGATAATTGCATGAATCCTATTTGTTCACTAGTATGTTCAAGTTGCATTGTTTATGTATTGGTCATGGTTAAAGACCTATGTGTTCTCAGCATGTTTTTGCAACTAACTTGTCAATTCCATGACTTCTTAAAGAATCTGCGAATTTGTCTGCTGTCAATAAGGTGCATTCTATGGGTCCCTTACCCCTTTCTCCTTGTGTAAAGTCTGTTTGCCAAAGTGTTTTTCTGAGGCTGTTCTGAGACTGGTATGCTGATTTCAAAATATTCCTTTTATGTTTTTCCAACTACTTTTTTGTTCAAACCAGTACAGGTTTTCAGAAAACTCTTTCATTCCTAAGACCTTCCTTGTACTGTTTACTAAACTCTTTCAAATCATTATGCACTCTCACACTACTCTTAGATTACTAAGTCCTGCCCCTCTGGTATGTGTACTACCTTGAGACCCTTGAGATCTCTCTGAACTCTGGCATATTAGGGCTGGCCCTTCCACACTGCACATAAATCAGTTCATTTGGAAAGGTCTGGATGTGAGCACTGCCCGGGATCCTTGAGGTCCTTAGAGAACTCTGACACACCTAGGCATGAAATTGGCTATGGAACTTTGGGCATTTAAGACTACTGGAGGCTTGGAAACCACTTTGGGCCTACTTCAGGCTCCCTATAGTTTAATTTCTGTTCTATTTATGTAATTCATTCAATTCCTGGTCTGTAATAATTATTTGTAAACGAACAGTGAGGTGACTAGTAAAAAGGGAGGGTAGTTATATACTGTGGGTATTGGGTAGATACCATGCCTATAGGGTCCATGTTGATTCAAATGTGTTTGTTAGATAACATGTCTATAGGTTTGATAAGTTCTGCTTGCTTTACTTCCACACAATTAGAAGCCATGCCTATAGGATCTAAATCGGCTTTAATAATAGAGATCATGCCTATAGGATCTAAATTAGCCTTAATAGAAATCATGCCTACAGGGATGTCGCTTTGGTCAAATGAATTCTACTTGTTTTGTTTTATGCTTTAATAGAAACCATGCCTATAGGATCTAAAATCAGTTCGACTTTAACTCACGCCTGTAAGACCTAAATCAGATTAACCAACCTACTCGTCTCTCAATCAATATCAGTAGAAAGCATGCCTATAGGATTAAAATCGCCGTCTAAAACTGTTTACTGTTTTACTGCATTAATGATTAGATACCATGCTCATAGGACATCACTATTACACGCCTAGGCAAGCCTGTAGGGCGACTAAAATTCTGCAACTATAAAACTCCGCCTTGTTATTTGATACTGCTCATATTCAACAGGTCTAAAATCAGTAGGCAAATTGAATAGTTCTCTCACACTTTGGTCCTAACTCAATACTGCATATTCTCTGCTTACCTAGATATCCTGTTCTAAGGTTTTCTCTTAAATACCTGAAGCTATTGTTAAGGCGTGCACTTATTTGTTTTGTTTGTGGAGGTAAAATGTGAGCCTGTAATTGTTCCCTATTTAATGCAGTCCTAATTATTTTTGATTGACGCATAGATTTTTCTCCTTTAAGTACCTTAGGATGGTCTAGAACTACCCAAATTAGAGGTCCTAAATACCTCCAGGGCCACAAGGAAGGGACGGGTAATGCACGCATAGGATATCTTTCAAGGTTGCTAGAACGCTTTAGGCCATGACCAAAGGGGAGGGAATTGGGTAGTAAGGATATGATGACTACGCTCTAATGCCACGTGTAGCCCCTCTTTGAGGAGTGATTATCGGGCATTGTGTGGGTATGATCCTGTAGGCTAACCAACCTACGACCCCCCTTTTTCCCAATTCCATATGTTTTTAATTTTATAAACTTTCTTCCCTTTACATATGCATGTGCAAATTTATCTCTTGCCTGAATCGTACCTGTGTTTAGAATATGAAAATATGCCCCTTATTTGCAAATACGTGGTGAAATTGTTTACTTGTTCAAATGACTGATTCATATAAGTTCGGCCGGGACCCACCGTTGTGGACCACGAGGGGTGCCTAGCACCTTCCCCTCGAGGTTATTTCGAGCCCTTACCATAATCTCTGGTAATGCAAACTAGTCTCATGAGTTAATTATTCCAGGTGCCCTAACGCACCTTAATCCGTTAGGTGGCGACTCTTCAAATACCCAATTCCCAAAAGGAAGAGAGTTGTTCCCCCAAGAAATGTCGAAACCCGGACGTTCTCCGCGAGGAGGAAAAAAGGGGGTGCGACAAACCTGATACCACATAATACAGCTGAACAAGACATAAAGAAGCAGAAATGGGGAAAACAGAGCGGTATGAAATGACCGACCGGGTCGTTACATCCTCCCCCACTTAAACATACGTTCGTCCTCGAACGTGCCTAGAGTTGCTCCGAAAACCATCAAATTGTTGTATAACCTTACCATGCACATACCCGGGGGTGATCCCACGTCACCCTATCCCAAATAGGTCCGATAACACAACATAACTGAAATTTCACAATCCAGCCAAGCCCATGAACTTTAGAACCACATTTTCACTTCCGAAATTATCACAAGATCAGAACCTCACATATATACACTGAATAAATCTGAACACGCTGTATCGAGCCATAACCGCAGTTCAAGATGAGATCACATGATATATCACACAACTCAGACTCTCACAACGATAACTTCTAATCACAGCAGCTACTCGCAGCAACACAATACTGGTAATAAACCTCTTATTAAACAAAACCTCATTACAACACTTCCGTATACTGCCAATGATGAAAGAAACACGCAAGAAGTCATAACCATTCCTCAGATCAACCATTCATGAATCTCCCTCTTCTTTGGCAAGGACCCTAGTAAATTTCTAAGCCGAATCCCGATGTTATCCTTCCAACATGCTGAATTCGAGCCGAATCCCAATGTTATCCTTCCAACATGCTAAATTCGAATCCGATAGCATTCATTCTAGATCTCCATGACCTCATCTCATCCAACACGACTACCCAAGTGACATGACACATCGATACAATCTAGATCCACAACCCGTGCGACCTGCGCACCAATAAGTAACAGTCCAAATGTACTCCAATCATGGAAAAAAATGACTCAACTGAGAGAGCTGTACTGCAAGCTTACTAGTACTACCACCACACCATGCTGAGAACTCATCACACACCGTAGAACCAGAACACACGAATCTAACCCGAAGGATCATAACCTCGCTGCAACACGTGACCCTATCCAAACATGGTCCACATGAAACACCTCAAGTCACTATGATCAAAATCAACAACCACACGCAATTTGATGATTAGAACCAAAAGCAAATCATCATAACCACGGCGAAAAAAATGACATAACACCACACAAACCCGAAAGGACACAACCGATACGCCATCTACCGAGCAATACCCAATACTCCTCCCGCTCGAATTCCACTATGAGACCCAATAGAATCGCACCATATGTGCCTATAACCAACCAATCATAATGCCTCGCAATACGGAAAGGTAACTCATAGATCACTTCAGAACACTAATAAGCTCAATGACAATCGAATCAACACATCCCTCAACGATAAGAACTTGGAGTCAACAAAGCCGACTCGATGTAGAACACACATCCATATTGGCCTACCAATGAACCCCTTGTCAAGGAGTTCCTGAAGCTGCTTCTTCAACTCCTTTAACTCCGTCGGTGCCATACGATACGGTGCCCGGCACCAAATCATTATCGAAATCAACAACCCTGTCTGGTGGCATGCCCGGCCGTAGGAACCACATTTGGAAAATCCCTTACGAAGGCCAAATAAGAAGACAAACCTTCTCAACCATCCGCTAGGTCTTCAAAAAATTAAATCACCCTACTAGAAACATAATCTGCCGAACCTCGCCACTCAATCCGTGGCATCCCCGGCTTAGCCAAAGTCGCTGACTTAGCACAACAGTCCAGAATAACAAGACACGGACACAACCAGTCCATAACCAATATCACCTCAAAATCCAACATACTAAGAACCAAAGGATCCACTCGGGTCTCCAAACCTTCAATAGTCACCATACAAGACCAATATACGCGGTCCACAACCACGACATGACCTGTCTATGAGAACTCCCGGTCTCCAAATCCATACAGCACACGAATCACCATATCCGATCCCAACTCCACCGTCTGAATATACTACACTCCTCTAATACCCAATCATCCCACGAGGGGTACTCCTATAATTCTTCTATGCTACCAAACAAACTTGAATATCAGCAGTTGTTCCAATAAGAAAGTGCCGCAATACCAATAAAGTATCCCTAACTCAAACACATCGCCCTTTCTGAAATACATACCCTCATCAAGCCACACCAATCAGTACTATCATTTCCTTAATCTTCTAAGACTACCCGTGCTGCCTATGAATTTATGACCTTCCTTTCAAAACTGAACTGTGACCTTACACATGCAAATCTCAACCCTACACAACATACCGCATATACCATACCACTCTAGGATAAACATGAGAACGTCATATCCATTCTGAGCCACACTCAATCACGTACTCAACTAGCCGAGAACTTTCCATTTGATCCCATCTAGAAGAAAATCACTATTCATCACATGCTCCTCACGCCAGTAGAAAATATAAATCTCTAACCACGGTAGAAATTGCCAAGAATTCTCCGAATCCCGTTAGCTCAAGACCTAACCGTCAGGACTAAATCCTTCTAACCCAACCAAGCTGCGCAGTTCACCAAAACCCAAGAGCATTGCCACGAAACACCTGTAGAAACTCATTACCTCATAAGAACCCAAGAACCGATCAAATCAATTACCATGCTGATCCAACCTACTACCAAGTTGTCCTAATTCTCTGAGTTTCCTTCAGAATTACCCTCGAATTGATACATTTCCTTGCTAGTACACCACTATCCTTAACTAAAACATACCCCGCGAACGTTAGCATAAGACCACACCGCCCTAAGGCTCATAAACCGTTGTATTCTTCTGAAGCACCCCCAAAAGTGTCACAACCTATATACCTGCTCTGAAGAGACCTTCTGTGAATCTAAAGCCATTACCTCTACCTTTCTGATACTTGTTTGTAGAATTCATAATGATAATGAAATGCCACAAGTCCTGACATCCTCCCATATAAATCTCAGTTTCTAGCCAACACACATCCTGAAGATTCCCAATTACTACATGTAAATCTTGAATCCTTCAAAACCATTCTCGGGATTCATCCACTCTTCTCAAATCTCAATTAGACTGACCAAACGGACCGAACGACTTGTGCCCCATTAGCACTCCAACACCCAAGGAAGTAACCCATTCTTCTAAGCCGTCGAGCGATTTTTTTCCTACTCCATCACGTTACATTCCTTACAAACAACAACTAAATCATGCAATGTTTCTCATATACCCATAAAGCATAACACAACCCCTATTCCAAATTTCCTTTATTCGAGTCATCCTTGATCTCTACCTCTGTAAGCCATAACTGATTCACCAGTATGCCTCAAACTGGTACCGACATAGCACATAACCGTGCAATCAACTGATCAATAGCAGACTCCCCCACTTGGCTCAAAGCCATAGATCAAACACACAATAGCTCAGAATGCCTATACTCTATTACTGCCATAATATCATAGTGAGATTAAACTCAATCCTTCATAAGCTCGTGAAGCACAAACCATCTAGTACTTCAAGTCTTCTGCAATCTCGCATTCACCCTTGCAACAGTCAAGACAACTCCCATACGCGATCCAAACTCAAACTGCAACACGTATATTTCACTGGCAAAAGAGGTCTTCCAACAAACAACATAAGGATCACATGCCCTAAGGACACCCTGCAGGAAATAATCCACCTGCTCCGCCTCAAACTAATCGCTTTATACCTTTCCACCGTCATAAGCATCACACAATCACTTAATCTTCCTGAGTCTGAACTCATATCACGACATAAAATCTACTTCATTCCCCTACTAACAACATGAAAAGATCCTTCAACACACCCACAACTCGAGCTATACATCAAATCATGATGGAAATCATGCACCAGATAGTTCTTTCTACCCTCAAGCGGACCCTACTCGTCACATTCAAATCATATGAACTCGTCTCACAGCCACATCACACCCATCACGTAGCTACCAGTCATCACTTCCACTAATAGGGACAGTATCGAACATATAAATTCAAAAGCACGTGCTCTCACAATCAACGCCTCAGTGCTCAAGCTATAGGCAAAACCCGGCTTTAAGTCCTCCAGACTGGACCAACATCAACACACAGAAATCACATCTCGCCCCTCGATCAGGGAATCACAAGCCCTCGATGCACAGCTGATACCGAGCGCTCAAGCGCGTATACGAACGCGTGGAAGGAATTCAAGAGTTACATTTCAAGCTGAATCAATGTCGCACGATAATAATTCAAGAATATGAAGTTTTTTCCTAAAAAGGTTCCGCAGCCTCCCGAGGATAAGTACAGACGTCTCCTTACCGATCCGCGAGACTCTACTAAACTCGCTCATGACTCGTGAGACCTATGTAACCTAGGCTTTGATACCAACTTGTCACGACCCTAAAATGGACCCGGTCGTGATGGCGCCTATCGTGAAACTAGGCCAGCCGACACAAATCCCAAACCAACTAAAAATTCACAATAAATCATTTAAAGCCATTAATTAGCTAAAAATCCCATAATATAAGTCAAAATAGACAATGCGAAAACATAACACAACCCGACATCGGGGTGTCACCAGTCATGAGCAACTACAAACCCGTCTAAGAACAAGATAGGCTAACATAGTCCGAAAATAAGATACTAAGACAATCTAAGTAAGGTAAGAAGGAGAAGTGCTGGCCTGCAAATGCCAAGCAGCTAACTAGCAAACTCCGGAGACCTGCTGGAAGACTGATCAGCATTCACTATCGCGTCTCGAGACTCCTAGATCTGCACACAAGGTGCATGGAGTAATGTGAGTACGCCAACTCAGTAAGTAATAAAAGTAAAAGCAGCTGAGCAGTAAGAAAACACGTAAACCACGTCATAACGCTACGGCAACTAGTGCAAGTCCAAAACAATGCAGTAAAGCAATAAAACTCGTAAAAACAACTCAGTTCAGTAAAACCTTTTAAAACATCTTTCAATAGTTTCAAACAAGTGATGAAAACAGTGAGTAAAAAGATAGAAACGTAAATAGCCCCTTGGGCAAAACAAGTACCATAAAGCCCCCCCCCTCCGGGCATAATATCAACAGAACCAGCCCCTCGAGCTACCTCACAATCACTCGTATCAGCCCCTCGGGCAACAACATGAAACAACATCAGCCCCTCGGGCAATATCACATCACACACACTGGGTACCCGCGCTCACTGGGGGTGTACAGACTCCGGAGGGGCTCCTGTAGCCCAAACGCTATAACAAGACATCTCGTGGCATAATCAAACAGGCCCTCAGCCTCATAACAATCACAAGACACCTCGTGGCATAATAAATCAGGCCCCCGGCCTCTCATATATCACAAATCAGTACCACATGCTGCGGCGCACAGCCTGATTCCATGATATCCTCACAACACAGGCCCTTGACCTCACTCAGTCAGATCTCACTCAAGCCACTCGGGCTAACAGTAAAACAGGTACTCGGCTCAAAATATCATTTATAAAATCGAAAGGAGTAAATAAAATTTGAGTTATGAAATCAGTGAAAGCATAGCATGACTGAGTGTAAATATTATCAAAAACAGTGAGGAAACAATAGTGAAAAGCCCCTAAGGGTCCAAATAGTCGGCACAAGGCCCAAACATGGCATTCAGACCCAAACATAGTAATACTTTCCAAAATACAATAATATCAAACAGTTTTCAATCGAATACGCGACGACCATTCGCTCCTGCGACCATTCGCTTGCAGGTGTGGTAACCCTTCCGCATCTGCGATGAACCTCAACCAGCCCAAACTTCGCACCTGCGACGACCATTCGCTCCTGCGGTGACCGCACCTGCGGCCACCTGTCCGTATCTGCGAAAATCACTGAACAGCAGCACACCAACATTCTCTAAGTGCCAAAATCAATCCGTCAACCATCCAAACTCACCCGAGGCCCTCGGGACCTTGACCAAACACGCCAACAAGTCACATAACACTATTCAAACTTTTACCAACCCTTGAAACACTTAAAACAACATCGAATCATCAAAACACCCTCGGATTCAAGCCTAAGGTTTCCAAAACTTCCGAATTCCGCTTTTGATCTAAAAGTCTATCAAACCTCGTCTGAATGACCTGAAATTTGCACACATATCCCACATGACACAACTGACCTACTCCAATTTCCGGAACTCCATTCCGACCCCTATATCAAAATCTCCACTACCAACCGGAAAACCCCAAAAATTCCAATTTCGCCAATTCAAGCCTAAATCTACCACGGACCTCCAAAATACATTCCGACACGCTCCTAAGTCCCAAATCACCTCGCGAAGCTATCCGAATCATAAAAACCAAATTTCGAGATCGTTTACTCACAAGTCAACTTCCGGTTGACTTTTTTTTCAACTAAAAGGCCAACTTAAGAGACTAAGTGTCTCATTGCTCTACCAAACAATTCTGAACTCGAACCAACCAACCCGATACCACATAATACAGCTAAACAAGACATAAAAAAGCAGAAATGGAGAAAACGGAGCGGTAACTCATGAAACGACCGGCCGGTCGTTACAAAGTTTCTTTTGGTAGAGATTTACTCCTAAATATCAATAAGGAACACAATTGTTACCTAAACTAAGAGTAAAGTGAAAATCTTAGAAGCTGTAAGTTTTGGTTTAATAGTTTCGTTGTTACTGTTTATTTGGAATATGTTTTTTCCCTTTCATATTAATCTCTAATATATGGGATCTCATATATGCTTTTAATATTTGTAGTAAATGTACGAGATCTCTTGGTAAGCGCTACTTCTGTCATTATAAGGAAATGTGTACATGCATTATATAATGAACATAATTATATATTTTTGGGTGGCAATGGCACCGAAATACAACAATGGATATAATGGTGATTACTTAGTACATTGAATAACTTTTTAGTGGTTTTGTAAATAACAATATTATTGCTACATAAGTTTTAGGAATACAAATTATGAGGAAAATTATTACTTTAACCTTGAATTTTTGTTTTATTTACATTCCAAGTATATTAGAGGTAGTTGTTGTCAATTTGGAAAAAAATAATCTAACTAATAGTGCTTATATCAGATGGTGTTGAAGGGTACTCAATATATAGAACCTCTTGAAATTTTAAAAAAATTATTCATAAGCTTATAATGAATTTTTCTTTGGCTTAAAATTGGATATTATTACGGTTATCGGTAAGCAAAGATATAATACTTATGCTTTCATAAAGGTTTTACCTGATATGTTTCTATTATATTATTGATAACATGGTTATCATATTACAATGATTTGCAAGAACACGTGAAATTATACTTCGAGTTGCATCACATGGTAAATGATTATGGCTCGAGGATGAGTCTCAGTGTACTTTGGCTTATTATGCCATTGTTTGAGGGTAAGACGGTGGGTTCTAGTCCCATCGTGTTATGAGAGTAAGACATTGGGTTCGAGTCCTGGTGCACCATGATGATAAGAATTGAGTTTGAGTCCCAACTCATTGTGGCCTACCATGTCTTTATATAGGTAAGACAATGAGTTTGAGTCTCAATGCACCACATTGTGATATAATGCTGACTAAAGAAAATGATGTATTTTTCATGAAAAAGGCATGAAGCTTGTCCCACTTGATTTATTTCATTCTTGAAGTGAATTTAGCGGTGCATAATATGTCTAAATGAAGATAAGTGGTTGACCAATGAAAGTGACATGCCAAAGACCAAAATAATAATAGTCATCATTGGTAATCACAAAAAGGAGAACAATAAGGGTTCTCAAATATTAATAGTCATCATTGATATAGATTTATTTATTTTAACAAATATTGTCAAGGTTTTGTTGTTTATGCAAATGCAAGCATTTTTTGAAGTCCGTTCTTCAAACAATCTATTTGTATGTGAGGAATTGTCATATTATCATTTCACAAGGTTATCAAGTGTTGATACTTATTCAAGTCATGTCATGTCAATATACTAGCAACTGATGAAGCAAGTGACTCAACACACTACAGATGTGTGACTTTTCTTTGAAGAGAAGATTCCAATAATAGTGAAGACGCTGATGTTTGCTTATCTCAATTGAAAAAAGGATATATTGAAGGAGACAGAATAAATCATATATTTCATCAAAGTTCTTTGTCAGACACAATCATCAACAGAATGATGAAATAGATGTTCAACAAATTTGTTCAAGTGATAATTTGGCGGAATAATTCGCTAAGGCATTGACTATCTGAACATTATAGAAGTTGTTATACAAGCTTGGAATTCGTCGTCTCCAGAAAATAAAGTGATGTTTTCATCAGGGTGTGATGACCCAAGGGGTCATCGTTTATTTTAGAATCCGAATCCGGGTTCCGAGGCCTTGAAAACCTCATTTTCGTTCTCATCGATTTGCGTGCGCAGTCCGGGGGCATTTCCGAAAAGTCTTTATGTGAAATCTAAGAAAAATATTAAATTTTGCGTATTACAAGATATGTGTACTCTTTTTCCTTCACTAGGATTTTTTCCCCACTGGGTTTTTTCCTAGTAAGGTTTTAACAAGGCACATTATCTATGGACATCCAAGATGAGTGTTATGAAATATTATATTATGGTGGATGTCCATAACTCCTAAATGAATAACATCCACTACTCTTCTCCATTAACCTCCCACTACTTCTTACCATTATGGTTGTAACTCTCATACCTCCATAACCTCCCTGTGATCTTACTCCATGATCTCAAATGTTTAATGTCATGTTTATGACATTCATTTTTATACCTCTATATAATACTATAAATAGAGGATGAGAAATGATATTGTATATACTTGGAAACCACCTGATGAAATAAGAATTCCTCCTCTTTTTCTCTCTACATTCTTGTCTATTTTCTTGTTTAATATTATTACTTTGAGCTTAGTTTCTTAACATGTTTAAAATACTAGAATAATAACTTAAATTATTATTTTATCTAATACGAAAACTATTTTAAAATAGTAAAAAAGACGAACAATATTTCGCTTTTAATACACTATAGAAGTTTTTAGCCAAAATTGAATATTTTGGGAAGAAATTCAATACTTGAGTGAGATTGTGAAAATTTGGGGTGCTAAAACAATTTTCCTATATTTATGAAACTTGAAACTAAATTTGATTTTTAAAGTGTAAATCATTAGCAGTAGAGGAGAAAACAGTCAAACAACAAAGAGTAGGGTTTTAAAGGGTTTAAGGCAACTTCCTTTCATTCTCATTTCTCACCCTTTCCCCAAACTTCCCAACAAACCATTACCATTTGCAATCCAATACTTCGAACTAGCTAATTTCTATGGCTATGGAGGAACCCAATACCACGTATATGGAAGTAGAAGAAGCTGACAACTCAGACGACGACAGGGACCAGAACTGGGACGATTGGAAAGTAGACGAAAACGGAGACGAAGAAGATGAAGCGGAAGCTATGAGCTCAGAGTTACTCTGCTTGTTCTGTGACTCGCTATACAGTTCCAGCAATGCCCTCTTTGAACACTGCTCATCCGCACACCGCTTCAACTTCAACACTCTCAAGACCACTCTCGCCTTGGATTTCTACGGCTGCTTTAAGCTCATTAATTACGTTAGGTCTAAGGTACTCAACGCATCAATTTTGTTATTACGTGTCTAATGGCCTTTTTTCTCATGAGTTTAAGTTGTAGATGGTGTAAAGAATATTTATACAACCATGTCATTTATTAGGTAATTATAGGTAAATCTCCGGATAAACGTTAATTGATAATTTGGTAAAAATGATAATTAACCTGCTATTACAGGTCAAAATTTACTGATTAGTGTAGAAAGAAAGATAATATATATATATATATATATATATATATATATATATATATATATATATATATATATAGCTTAAACCCTTTTTTTTCATATATATTTTGCTATTAGGTTGCAGAGAACAAATGTTGGAGTTGTGGCATTGTCTGTCGATCAAAGGAAGATCTACTGAATCATTTGCACGATGTTATTAATTTTGATGAGGGCTTATTTCCTTGGAATGATGATGAGTTTTTGAAGCCTTTCTTGAATGAGGATGCACTTCTGTATAGCTTTGATGAAGATGATGAAGGTGACGATGTTGAGGATATCATGTCTATCGACAAAAAGGAGTTAATTAAGGATTTTGAGCTTATTAGCATTGATGAGGATGATTTTGAGTCTGAAACTGAAGAAAACAAACTTATAGCCTCCAGTCAAAATGGAGGGAAATCTGCTTCAGTGACTGACGCTACTTTCAGCAATGGCATTGTCGCTGCAGAAGCTGGTGTTTCTTCGTATAAGATCCTCGATGACCAAGATTCCAGCTTATATATAGCAAAAGTTGCAGCAAATAAGGTCAAGGACGTAAATAAAAGCTATTTTGGTGGTTATAGTTCATATGGCATCCACCGGGACATGATAAGTGATAAGGTAACTTTTATCTTGATTTAGCCTTTTCGACGTTATTAGATTCTGCTTTGGCCCAATTTTTTATGTATAGCAACTATCTTTTGTTGTGGAGGAAGATAATAGTCAATCAAATTGTTTTTCCCATGTTGACCTAAATGTTGATTGGACTTTTTCACTCTATTTGTGGTTTCCTAGTTTATCAGAGCCAGTATATACTTGAATAAATTTTGCTTGTAATTCTTGTCCAACAAGAATCAGCTGCTGCTTACTTCAATACAAAGTGAACATACTTCACTAACCTAATGAAAGAAGAAAAGACCAGACCTGACCTAATCTAGTTATTCTGCTTTCTCTAACTGGTCCTTGTATTTTTTTTAAAATTTTGGATCAGGAAAAAACTTCTACTAGAAGAAGCACCAATAGAATGCAACTATCACCCATCAAAGTATGCTAAGCTCCAGAACAAACATTATATACCGCCTAGCACCTTCTCTTCATCAGAAAGTATCAATATCCCTATTGTAATCCACACTGCTCTCCAATCTCTTTAATTGGCACTAAAGTGAATTTTCTTCCATCAGCTTTTAAATCTGATTAACATCCATTTCCTGCTGTTGTCTTCCAAGCTTTGTCCAATTGTTGTGAAGCTGATGTATGTTCTTCCATGGACTCTTGATAGTTACATTATTGGCAAAACTATTTCATTATGCTTCTTTGTGCCATACAAATGCTTGCCTTCTTCCAGAAAAAAAGGTTGCCACTGAAATATTTGGTAACAAGATTGTTGATATTGTGGCTTATGCAGGTAAGAACTGATGCGTATCGGCAAGCCATTTTGGAGAACCCTTCTCTCGTAAAAGGTGCTGTAGTCATGGATGTAGGTTGTGGTACTGGCATATTGAGGTTAGGGGAGATTTTACTCGTATTTACTTTTATCTCATTACTTTTTTTACTAGTGTAGTTGATCATTTGATGCAGTATTCTGAAGATTTTGGATCTTCTAAATCCTTTTTAGATCCCTTTATTTTGTGAACACTTGAATCCTTGGCTGAGCTTTCTTGTCTACTTTTGGGGGAGAAATCATGGAGAAAAAAAAAGAGGAACACTAAAAACTACGAAAGGAGGTAGTTGGAAGTGAAAGAAGATAAAGTGAACAAGCATTAAGCTCTGAATCTATTTGCTTTTTTATATTACAGTACCTAAGCTGAAGAAAGGAGAATTAAAATTTCATCGCCTTAAGCAGAAGGTGAAATAGTAGTACATGTATCTATTTCTTTCAGCTTTTTAGATGAGCCACTAGCAGGAAGAGCAATGAGCAAATCAAGGAAGAAAACACTTGAAATCCCTATGCAGGGACAGGGAAGAGGAAAATGCACTACTATGTAGACTCGCCCACCAAATGATCTCTTAGTTGTCCTATTCTATTCTATTGCTCCCATATGTTTTTGTAGTGAGCGAACCATCCTCAGCTTCAAGTAGGTCATGAGCAAAGATATGCAAATACTGGTGGCCAAACTTCATCTTACAAATACTGATTTAAGTATTTGCAAGTGAGGTCATGACCAAAGATCCCAAAGTGATTAGAATTTTTGAAAGCATGCATAACAGGTCACTTATACTGTTCATCTTCGTTTTTGCATTCGAAATTAACTAGCGAAGGAAAAAGCTACTTCTAAATTTAAAAAGGAGTCGTTCAATTTGAACTAATTCATGTCGTTTTTAGTCTCTTTGCAGCCCAGGCAGGTGCATCTAGGGTGATTGCAGTTGAAGCAAGTGAAAAGATGGCAGCTGTGGCAGCTCAGGTCAACAATCTTTCATTAAAATTGTCACGTTGCTTTCCAAATTTAACAGTTTTATCTTCACATTTTGCAGCTCCAGCATTATTTACTAAATTTCATTACTTTTCAAACTTCTTAATGTAATTTTAGATTGCCAAAGACAATAACATTTTGCGGATTGGAAGCGAGAATGAAGGTTCTAATCAGGGCAATGGTGTAATGGAGGTTGTTCAGGGCATGGTTGAAGAGCTACAGAGTACTCAGAAAGTTCAGCCACACAGTGTTGATGTGTTGGTGAGCGAATGGATGGGTTATTGCCTGCTTTATGAGTCAATGCTCAGCTCTGTCCTGTATGCACGTGATCAATTTCTGAAGCCTGGAGGTGCTGTTCTTCCTGACATGGCAACCATGGTAACTCTCAAAAGCTTTTCTTGCATGTGTTTAACTCATCATTCGTTTCTAGGTTGAAGCTAACCTCTCTCCCCACATAACTTTTCTAGTTTGTTGCTGGATTTGGAAGAGGTGGTACAAGCATTCCATTTTGGGAAAACGTTTATGGCTTTAATATGTCTTGTATCGGCGAGGAGATTGTTAAAGATGCTTCCAGAATTCCAATAGTTGATGTTATTGACAGTTGTGATATAATAACTACTTCAACAGTTCTCCAGGTTTGTCTTTTTATCTGCGTGGAGAAGCATGAAAACTTTATTGACCTTTAAATGGTCCTTATTTTAATATCAGTTGTCTGCATTTCAGCATATTGGCATCGTCAAGCATTTTAGGTTTTAGACAAATCATGACAGTCTAAACTCAAATATGTTATGTCCAATGTTTGATTAGTTTTATATTACCTAGGTCATCTTTCCACTCGATTCTAGGATTCACTTGTGTTTTATAAGAAGCCCATAGAAATTGTTTGGGTGTGGCTTTGGCAGGCTATACGGACTTTGTTGTAAATTTTAAATAGTTATGTGGATGTATTATCTGAGAAATAAGAGACACAAGAGAGAATTGAGTGAAACGGTGAAGACAACTGTTGCTAGAAATGATTTTCTCCCGGCTTTTCCGCACATAATCCCTTGCCTGATGAAACATTGGTTTTGGGAGGATAACCATTAAACAGATTTAAAAACTGAGGAAAAATCTCTTTATGACTTTACAATAATTCTCTGACATCCCAGTATACTTGAACAGAACTTTGATCTGGTGACAATGAAGCTGGAGGAGATGGATTTTACTGCTAAGGTTGAACTGGAGCTGAAGGGAGAAACTTCTGCAAATGGGTCTACAAGTTCAAAACCGATTACAACTTGGTGTTATGGAGTTGTCATTTGGTTTGAGACTGGATTTACAGAAAGATTCTGCAAAGAAAAGCCAACTATATTGTCCACATCTCCCCATACTCCCAGCACTCACTGGTCACAGACAATCCTCACTTTCTCGGAACCAATTGCAATGGTATCCTCAGGAAAGTTAAACATTGATAAAATGGCAGCGGTTGGTACTGATGCCTGCCCTGTGGTTAAAATACAATGTCGCATCAGCGTAGTTCGTGCTGCTCAACATCGAAGCATTGACATTTCCATGGAGCTATCAGGAATTGGGCCTTGTGGTAGAAAACGAAATTGGCCAGCACAAATGTTTAACTTATGATAAGTTAACGCAAGCATTGACTGCAAGTTCAACTTCCTACCATTCATTTCCGCCTGCACCTGAGCAGGGGTCTCAGGGTGAGCGAGGGGATTATTTCCATCTCCATCTTATAAGGTTTATACTTAGCAATAGTTCTCCAATTCTTGGTGCATGATGAAGACGTGGATCATTCCAAGTTTCTTGGAGTAAGTACAAACCATATATTTACTCGCCCTGTCCACCTTTTATTTTGACACTGTTGATTTTGAGCACTTTGGTGGGTCAAGAATTGTAGAAGAGAGAAGCAGCATATTCCAACACATGAGAAATGATTTCCTTTTAGTAGTAATATTTTTGATATAATCTTATCCTATACTTAGTTCTTCCTGGTTATTTCACTGACAAAGTTATCCGGTTGCTGAGATATTGTGGTAGTTCATAGAGTTACAATGTCTATTCCTTTCATCCAATTTAAATTTTTTGAGTTTGCTTTTCCAGAGGATCATTTTGACCAATTTTTTTTACTGAAATTAAAAGGTAATTCATTTTCTGATTCTTTTTTTGTGATTTAAATATTTACATGTATGATTTTTTATTTGTTTCAGAATATCTGAATATTATATTGATCTCCATTCTAGATTGGTCACACCTCACTCCATTTTCAGAATCTTAATGTGCACCTTGCTAGTCTGACTCACGACTTGTTGTTTATTATAATATGGTTCTCTTGCTCTGTGCAAAATAAAATGTCTGACCATTTTCCTATTCAAGAAGAGTAAAGCGCATAGATGAACATGGTATAAGCACTTTGCATGTTCAGCTTCTTACAAACTCTTGCTGTAAAGTGAATCACTTCATTGATTCTTAGTCTTTTCTCTCCAAAGAATTAATGAATTGGAATTCAAGTGTTTGGCTCTTCCCTTTTTTAGTTTCAAAATTAGCGTTCACATGTACGATATATGTATTTGACATTACTCTTGAAAGGCAAAATATGCAAAAACCACATCCGAAAATATATATGGTGCCAACTTTGTGTATTTTTCTCTTATAACTTGATCGCTTCTTATTGTTCTTTTAAATCTTTTAGTTCCAAATTAAAGATTAAATAACCAGTTTATCAATAATATTTCGAGTACCAAAGGAATCAATGTTAAAAAAAAAGTGAAATAGGGCATCACTTAGGTGGCTGATCAAAGAATATTAATATTGCAAAAAATTTGAGGTGTGTTTCATAACACAACACTTGTGCATGCATAGAGCGAAAGTGCTTGCTTGTCATGTACTTCAACTTTTTTCCGTTTTCAAGAAATCATTTGAATAAGCCTCTTGTTGGGCAGTAATTGTAGTCCAATAATGCAAGATTAATCAGTGAATATATAATACAAAAAGTAATGTAATTAATAGGATTGAAGAGAAATAACAAGCTATAAAAGCCTATGCTCCTCTTCTTATTGACAAGGAATTTACTTGCATGAATACTCTATGCTATGGCTTCTCTCTTTCATTTTTCTCCAATTATCTCCACAGTATTTTTTCTTATCACTTCTTGCTATGCATTAAATCAGACTCCCAAGGTATGTTTCTCTTTAATTTGGGAAAATTAGAAAAACAAATTTCGACTATTTGAACAAATTGTTAATCTGTAAACATATTTATATTAATTCTAGATGGAATGTACTTTGATCCTGGTATTGAATTTTCTAAGTGATATATGAATTTTTTTTTCTTTTCTCAAGTCAAATCATATTGAATTTCCTTCTTTGTTTTTGGATTTTATATTATTTTTTGCCAGCATGCAGACTTTTTAACTAGTGTTTTTCATATTTATTTTATAATAACTGAAAGGAATTAAGCATAGAAGCTTATATTGTTTAGTTTATGTTATCTCTGTTTCAATATTTTCTATCTGCATATAGTATTAAATCCTTCTCCTTTTTCCTTCTTTTTTTAAATTGCTTGATTGGATGCAGCCTTACATTGTGTACATGGGTAGTCCTTTGAACAACACTAGAGACTCGGCTGAAATTGCAGAGCTATCTCATCTTCGAATTTTGTCGTCCATTATCCCAAGGTTATAATACTATATTTGTTCTCTTTTATACTCCTTTTTCCCCCTTCATTTGGCTAGATAATTATAAGCAATAAATATAATTCTACATTTCTACTACTAATGGCGGAGTCATGAATTCTAATAAGGGGTTCAAATAAAATGCAAAAAATAATAGAAGTTTC
The DNA here is from genome assembly GCF_001879085.1 of Nicotiana attenuata. Taxonomy (NCBI): domain Eukaryota; kingdom Viridiplantae; phylum Streptophyta; class Magnoliopsida; order Solanales; family Solanaceae; genus Nicotiana; species Nicotiana attenuata. Next base: position 20,239,159 of record NC_031989.1, read on the forward strand.
TCCTATGTTAAAGGGGATTCAACAGTTTACATTTATACAAAAATTTTGTTTTTAATTACTTTACTTGCACATGAGTCTAATTTTCATATGAATTCAAACCCCCTTCCTTACTCAGTGGTGGACGTATGTTATGGATGCTTGAACACTCATTACTTTTGAAGTCATACACTATTATCTATATAAAAAAGTCAGTAATCCATACAAATATATTACTTAAGCATCCAGTCTCAGTAGTAATTTTCAAATAAAAAATCACTCATGATTTCAAAAATCTGGATCTATCACTGTCCTTACCTTTAGCTTCGCCACTATATATGCTATTTATCATATGTGGTAAATAGTAGCTTGATCCCGATGCAATCTGATGATATATACATTAAAGGAGCTGAAATATAAATTTCCCGTTTGATATTATGTAGATAGGAAAGATGATTTTTCTGTTAGTAATTTTAGCTGATCCCATTTAGTTTTTTTCCCTTTTAAGATAAAAATTAATCTTGACCATGCATGAGACAATCACGAGTTAAAATCGGTAAAAATTGTTAATGAGAAAAGGTAAATGCAAAGAAGGAAAAAGATAGACATTTTAAGATGTTATTATCCCATACGTTTAATTCCTTGATGATGAATGTGACTGATTCATCAATATATCAAATTATCAATACTACAGATAGAAAAAAAAGGACATTATATCTTCCATAAAGAAAGAATTTATACGAGTTTCTGCGCGTGTAGCTTCCACAAAATAATAAAAGTATATATGTGTTGCTGGAAATTCTTTTCTTTTATATATGAGAAATTAAATAATATTTCTTTTACTTTTTGAACAGTGAAGAAAGTGAGAGAATTTCACTGAGGCATTACTATCATCATGCTTATAGGGGCTTTTGTGCCTTGCTTACAGAGGACGAAGCCACCCTATTATCAGGTAAGATTCTTCCTTTATTCTTTTCTTTTTGCTTTTTAATTGCTTATAATGTAAAAAAAGTATTTAAGGAGAAGAAAATATATTTTAGGCGTTTTACTTTAATTTTTAAGTTGTATGTCACCTAAGATCTGAATTCTTATTTTGTAGTTTAAGTTGAAGATATAAATAAGAAATTATATTTTGTGGAACTGCATATTATTGAGAAAAAAAACAAACAGTCGTTTGTTTTGACACGCACATCATTTATTTATTTCAAAAATAGTGCATTAACTTTATTTAATTGGAAAAGCAGGTGACGAGGAGGTTGTATCAGTTTTTCCAGATCCCGTACTTCAACTTCACACAACACGCTCCTGGGATTTTTTGGGTCTTGAATCTTCTTATTATTCAACATCCTCTAGCTACCACTACAGCCATGGTTCATCTTATGACGTTATTATTGGAGTTATTGACACAGGTCCTTTTAATTACTACTAATAAATAAATAAGTTTTTTTTTTTGTATTAAAAAAAGCCACTTTGATTTATTTATGCATTAAGCAAATTGTTGCATACTCCATATTTAATGGAGGGAGAAAAACTTGGATTGTTTATAGTTTTTTTTTTTTTTTTTTTTTTGTGGCTATTATGTACATTGTCTTAATTACTGTTTATTTTTAGGCATATGGCCCGAGTCACCTAGTTTTGATGACCAACATATTGGAAAAGTACCATCAAGATGGAAAGGAGTCTGCATGGAAGGATTTGACTTCGATAAGTCAAACTGCAATAGGTCATCACTTTTCTTTCTCCTCATTTATTTTAATTTTGGTTACTCACGACCGTTTGTCATAGATTTTTTTTCTTTCTTTTGGAATTTCTTTTCTAAAACGCGTTTGTCCATGAAATTTTATAGTAAGTTCTTAGAGAATGTTCGAAAATGAGTTCTTTTCAAATTTTCGGAATTTTTTTCCCCACTCACAAAACTGCAATATTTTTTCAAGTGAAACGCATGTCCAAACATAATTTTAAATTCCTAATACCATTTTTCAACTTAACTTCAAATATTACTTTTTCTCAAAAATTATATCTTTTATGTCGAAACGCCTACTTAATGTTCAAGACATTGCCAAGAGGTTATATAGACAATCTTGACTTGGAATAAAATGCCATTTTTACTTTTCATCAAGCTCAATATTATGACTCACTTGAAAAAAGTATCAGTAGTCTCATCAGTCATAATTCTCATCAGAATCAAATCCAAATATCTCAACATTTGAAAATGTGATGCGTCCTAAATAATACTCCCTCAGGTTCACCAATTTGATTTGGACACACCCATTAAGAAAATACTAAATTCTACACAAAAATAGTTAGTGCGACTAAACTACCCTTAATTAAATATTGCAGTTTAGTTATAGTAGCACTTACTTCTCTTCTCAAATGTGAGGAGTAAATGACTTTTTAGGGATACGTACATAAGGGTAATTTTGGAAAAATAAATTGAATTTTTTCTTGATTATATAAATGGACACTTATTTTGGACCAAAATTAAATTTTATCTCAAAATCTATATATTGCAGGAAGTTGATAGGAGCAAGGTTTTACAATATTGAAGATCAAGAGTCCACCTTCACAAAATTACCTAACGTTAGCACTAAAATACCATCAGAACCAAAAGGAACACCAAGGGATAAAGTAGGGCATGGAACAAACACAGCTTCCATAGCAGCAGGTGGAATTGTCCCTAATGCCAATTACTATGGCCTAGCAAATGGCACAGCTAGGGGAGGGTTACCTTCTGCTAGAATAGCAACGTACAAAGCATGTTCAGAAGGAAACTGTCAAGGTTCTGCAATACTAAAAGCTATTGATGATGCAATTAAAGATGGAGTTGACATAATTTCCATTTCAATTGGGAGAAGTTTTGTGTTTCAAACTGACTTTAAAGATGATCCTATTGCCATTGGAGCTTTTCATGCTGCTGAAAAAGGAGTTATGGTTGTTTGTTCTGGTGGGAATGAGGGACCTGATCCTTACACTGTTACTAATTCAGCTCCCTGGATTTTCACTGTTGCTGCTTCTACTATTGATAGAAAATTTCAGTCCACTATTGTCCTGGGAAACAATGTCTCTTTGAAGGTAAAAACATCCTTATTACTCCATCTGCTTTTTTTGTTTCACTTAAACTTTCTGGGTGTTTGAGACGCATTTAATATCTGGATTCGCACCACATAGGAAAAATTTAAGTGGGAAATGTTTCCTAGTAGGAGTTTCTCTATTCCAAAGACTCGAATTCGAGAGTTCTGGTTAAGGGTGGAAAGATCTCATCCATCCCGCCATATCCCTTGGTGATCATTACTCGATATGTTTTTTTCCTTAATGTTTTTGTTTACTCATTCAGTATCCAGGATCCGTTGATCCGACTAATTAATTCCGAGGCAAATTAAAGGGAGAAACACTTTCCATTAGGAGTTTCTCCATTCCTAGGACTCGAATCCACCTTTGGGTGGTCTACTCCAAATGACTCATTCTATATGTGACTCTTCATTTTATATGTTTTAAAAAGAATGATACCTCTCTATATTTAAAAACTTTTTGACATCCAAATTAACCTTAATGTCACTCTTATAGTTTTTATTATATTAAATCTTTGGTTAATTCAAATAGGGATCAGGAATAAGTTACAATCCTACTGGTCGCTCTCGCTCCAGAACTTATCCCCTTGCTTTCGGTGAAAACATTCCTTTCCACCCCTCGTTAACTTCTCAAGCCAGGTAATTTTCTAGCTATGTATTTTTCTTTTTATTATTATTTTCATTCTTGCTTTCTTTCATGAAATAAGCAAATAATTGATCATACACATTCAATCAGTTGCATAACATCATCTTATTTAGAATCTCTAATAACCCCTTCGATTCAATCTAGATGACACATTTATATATACTTGAAGATCAAAACTACGAGGACAAGAGTTAGCTTCTTAAAATTTTTGTTTTCCATTTGATAAGTGCTTCTTGCTCTTAAAATTTTGTATGTTCCTTTCTGCAAAAATGCAAGCAGGAATTGTATGCCAGGGTCATTGGATGCTAAAAGAGTTGCTGGGAAAATAATTGTTTGTATGAACGATGACTGGACAATATCAAGAGAAATCAAGAAATTGGTTGTGCAAGATGCCAAAGCAAAGGGTCTGATTTTAATTGACGAGGCAGAGAAAAGTTCACCATTTGATTCAGGCAACTTTCACTTTGCTGAAGTTGGAAAGTTGGCTGGGGCTAAAATTCTTCAATATATTAATTCCTCCCAGTAAGAATTTATACCTCTTTTCTCTTTTAAATATGACTTACTATTATTTCTTTACAAAAGATTATCATGCTTTATCATTATTACAAAATATTATGATAGAAGTTCATTCGCATTCGGTGTTTACATCAAACTGTACAATGATTTATGATTACAGGAACCCATTGGCAACTATATTTCCGGCAAATGAGATTCGAAGGTTTAAGCCAGCTCCAGTAGTCGCAGATTTTTCTTCACGTGGACCCGCAACACTAACCGAAAATATTCTTAAGGTTCTAAACACTCTTCTAGACCCATTCACTATAAAAGCCGAGTTTTCCTCGGAACCGATGATTATGTTATGTTATAATATTTGTTCTTTATAACAACACATTCACTATAACAACAAAAAAAATATCGGAACAAATGATGCTGTTATAGAGAGGTTTGACTGTACATTAATTTTCAAAGCTATTACAGTCAAACCTCTCTATAACAACCTCGTTTGTTCCGAATATTTTTGGATGTTATAGCGAAGTGTTGGTATAGAGAGCATATATTATAACATAAAATGAAAATTGGTTCCGGTAAAGCTTGGCTTTTATAGTGAAGTGTTGTTATATAGGGATGTTGTTATAGAGCGGTCTGACTTTATATGTATATATTCTTAATTATGTTCAACTTAAACTATGAAGCTTTTACTACAGGCTGGTGGAAGTAAATTGCTTATCGACTTATACTAAACTATAGAGAGGTTTTTGACTGTATATTAATTTCCAACGCTATTATATGTATATATTCTTAATTATGTTCATCTCAAACTATGAAGATTTTACTACAAGCTGGTGGAATTAGTAAATTGCTTATCGACTTATATAAAAACAATTATATTTCAATTTGAAAAGAAAGGAGCAATAAACTATGAGTTTACTACACAATAATATGACCTTTAAAATGTTGTCTGCAGCCTGATATAAGTGCTCCTGGTGTTGGCATATTATCGGCAATGATCCCAAAGGTTGATGAAGTGAGTAGTAATCTTTTACCTGAAAAACAATCAACATCCTTATTTGGCATCACATCTGGAACATCTATGGCTTGTCCACATGTTACTGGAGCTATGTCCTTCATTAAATCAATACACCCTACATGGAGCTTCTCAATGATCAAATCAGCAATCATGACAACAGGTATATCACATATTTTGGCTATTAAATATTTGGTATCATTTACAAATCGAAGAAAAAAGTGCAACTCAGTGCACTATAAGCTCTTTCTATACGCGGGGTTCAGGGAAGCGCCAGATCACGTTGGGTCTTACGTACGCAACCTTACCTAATATTTCTGCAAGAGGTTGCTACCGCGGCTTGAACCCGTGACCTCCTGGTCAACTTTACCATTTCATTATTTTCTTTTGCTTCAAAAATGTTGTTTCATTTCCTTTAAAAGCATTATTTTCTTCTTCAATTTTGGCTGACCACGGAATTTTCTTTTTACCCTCGGCAGCAACAATATCCAACAATTTGAGGAAGCACTTGACAAACACGTCAGGTCTTTATTCAAATCCACATGAAATAGGTGCTGGGGAATTAAGCCCTATTAAAGCTCTAGATCCAGGTTTAGTATTTGAAACGACTATGAATGATTACTACAAATTTCTTTGTTATTACGGCTTCAAAGAAAAAGAACTTAGATTAGTAGCATCAAAGAATTACAAAAATTTTGATTGCCCAAAAAATGCTAGTACTAAAAAGGAATTCATATCAGACATAAATTACCCTTCAATCTCTATAGAAAAACTTAAGCAAAATCAAGGGGTTGTGAAAGTGAAAAGAGTTGCGACAAATGTTGGTTCTGATCGAAATTCCACTTATACTTGTTCAACCATTGCTCCACCTGGTTTGGTTGTTAGGGTTTCTCCGAGAAAGATTGCCTTTGTGAAAGGAATAAAGAAAGCTTCTTTTGAAGTCTCATTTGATGGTAAGAAAGCATCAAAGGGTTACAATTTTGGGATCATAATGTGGTCGGATGGCTCTCATAAAGTTCAGATGGTATTTGCAGTGAACGTTGAATAATTTTGCAATTTGTATTTTGTAGAGGGAGAAGATATATATCATTGCCCTAATTTACACTAGTTCTTATGACCATCAAAATGCAGTCTAATGGTACTAGTAAAAATTTAGAATTTCTACATGGTCACTGTGCGTTCAATTTCCATTATTTCCTCTCCCTAATCTTCAATAAATCTCTTATTAAAAAAGTGTTCTTATAATCTCTTGAATTTTCTAGCCTTTGCCATTCATGAAACCACAAAGCGTGTGAGGATGGTTGAACAAAGTTCCCAGGTAGAAAAGAAAGTAAAGCTACTTAAAACTAGTTTGATACTTTTGTCTAAGTTTTTTGGGAAAAATTGTGCAGTTGGCTCAAAACGGATAATATCACAAAAAATATTTTTAGGCCATTTTAGAACAACATGATCGTATCTGTGGTTTTGCTGAAAGTTACCAACAAATAGTGCAAGAAATCACCGGAAAAAAAAACTAAAGTCCACACACACGTATGTTGCTGGTGAGAGTCAAATAAGAAAATATATGTACGGAGTCATATTTTTATGTAAGTAAGATTTGAAGATATGAATTGACCAGTTAATGGTGTGTCTTTTTTAAAATTATTAATAAATCAAAATGGAACAAATCCCTTGATAACGAAATATATCAGCAAATTACTAGTCTCAAACTATTCACCGTTCAGCATCTATTAATTGTACTCATCAAAATAAATTGCAATGAAACAAAGTTCTACGTAGTACTATTACTAGAAAAACATAGTAAAAGAGAGAGGTTCGATCGACCAGAATCACTTCAATGGAATGAACCTAGAAGAGTGAGTAGCACCAATACCAGGCCTACCGTGCTTAACAGGCTTGTACGAGATTGAGAACTCAGCTAAATAATGTCCAATCATTTCAGGCTTGACCTCAATTTGATTGAACGTTTTTCCATTGTAAATTCCGATAACGCTTCCAATCATCTCTGGTACAATAATCATGTTCTTTCTGACTACCTCTGGCTTTTCACTTACTTGAGCCTCAAGTTTCGCCTTCCGCAGCTTCTTTATCAAAGCCATAGGCTTCTTCTTCAAACCCTTCTCGAACCTTCGGCGAGGACGAGCAGGGAAAAGCTTAACGAGATCAGTAATAGACATGTTAAGAAGAGTATCCTGATCCACTCCTCTGTAGCTGAACTTCTTAAAAAGTTCTCTTCTTTGATTGGCCGCCGGCCGCAACATTAGCACCTTCAACGTTCCCCATTGCTAGGGTTTTGAGGGAAAGATTAACGGTGTTTTTATTATTGAAACAATATATACAAAGTATTGACTTGTTCTCCAAGTAATGAATGGCTTGGTCCCTAAGTCAAGAAAATTAATCTACAAGTAAAAAAGGAAAGAGATACTACAATAATATTACATATTCTGAAATTAATAGTTTTATTTTCCTTAATACTGGACTGATAGTTCTGATCTTCTAGAAAATAAGGGGGGACTCAAATACTTATGCACGTAATATTATATTAAGTTAACCACTATTGGAAAAAAAATTAGTTGATCTTATAACAAATCCGCATAAGATCTTTGTATATTCTGAATGAAATAAAACTCTGAGTTCAAGAATAAGATATGACATGATGTGAATAAATATAGGTAAATCACTTACATTTGAAAAAGAAATAAGACATCATAGTAAAATAAAATACAAGTGTACAAATGGGATTGATTATTTAAAAGGAAATTTATGCATTGCTTGAGAGTTTGGAGGGTGGAAGAAAATGTCTAGAGTCTAAAGTTTGAGAGGCTAGTTGGTTTTACACAAAATGTTTGATGGGTGGATAGGGAATGATTTTCATCCGATTTCACAAATATTTTTGATATAAGTGATGTTTTTCTTTTTGATTTAGTGCAAAACGAAGTTCCTTCATTGTAACTTAATTAATTGAATTTTTTTAATTTAATTTCAAGTATATACTCAAGAAAACTATTAAAAAATCTTCTTTTTGTAAACAAAAATGAGAATTTTGTGATATTTTACCTAACTTTTCTCATAGAACAAAAAGCACAAAAACCTACCAAACATAAACAACATAGAAAACTTGCACAAGAATGATATTTTGAGTTAATGTCATTACTAGTCCTATATTGCACTTTCACAATTTTCATACTTTAACACATGACTAACATTTATTATTGACAAAATTACACACTAATGCACTTTATAAGTAGACCATGCACTATTTTAGCCTAGTTACAAGTTTGTAAATGTGTAGCCAAATATCAATAAGACATTTTCTTTTACCATTCCCTCTAACTATAACAGCCTCATCTTTTTTTTCGTCACCTACCTACCGTATTTTAGCTCTTTCCTCATTTTTCACCCTTAAATATTTAATTTAATTAATAAAAAAGTATCATATGCAAACAAAAAATAAAAACAAAAATCAGTTCCCTATTTTTAGTGCAACCATTGATCGAGACACTCAGTCAACACTCATTTATGCCTTCTCCCATAATCAATATTTCTCCGAATTGTTTTTTTCGATTTTTTATTTTGTGTATCTTTAGGCGTGAAATATCCGTGAGTTTTTATTCTCTTTTTTTCTCAAGTTTATACATACCTATCACAACTACAAAACGCAAAATCAGACGCAAGAAACCTAAAATCTCATCTCGTTCAATGCTAATCTTCTTAAATTTTGATTATGATTTTGTGAGAAATTTGGAGTGGGTATTGTTTGAACTTATTATTCATAGTCTAAGTAGGTTGTATACAAAGTTTGAAGTTATTTGCTAGAGATTTGGACTAGTTTTATACAAGAATTGCAAGTGAAAATCGTACAAAAAGTTCATCATAGATGCTTATACACTTTTATACAATGTTATACACTTTTATACAAAGAGGTACATTATGTATATAGTTGTATAAAAGTGTATAAAGATGTATAATCCCAGTAGTAAAAATATTCTTGATACACTATGTATATAGGTGTATAAGAAGAATGAGAAGAAGAAGAAGAAGAAAATGTGAGAAATTCACCATATACCTGTAAATAATATATCAACCTTGTATACAATAGTGTATAAGAGGTGTTTATACACTTTATATACTATTTATACAATATTATACATTATTAACAAATGAATCCTATCAATGGAGCTTCACAGGTTCTTCTTCTTCTTCTTCTTCCTTGGTCGTCCTCTAAAATTTAACTCAAATCCAGCATAAATCTACTCCAAGTCACTTGAAATTTAAGTTTTGAACTCCTATTGATAATTCCAATCAATTAGGAATACACTCATTCCAAACAACTAACAAATCGAAAACCTAATTTTCTGAAATCGAATCTTTGAACCATAAGTGACAAAATTACAGAATAATGCACTTCATAAGAGATTACCATCTTTGAATTTGGAAGACGAATTGAAGGAGAATAACAATGGTAGAAAAATTTTGGGGTGCACTATGCAAAGGCGTGACATGGGAAGAAGAAGAAGAACGAAGAAAAAAAAGGTGAGCTAACTGATGAAAAGTAACTTTCAGGTTATGTACAACCTGGACTACACTGGGTAAGGACTCCAAACGTGGGCCATTTTCTGATGGGTTATTAGGCCAGATGACAAGGGGTGTAATTCTCCCTTATTTATTCATACCCTTATAGTTTAGTAATCACATAATTATTGGATGGTAAATATTTTTCACACTTAATGTTTATATCAATACAAATATTAAAAAATTTAAGATGCACCTTAACATGTATTATTATTATTATTAATATTATCATTTAATGATATATAATTAATCCATTTTCCTTTATTTTTATACTTAATTAGAACAATAAGACGTGATTAGTATAAAGACGGGATGCAAATAGTATTTAATTCCTGGTTGAATTGCCATTTGCCATTGCCAAACGCCAATGCTACAGTGAGTCAAAAGGTGGTTGGATATTTTCTTTATTCATTTGTGAAAAATATCCGAACCCAATATATCATATTCTGTGGACACGCTTTCTTCGTTAACCCAAAACTTGCACGTGCGTCGTTAAACCGCACGTGTAAAACATATTTTATGGAAATATTTAATTAAGGGAAAAAGATTAAATACGTTACTAAAAATAACAATAAAGAATAAAGAATTAACATTAATAATAAATGAAAAGTACAAGTATAACCTACTTTACTTCTTCCCTTTCTTCTTCCTAATGCGCAACTCAGATCACAAAGGGGCTGAAGGTTTCTAATTCTCTGATACCTTTTACTTTTTATCTTTAATTATTTAATATGTGTGTGTGCGCTCGTGCAGATGGCAAAATTTTATGTTTTTTTTGTTGTTGTGAATTTTAGTCAGTGAATGTTGTGTGTGTTTATGTAGGAAATTTGAGGAAGGAGATCTGATGTACTTGCTTGTGGATCTTAATTATTCGGGAGATCATGATCGCCGTAGAGCATAAAGGTATGGCCTTTTTTGATTATTTTTTATTTTTTTAATATGGGTATTTTCTGCTGCTATGTTTTATGTGTGGAATTTGCGATGGTGGGATCTCGACTTTTCACAAATTATGGGGTTGAACTGAAGGTTAGGAGTTGTGGGTTTCATTGTATTTTTTGAATGCAATGACAAAGCGTTTGATTCACAGTTGTTTCTGGTTTTGAACGGATGTGAAAGAGTAAGTTTTTGATCATGTAGTGCTATTGGTGTTTCTTTTCTTACTTTTTATGAAGATAATACATGCAATGCCATTGTTGGGGAAAGACTAGGAAGACCTTAAGGTTGAATAATTGGTTACCGAACTTTTTTTCGACAACAGTGGTTGGGGACAGCATTCGTTTGTGCGCATATTGACTATTCCACCGAGTACCCCCACCAATTTAGGTAGATGAGAATAAATCACCTAGTTTTCTGCCGTCTCTGTTGAGGTTTGAACCCTAGTCCCCCAAGTTTACACTCACTTTATTGACTCACTACGCCAATACCTTGGATAAACATAATTTCTGGGGTAGGGAGTTTTGGGGGGGGGGGGGGTGAATAAAGTTTGTCTTTAGGTTATGGATATTTTGCTTCCCCCTTTTTTCAATGGGAGTTTATTGTGGAACTTAGAACTGTAAGTTTTAGTGCTATTTGACTTTAAAGTTTAAATGGACATACATAATGTTCGTCCAAACCTATCAAAGAACAATGGTTCTTTCATGTTGGAGATACTATTTTGTTGAGAGAAGTTGGTATTTGGCTAGGTCATTGCATTGTCAATTGTTGGAGTAAATATAATTTTGCATTAAATCCACAACCCGGAGGGGAAAGGCAACTACACCTCAATCCAGAATAAATTGTGGTCTGTTATATGAATCTTCATTGACCATATTGTTCCCGTTAAGCTCATTTTAGATAAATATTATATAAATTAAAAATAAAAAGTACTGCACGTTCTACTGGCATATAAATCTCTCACATGACTAAAAGACTCCTAGAAAACATTGGATCTAAAGTAAATGTATTACTATAACTAAAATATATTCCCTCCTAATTAGTATCGCGTATACAGATCGTTTTCTTCCATTATGCCCTATTTCCGCTAGATTTGCATGGATTCTCTAGAGATCGTAGGTCTTTCAATATAACTTATGTGATTTTAGGTCCACCTCATCCCCATCAATACCTTTGCTTTCACACTCATAGACTGGTGCATCCGAAAGTCGATATAGGACTCGATCAAACCATCTCAAATAACCTTCTCTTATTTATTCTTGAAGCGTGCTACTTGTACCTTCTGGTGAGCATGACCATTTTTAATCTTGTCTGATCTTGTATGACCGCACATCCTTCCTATCATCTGGATCTCCGTGATACTCATCTTGTGGTTATTGTTTGTATTCATGCACCACAATCCTATCTAATCTCATTTCAACTTCCATCATCCATATATTTAGTCTTACGCTGCTTATCCTAAAACCCTTATCCTCAGGAGGATCCTTGCTGTTTTCCTATTTTTTGAGCTGTGATTCGTGGTTTAAAAGCTGATTTGCTGGGATTTAAGTCTTACCTTTTAAAAAAGGATGATTTGCTGGGATGAACTGGTGAACAGTCTACTTGAATGTGATTTAATGGCAATTTAGAACTAATGTGTTAGTGCACTTTTGGGACCTAAAGTTCATCGTTACGGGAAAATAAAAAGCTCTAGCAAGTTCCTACCCACCCCCCGACCCCCACCCCACCCCCAAAGAAAAGGAAGAAGCCACTGACCCCCACTATATTGGCAACTGGTAAGCGTGTTTGTTATTTGGCAAAGAAACCCTTGAACAGAGGTTTCCAGATGTAAAATTTTCATTTTCTGAAATACCTCCTTGTACTGGAAATCTGCTAGTAACATTCTATCTGTGCTTGCTGTAAGTAATTAGCTGGAAGTGATCCCTTTTCTTTTCATAAATTTTCTAGTACTAAATGCTAACTCTTACTTGTGTTTCCAATGATATACCAACTAACCACCTGTCTTCTCACAGAAAAAGGACCAGTGAATAGGCTTATTTTTCATAAGTAGGACCACTGAATAAAGCTATACCTTTTGGAAAATATGAACTTACAAAATTTGCCTCCCAAGAGACTTTTTGATGCCACGCAAGCTTCTCGTTTGGGGTAGTTGATAGCGATTGATGATCTACATGTTTTATTGGGTACGAGGAATAAACTGGCTATCATTTCTGCAATCATATCACTTGATGTCCACTCCTTCTACTCCATGACTAGTTGAGTTGTACCACCTGTCCTCAGATAAAGTCAGTGTCCCAGTATCACATTCTGATTTATGTGTGGAAGCAAAACTAAGCTTGAGACTTGAGTAACCAAAAATGCTATAGTTACCGCCCTTTTAGTTTTAAATTTACGGAACTAGTATTTTCCCTCTCCTACATTCACTGCATGAAGCAAAACTCCATTGTTGAAGGAAAATGCTTATTTGAGAGGTGAGCGAGTGTCCTTTTGCATACAGCAGAGTGTCTCCTCTTAACAGCCAGAGATCTTACCTTAATTAAAAAAAAAAATTCAAAACAAAAGCCAGAGCTTCTGGACTGTAAAAGGTTGGGAGGAGCTTTGCCATTCTAGTCCATGAAGTCTGTTCAAAATAAGCATCAAAGAATTCGCATGGTTCTCATATACTTAAGTTATAGACTAGTAACTAGTTCATTTGAGAGGTAGTTTGATTGCCTTTTATAGTAGTTAGGGCTGCTACCTTAAGGAGAAAAGCTGCAGATCTGCATTAACATCTAACTGGAACTTTGGCACGCCCTCTTAGTCATCTGATTGTTCTGCACTCTTTTGTTTATCTAAGGACCATACGATAAATAACGGACAAGCTGCAATGAGATTTAAGTTTTTAGTCCTTTGTTATAAGTCAGTATGTTGTGTTTATTTAAAAATCTTCTTTTGGGTTTGTTTGATTTTGGAAACAGCCTCTCTATCCTTTTCGGGGTAGGGGTAAGATCTGCGTACGCTCTACTCTCCCCAGATCCCACTGGCGGGATTTTACTGGGTATGTTGTTGTTGTTGTTGTTTGGGTTTGTTTGATTTTGTGGCAATTATGTAGTTTGGAATCTTAATTTATTCATGTTTGTGAAACACTTTCATTAGTACCTATGTGATGTATTTGTTATTTATCCTTGGACTGCAGATACTATGCATACGAACTGTGAGGCATCCGTAAGATGCCTCCAGAATGCAGGCTATCCCCATAATCTGCATTACAGTAGGACCGCTGTCAAAGTCTTACCAGAGCCTAGTGATGGCGCCTATATTCATCCAGGTGGGGATAGCTTGGACGGCACATTGAGTGGTGAATCTATTGACTCTTCAAAAGAATCGCCAAACCACACTGTTTATCAGCACGGCTTTGGTTTATGGTCAGCCTTTTATCCTAACTCAAATATGCATCTGCGCTCCGTGAATGCTATTGAAAGCCAGATCTTTCCATATCCAGTGGATAACCACTACCATTATAGCCTATTAAACATGTTCCCTCAAAATTATCAGTATGATTATCGGTTCCAAGATTTTCAGTATTTTGTTGTTATTGACTTTGAGGCAACATGTGATAAGGAAAAGAATCCTCACCCTCAGGAGATAATAGAGTTTCCATCAGTAATAGTGAGTAGCACTACTGGGCAGCTGGAAGCTTGTTTTCAAACTTATGTGAGGCCAACGTGCAATCAACTATTGAGTGATTTCTGCAAAGATCTGACTGGTATCCAGCAAATTCAGGTTGGTTGCAAGTTTTGATTTGCTACCTATTATAGGATTTCGTCTGTGAGATGGATGAGGGTTTTAACTAAATAATGGAAGAACCTTGGATAAGCATATTTTTAAACATGTAGCTTACTTCCTTCCATGTTATGAAGATTGACTTAATTTTATGGGTTGAAGTTGGAAACTCTCTGCTAGTAGTTATGTTATTCATTTGCTCATTGATTGCTTTTTAGCTTTATTAGTATAAAAAAGTTATAAATAACTTGAGCAACAACAAAGAAAATTAAGATTTTTTACAGAGCTTGTGGAGGTACTTTCTCTCCTGTGCGGGAGTGTGTGTTGCAGCTTGCAAGGTTAGATGAGCAATCATGAAATGGAGTAGTTGTATTAGAATGCTATCATTTGTTATGTCGGAAATTTGAATTGGCCAACATGTGGTTTGAGATGTATCCTCCATATGGCTATTAGATAGTTGAGAAGTGAATGACAGATTTTGGTATATTGTTTCGGTTATGTGGTGCAAATGATTGAACTTTTAAATTTATGATATCAACTTCACCTCCCTGTGATGTGTAGTATCTTATTCATGGTTTTAGACATATAGAAGGATTTGTTTGTTAATACAACCTTTGCTACCTATGTGCTTGTGATTACCAATTTTACTGACCACCATTGAAGAGATTAATCTAACTAGATCTAAAAAAATGAGTTCGTAAGATGGGGTGGATACGTCCAAACTCCTAAGAGAACACTAGTCTTTCTTGAATTTAAGGTGATTAAGTTTCGTCCATTGCTAGGCATGTTTTGTTCCATTCTGACTTAAGTATTTCGATCTAGTTTTTGGACACATTTCACTCTCAAGCAGGTATGATCCTTATTTTCATTAATAGAATTTTTTCAAAGGAAGTCGTGTGAGAACCCTGGTCTGTCATAGAATTGAGTTTTCTAAAAGGAATGTCTTACTGAGGTTTGAACAATGGTGCTCATGGATTTGTCCTGAAGTTGACGGCACTAAACAATAAATATCTGGCAAAATCATTGATTGGTAAGAAAACATTCTGCAATATATTAATATTAGAAACAGGAATAAGAAATTAATATAAGAAAACTTGTTACTAAATCTCCTTGGTTAAAAAAAACTAGTTACTGAATTTGAAAAAGAAATTTTGAACTGCATTTTTGCATCTGCATCAGAAACTTGATACGCACGGTGTTTTAACTCCATTGATGGTTTTCACTTCATATAATTTACTTAATTACAGTATGTTTTAAACTTCCTATATTCGTGTGTGTGTGTATATATATATATATATATCATATTTTTCTTCATCTGTGCCTTTCTTTGCTTAAAGCATTCACTTGAATTGGTTAAAGAATAATGCAGTTTTTAAGGACAGGCTTGGAGTTTGGAGTATCTTTTCTATTGAAACTTATTGTGCTGCACCTCCTTTCTTGAGTAGGTTTGACCTGTTTTGTGAATATTGGCCAGTCTATTGCTACTTTCTGTGGGTTTAATGTTGTAACAGCTGAGTCATGCAAGGTTGAATTTTTTTTCTCTGACAGGTTGACAGAGGAGTTACTTTAAGTGAAGCTCTCCTTAGGCATGACAAGTGGCTTGAGAAGAAAGGGATAAAGAATACCAACTTTGCTGTTGTCACATGGTCCAGTTGGGATTGCCGTGTGATGTTGGAATCAGAATGCCGATACAAGAAGATCAGGAAGCCTCCGTATTTCAACCGGTAGGTTTATATTCTTATTTTTATCTGTGTTCTAAAGTGGAGCACTTTTCTTTGGGTTAACATAAAAAACGTATTCCAGATGGATCAACTTGAAGGTTCCTTTCAAAGAGGTTTTCGGAGGTGCACGGTGCAATTTGAAAGAGGCGGTCCAAATGGCTGGCCTAGCATGGCAGGGCCGTGCACACTGTGGTCTTGATGATGCCAAAAATACAGCCCGCTTGCTTGCTTTGCTCATGCACAGGGGTTTTAGATTCTCTATCACCGATTCTCTGATGTATCAATCTGGTGATGAACCCTCTACATGGAAGCTACCCCCAGATCACCCATCGTTTCCCTCTTATCAACCTCAAAAGACGAGGGACATGCCTCCAGGATTGCAAAATCATCAGCCTTACTGTTTCTGTGGAGTAAGGAGCAGCAAAGGGATGTTCCGGAAACCAGGTCCAAAGCAAGGAAGCCTATTCTTCGGGTGTGGGAATTGGACTGCTGCTAGAGGTGCCTGTTGCCAATATTTCGAGTGGGCCTTGTCCTGAAGGACCAGAAAAAATGACGTAACATTTATTCAGCCGAATCATCATCATCCCTCTCTCTTTCTCGCTTCTTTCTCTCTATGTAAAAAGTGAAACGAAAAGACTTGGTTGATGACTGTTTGAGGAAGTGAGTCTACACTTCTCTCGTGGAGATCTTCACTTCCTACCAAAGTAAATATGGATAGTTCAATCAAACCCTTTGGTTTCCAGTTAATATTTATGAGCGGTAAACTTAGGAAATGAAAGATGGAATGATCCAACCATTTTCAAACTGACTTGTTGACAGTGATTGAACTCTATGGAGATGAGTAATGGTGTAGTTAGAAGCATGCGTTGACATGCCCAGACATGTTTTATTGTGTTAAAAATAACGTGTGAGCATTTGCTATTCAATGGGAATGACAGCAGAGTTGCTTGCTCATAATTTCTCTTTATCCCCCTCCCCTCACCCTTTATTTCTTTTCTTAATTTGACTTCTATATTGGACCTGGAAGTGTTGTGCCTTAGTGGACCTCAAATTATTCAAGATTGAATTTTGTAGTAATTCCAGTTATCTTTTCAAATCGTAGCTTATCTTGAAGAAGATGAAGGGCGTTAAGGAAGAGTCTCATAGGCACATTTTTGGTAGATATTAAGTGTCAATAGGAACAAGCCTTAGTATAAGCGTCTGAGCGAAAAAGTTGAGCAAGTTTAAGCGGTCTTCAATGTAAATAAGTTTAGCCTTGCCTCGAATTGAGGAATATTTTCATTCTCCGTACAGTTTCAGCAAATTTGAAGTTCTTTAGTCCAATCTTTTGACAAACTTATGTAACTTGGTTGTTTTATCTCCGCTGTTCCTTGAGCCGAGGATCTATCGGAAACAGCCTCTCTATCCCTATGAGATAGGGTTAAGGTCTGCGTACACACTACCCTCCCTAAACCCCATTTATGGGATCAAACCTATACTAGGTTTTTTTGTTGTTGTTTACAAGCCTTTAAGATTTTATCAATCCTTCTGGTAGTAATTCATTTTATTCCACCATACTAGCTATTGACCCCGTGCGCACTTGCTTGCTTCTCGTCTATCACTATATGCTTTAGCCACTTGATGTTTTCAGATAAGATTACCAAAAAAATGGTACATTTACCAAATACCAGCTGGAGGGTAGTCGTTGTATCTTTCAAAAGTTTTTCTTTTCTTGAACTTTTGTTTCTGAAAATTCATAATGCGCACAAAATTAAAAACATTTCTCAACCCTGACAAAAAGCAAGTGAATGCTTTGACATCCTTGTTCCAACCTTAATTTCCAGCAAAACAGGGAAAAGAGGAATCGAGTAAGAACTGCAGAGGATAGAGGCTTCAATATCCGAAGATTGTTACAGGAACCATCGAAAATAAGCAATTTTCACTTAATTGTCCAAAAATGGTGATGGAATAAAATTATAGTCCCATTTGCAAAATAACACAAATTTGGGCATCTAAGTTATTTTGAAACTGCACCTCAAATGTAACGGTTTTGTACTCTCATGCTAAAGTTTTAAGGTCTTATTATGAAACAAGCAAAGGTCATAATCACCTCTTTTGAAGTAATCTAGTGTAGGAAATTCAATAGACTTGCTAGTACTGAATAAACAATCCATACACTTTGCTTTTATCAAACGTCTTAGTTTAACAGCAAAATTGTAATTCCAAAACACTCGTAATACATAAGTCTGGAGGGAAAAATACCACAGCATATAAAGAGTAACTCATCTACCTAGGTAAGACAAAGGATCTAAGAATCAGCAATAGTGACCTCAACCTCAACACCAGGTTCAATGGTGATTGAGGTGATTTGTTTCACAACATCTGCAGAGCTGAAAAGGTCAATGACTCGCTTGTGGACACGTAGCTCGAATCTGTCCCATGTATTTGTACCTGTGTGTAGAGACAAATGAAGGAGAAGATTAAACTTTTTGATGAAAATAATTTCTCCAGAAAATAAATCTCCTCGGATACACACTTTTTTATTGATAGAATCACATATCATCAACATGACACAAAATTAAAAGAGGCAATACAAGAGGCTCCGACTTCATAGATTACTTAATGTTATCTTCTAAGACCTAGAGAATAAGCATAAAAAAAAAGAAACTAGTGGGGCCAGGGGGAATCAAAACCAACCAGCAACCCAAACATCATCACGCTAGGAAGACAACAAAAAAGAGCCTGGAATTTTATTATGAGTAGAAGATGTAATGGAAATGTGGCTTGTCGGTATGGATTAAGAGGTTTTTTTTTTTGGTGGGGGGGGGGGGGGGTCGGGGGTACCTACG
>NC_031989.1:20258209-20291830 GCF_001879085.1 Nicotiana attenuata
CTAACGCATGCCTGACATACAGTTGTGTTGGGGGATCAAATGTAGTTAAGGAAAAGGATGTCAAGTGATTGATTGTTCGATCCAAACGCATTCATGCTTTCAGATTGATTGTCCGATCCAAACGCTGTTCATGCTTTCAAACTCTTACCACCAGTAACACTGGGGGTAAGCACCCACTCTTATCCAGCAATTGAACTTTCGAGAAAAAGTTCTTTATTAAGGACTTTGGAACACAAATTTATATTCTATAAAACCACTTGCAAGAAGAATAAGTCCCAGATGTAAGACTACAGAGACTAACCTTTCCAAATTACCAATTTAAAATAGTTCATACTAAGTTGAAAACAAAATACTCTCTCCTATTGATACAAGAATCTCTGGATTGGATCCAGAATCAAAGATCTCCAGATCAAAATTATGTTATTTCAGAGAGGAACAAAAAGGCATAAAAAAGTATGAAATGGTAGTACCTTCACCACAAGGAGACTTTCTAGTGGTAATGTTAAGGACCTTTGTGGGCATCCTCACTGGTCCCTTCACCCTGAGCCTCTTATCCTTGGCACCACGAACCAAATCAGCACACACTACATGTTTTTAGATCATGTCAAAGAATAAGAGTGTATCTCTTAATAATTTATACAAAACCACAACCACAAGTAAACCATATATGAAATTTCAAACCACAGCTCTGACTGCAAAAAGTCATTCGCAGCTGAAACACAATGCTCCAATATCTACTTTTACCAGTAGTTACCAGAAATAGGGTACATTTCTTCAAGGTAGACAAACTAATAGTCACTGTCTTTAAACATATCAACAAGTTCTACTTTAAGCATGTGAAAGTCCAAACATAAATCAAATCTACACATAAATCTAAGAAGAAAAAAAAACTTCTACCAGATACCAACAAAATGTAGCATATGACATGTACCAATGAGTAATGAAATCAAATAGTAGCCATGGGGATTCATACAACACGGGCACAACACATAACAAGCAAATGCAAAATCATAAGCCAGTTAAATCCTTCTTTCAACAAATTCCAAAAATTGAACCAGAATGCTTTAAAATATGCTTTTTGACTACCAAATGAACTCAATACCATCAGTTGATTTGTTAGAGAACAGTATTTCTCAAATTAAAGCTGAACTAGCAGTGCTAGTACTCCAATAGACACACTGCTACAAATTCAATTACTCTATTATACTAATTATATTTATACTTTCACAATTTTCTCATCAAGACTATGCCAAAAATCAGAACCATAAAGAGTTGGAAAGCCTTTGCACGGATCCAATGAGTTCCACAT
This sequence comes from Nicotiana attenuata, assembly GCF_001879085.1. NCBI lineage: Eukaryota > Viridiplantae > Streptophyta > Magnoliopsida > Solanales > Solanaceae > Nicotiana > Nicotiana attenuata. The sequence continues at coordinate 20,259,519 of NC_031989.1, forward strand.
AAACACAACTGAAGCATAGTACAATTACATACTCATGACATTGAAAAAATAAAGAAGCATAAAAGGGGAAACCTTTCTCGAGATTCTTAACATTTTTGGAGGAAAGAGTGATCCTAATCTTGTGAATCTGCTCTTGTGGCTCCTCTAGCCCTGGCTTGGTCGGCTTCATCGCTGCATATGCTGCCATCTTTCTGCACACAAAACGAAATCCATTTCTCCATCATATACACACACAAAAAACACATGTTTATTTGCTATGAGAGAAGAGCGGTGCTTGGAGATTACATTACCTGAGAGTGGAGAGAAGAAGCTCAGAATTTTGCAACGGAGACTGACTGATACTGCTGCTGCCGCTCTTTCCAAAGGCTATAGGAGGCTTTTAAGAGTACTCTGTCTGCTTTATATACCTTAAACCTAGCTAGGGTTTTTATTTTCTTCTGTTTGTTCGGGTAACTTACATGGACTTCGTAATAGAAAATCATAGAATTAGTCCATTATATTTAGGTTAGTTTAAAATAGTCCTTTAATTATATATTTGAACAATTTTGGTCCGCTATGTTTATAAAAAAAAAAAAAAAAGTGAACACTTTTTATTCCTATTATTTAAAATGTATGATGGTAACTGTTAGACGTCCGCCACTTTGAGCTTGACTTAACAACGAGAGCGTAGTCATAAGGCAGCAAGAGTGTTGCAAGGCAGGTGCACGAGTAGCACCAAGTCAAAAAGGAAAACGAGCAAGTGATGGCCAAGGCTTTGACGGAGGCGAGACAGCTTGGCAAGGGCTTGACAATGAGTTGCGGCTGAGGGTGACACTTGATCATGGCAAAGGCATCAAGGCATGAGGCAGTGAGGCCAAGGCAAGGCAAAAACGAAGTGACAAAGGCAGGCTAAAGCGCAACGGAAGGCAGTGCGCGGGACAGACCATGGCATTGGGGCGCGACAAAGGGCCATGTTCGTGGGCAATGGCGTAGGCAAAATGTGGCTACAATGCAGCTGGATACAATGGCATTGGCGCCTGATTCAAGCCAACGCACGAAAATGGGCAGCAAGTTTCAGATTGACCAAGTCAAGAGCGGTTACGGCACATGTTGTGCACATGGGCAGCAGTTGGCTTTGTTCAAAATGTTGGTAGATGGGAGTTAGCACGTTTTTGGCCATGTTTCCATTATTATTGGCATGATCTTACATGTTCCTAGTAGTTGGGGGATGTCAACTACATTAGGCTAAAAATAGTGAGCTATGTGGGACAAGTGTCTAAGCCTAAGTGCAACTAATGTAAGACTAAGGGGTTGGTTCATGTGTTATAAATGGGCAGCACCCTTATGCTTGTGGGAGAAGAGAAAAATGTGAGAGTGCATGATTTGAGTTAGGAAAGAGTTCCTAAGTCTGTTTTCAAGAGTGAAAACGTTAAGGCTAAGAGTAGTCTTTGTGAGAAAAATCTGAAGGTCAAGAGTGATCTTCTTTTGTACACGGCTGTACTTTGAGTTGAGTTTCTTTGTATGCTCGAGTTAAATACAAAGTTGGAAAAAGAGTTTCATGTATATTGTGCCTTGTGTTCATCTAAGTTTCTGATTGCCGTTACTTATTTTTCGTTGCCTAAATCAGTCCAAAAACTTACTACGTTGAAGCTGCCTAAAAATATTCTAAGTCCAAAGTTGTTGTAATTTTGGCTAAGTGTTGTGAAGGCTGAAGTCAAGTGCGGAACTCGGCTGTCGCGCAGGCTGGTTTTCGGCGGACTGAAAATGCGCCTGTGACAACTAGTATTAGAGCGGAGCTGTGAGCACGTGATTTTTGCCTCGCTTAAATTACTCCTATAAAATTCATAAAATTAGGATTTTTCTTTTATTTTTTAGAATTTAATTGCATAATTTTGTGATTGTTTGTATTTTTGTGTGCATTTTTAGTTGGCATAATTCATAAAAATACAAAAAAATAGTACATTTCGCATCTAAAATTTGATTTTTATATTTTTAGTTCTACTAGTTAATTAATATTACTAAATAAGAGAAAAATAACAAAAATAGTCTTTTTACAATTTTTAAATTTTACTTTTTTGATTAGGAATTAGTTAATTAGTCACCTTAGATTTGATTTGGGTCTTATTTTTAGGAAAAAGTTATTTTTACATGATAAAATCAGAAAATTCACAAATAATAAGTAAAATGCAAAAATAAATACAAAAGGAAACAAAAGAAAAGAGTAAAAATAAAATAAAAGAATGGTCTTGATAAAAGACCAAATTTTGGGCCAAAATCCAATTTTAAGCCCAAAAGTCACCCAAAACCGGACCAAATCACAAGCCCAACAACCCCAGACCCGGCCTGCCCCCTTTATTTCTGAAACAACGTCGTTTAGCGTCGAGAAATCGGAGCCGTCTATCGCCCATCATCCAATGGTCCAGATTCATTCAAGGGATTTACATAAATATGTAATAATCCCTTTTACAAAATAGAGAACAGGCAGTCCCCTCCTCGTACCCTGTTCGACACCACCGTTTCACCACCGTCTCTCCGCCCTGAGCCGCCGGACGGAAATCGTCTCCGCCGGCGCCGTTTGTCCAAATCACCTGAAAATTACACCACAGATTCCCCAAGTCTTCCTCTTTCCAAACCTCAAACCCCCATGGTTCAACTCCCTGTCAAAAACCCCAAATCGTTGAAACCCTAGGCGCCGCCACCACCGCACACGGCGGCGCCGGCTCCAAACACTTCCAAATTCACACCACCAAACCTCCTCCATCTCCTCATCACCAATCCGTAAATAATCCTCCTCAAATCATGACTAAGCCCCTCGAATTTCAAATCCAAATTTCGGTCAAAACCCTAATTCATCTCGTTGCTTTCATATAACACACTAGAGTTTCCTTTCTTCCCTCATGAGGGATTAGACTTCATTGGCCCTCGAACCTCATTGAAGTCAGTCGAATTGCGCATCTAGGGTTTATACGGTTCAAGGACGAATGAGTTTCTAGTTAATATTATAGGCCTATTTTTGACGAAATAGACATATAATATTAACTGGAAGTCAATTTCGAAAGGCATTTTTGTGGAGTCTGAAAATCAGTGAGTTTTCTTTTTTTATTTCTTTCTTTCTGTTTTTCTGTTTGTTTGTTTGATTATTTGTGATGCAATTGCTTGCCTTTGCTTCCAATTCGATTTGAATCCTCAGACCTAGAATGTTTAATTCTTTGGGTTAATTCTCATCTGTTCAGTTAACTGGTTCATGTTAGCTTAGTTTTGATTTTCGTTTTGTTGTTAAGCCTTGTTTAATTCTGATTAGTTCGAATTGCTAGTTTAAATTGGATTCGATTCAATTCTAATGTAGTTGTTTATAGCACTTTCTTCAGGTTGTAATTGGATAGGATTAGTTAGGCTTTCAATAGTTGGTTTGGTGTGTCAAAACAGTATTTGTTTAGTAGTAATTCAGTAATTAACAATTAGTAGCCATTTGAATTAGTTAAGTATGTTTTGTTCTATAAATTCAATGTTGGTTCAAGTAGTTATTAGGATTATTTTAGTCAAGAATGCTGAGTTCAATAAGAGTTTAATTGGGATTGTTCTTCAATAGTTGGCAATTCAGAGTTTAGGAAATTGTTTGGTTTAAGTGCAGGGGTAGTTTAGGTATGTGGGGGGCAAAGGGATCTTTAAATAATTGAATTGGAAACTACTAGAACTTTCTAGATAAGTTTCAAATCAGATTTTTGGTAACTTAGGGGTGTAACTTGGGTAACAAGTCAGGGAATAAAGGATTAAGTAGGCAAAAAGAAAAGAAAAACTGAAATAAAAGAGGGACTAAAAGTGTAAATAGCAATCTGAAGGCAGCCCTAGGCTTTGCCTATAAAAAGGCATGCCTATTGCCTTGTTGAACAAGTTTTGGAGAATCTGAAAAGTCCCCAAAGGTTTTAGAAGTTTCCACTCTCTAAAAAAAATTTTTCCAAAGTTTCAAGCATCTGAAAATTCCAAAAGGTTTCAATCTCCGGAAAATTCCCAGAAGTCATCTTCTAAATTTGAATTTCAAATCCAAAGGAATTCAAATCTGAATTTCAGATCTTAATTCCCTTCTAAAAACAAAAACAAAACAAAAATACAGTATAAACTCTCCAAAAAAAAAACACTGTTACATTGCATTTTCTATCTCTTAGCTTGATTTTGTTTAGCTGCTGAAGCTTCAGAAGACTCCTGGTTTAAATTCAAGTTGTTTTGGAATGTATTCGAGCCGTTTGGGTGTTATATTGGTTGAAATTGGTTCTGATTTGGTGTGATATCGTTTCCTGGGTTTTAACTAAGTCCAAATTGATTCCTGCTACTGTGAATTCCTGGCTGATCCTATTGTTTGTTGCCAACTGCTGCTGACCTTCTTTTTCTCCTTGTTTCATTACAAATTCCAGGTATTTTCTCTAACTCAGGAGATCTGGAAGTACAAATGTATATTGCAAGCTGAAAACTGGAATAAAAAAAAATGAAGCATGTTATTATTGATTCTGTTACTATTGATGTCTTAGTGTATTTCATTGTAATTAATTAAGACTGGACTGTTTGGACTGTTAATTCGTAATGGACTGTTGATATTCAATAGCTTCTTATGATTGTGTTTGGTGATTAGCTTAACTATCGATATTAGCAACAGTATACATGTAGAAGTTGATTTAGATCTTCACTTGTAGTTAATAATTCAACATTCGAATAGCTGTGAGCATTTAACAAATGCCAGCAGTAGTATGAATTTAGATTTGTTAATTTACTGGTTAAAAACTGAATTTGACTAGATTGCATGCTCATAAGTGTAAGAAAATCAGATTGTGAGCTGTTCGCATGCTTCAACGAAATTTGACACACGTTTAAATCTGGAATCAATTTTTATCATCCATGCCTAATGCTTAGGTGTCTAGTCAAGTGTTAATATAGATGTTTAGCTAAAACTGATCAGAATTAAAAATATCCATTGAATCGAAGTTGTTTGCATAGGCTAATTTGACCCATAGTATTTGGATAAAATTGTCACCAAACCTTGCCCTTGTCACATTGGGCTCCAACGGATAGTCCAAATGAAATTCTGTTTCAGGCCCGTCGAATTCCATTCATTCTCGATTTGGGCCCCTGAGCAGGCCCACTTGATTGACCCTCATCCAAGCTCTACTAAGATTCTTTATTTTGGATTTGGCTTAAAGGCCTTAATTCATAGCTTAATGTAATATAAAATTGGGCTTTCGAGTTAGGTAGCGTGTTCAAATTGAGAGGGTTCTCCCTTTTGTTTGAATTCGGACTTGAACTCGAGGCCCGAATTTATAAATGCAAATTAATTAGGCCCTTCTAGAGGCAAAAAATAAATAGAAAATCGTAGTTGGCTTTAGGTCGGCCTTTAAATAAAAAATGAGACGAGCCTCGCCAAACAAAATGCAATAAATTGCGGGCCCCTCAGTAAATGCTTTATTAAAATATTTTAGAAATTCGGGACATGCCGTTTAGTGAATTTTCATGGCTTCCCGCAAAGTTAATAAGACGTTAGTCACTTTGGGCACGATTTTAATAATATTACTTTCCTAAAACTCGGGTGTGCATTTCATGCGATCAAATCCAAATCCCAAAACGTTGAATAAGAGGTGTCGCGGATCCGGGTGCATTTCATGTGATGTGATCCGAAAGCACGCTCTTAAACGGCATTCACTTTCGTAAAAATAACTAAAAGCGGTAAATAATCTTAAAAATTGCATTATAGGTTGGAATATGTATAAAAATCAGATTTTTAGCCATTTATAATAATTTAAGCGACCGTGCTAGAACCACGGGATCCGGGGGTGCCTAACACCTTTCCTCGGGTCAACAGAATTCCTTATTCAGAATTTCTGGTTCGCAGACTCCAATTGGGAAGTCGAAGTTTTCCTTGATTTGGGATTTAAATTAAATCGGTGACTTGGGACACCAAAAGCCAATCTTTTCCCAAGTGGCGACTCTAAAATAAATAAATAATCTCATTTCGAATAATGTCACTTTAAATGGAAAAACTCCCTTATATATTTATCCTTCGGGGTAGGGGTGTAAAAAAGGAGGTGTGACAGGAACAGGTTCGTGACGGAGACACGACGGGCAGTGGCAGATTTCGTGTTCTTGTTTGAGAATATGGCCGGTGGTAACAACGAACTGCGGGAAAGGCTAACAAAACTGGAGGCATTGGTGGGAAATGTTCCTGAAGGTGAAGAAATTCAGACTCTTGTGACAAAGCTTGCCTACCTTGAGGCAGAATTGGCAAGGCTTAGTCAAGAGAATGCGGATTTGAAAGCCGAGACAGTGGTGTTGCGACGTGCTGTGGGAGAGGATGCTCCTCAACATGGTGCTGATCGTCTCAAGGTGAAAATTCCTGAACCTAATGCATTTGGTGGTGCATGGAGTGCACGTGAATTGGAGAATTTTCTTTGGGATATGGAACAGTACTTTCATGCTATTCGTGTGCAAGACGAGAAGGAGAAAACAACCTTGACTAGCATGTATATGAGTGAAGATGCTAAGTTATGGTGGCGCACTCGTGTGGCTGAAGATAAAAGTTTGGGCAGACTAAAGACTGAGTCGTGGGAGCGGCTTAATAAGGAATTGAAGGATCAGTTCCTTCCTAGCAATGCGTCTTGGATTGCTAGGGACAAACTGAAAAAGTTGAGGCAAACTGGATCAGTTAGTGCATATGTCAAGGAGTTCACTTCTTTGATGTTGAGTATCAGCAATATGTCGGAAGAAGACAAATTGCACAACTTCATGAGCGGGCTGCAATAGTGGGCACAGTTGGAGTTGCGTAGGCAGAATATTCAAAACCTCGCAAGTGTTGTGGCTGCAGCTGATGCATTGGGCGATTTTCACTTGAGTGATGAGATTTCTGCTTCAAAGCCCAACGACCGAAAGAATGACAAGGCAAAGGAGTGGAAGAAATGTGAAAACATGAGCAAGGAGAAGGGCAGCAAATTCAGTGGTTGTTTCCTTTGTGATGGACCACATCGAGCTAGGGACTGCCCGAAGAAGGCAGTATTAAATGCTATGACTGCCGCGGACAAAAGGGCTGCATTAGAGGCAATGACCAGCGACAAACAAGTAGCTAGAGTGAATGCAATTGTTGCTGAAGAGAAGGGAGGCCAAGGGGCGTTGCTTGTCAACCCCTTAGGACTCATAAATTGAGCTAACCTCGACGAGGACGTTGAGTTTCAAAGGGTGTGGGTGGTTTGTTAGACCTCCGCCACTTTGATCTTGACTTGACAACGAGAGCATTTTCATAAGGCAGCAAGAGTTTTGCAAGGAAGGTGCACGAGTAGCACCAAGTCAAAAAGGGAAACGGGCAAGTGATGGCCAAGGCTTTGACGGAGGCGAGGCAGCTTGGCAAGGGCTTGACAATGAGTTGCAGGCTGAGGGTGACACTTGATCATGGCAAAGGCATCAAGGCATGAGGCAGTGATGCCAAGGCAAGGCAAAAACGAAGTGGCAAAGGCAGGCTAAAGTGCAACGGAAGGCAGTGCGTGGGACAGACTTGTCATGGCATTGGGGCGCGGCAAAGGGCCATGTTCGTAGGCAATGGCATAGGCAAAATGTGGCTACAATGCAGCTAGATACAATGGCATTGGCGCCTGATTCAAGCCAAGGCACGAAAATGGGCAGCAAGCTTCAGATTGACCAAGTCAAGAGCGGTTACGGCACATGTCGTGCACATGTGCAGCAGTTGGCTTTGTTCAAAATGCTGGCAGATGGGAGTTAGCACGTTTTTTGACATGTTTCCATCATTATTGGCATGATCTTACATGTTCCTAGTAGTTGGGGAATGTTTACTACAGTGGGCTATGTGGGACAAGTGTCTTAGCCTAAGTGCAACTAATGTAAGGCTAAGGGGCTGGTTCATGTGTTATAAATGGGCAGCACCCTTATGCTTGTGGGAGAAGAGAAAAATATGAGAGTGCATGTTTTGAGTTAGGAAAGAGTTTCTAAGTCTGTTTTCAAGAGTGAAAACGTTAAGGCTAAGTGTAGTCTTTGTGAGAAAAATCTGAGGGTCAAGAGTAATCTTCTTTTGTACACGACTGTACTTAGAGTTGAGTTTCTTTGTATGCTCGAGTTAAATACAAAGTTGGGAAAAGAGTTTCCTGTATATTGTGCCTTGTGTTCATCTAAATTTCTGCTGCCTTTACTTATTTTCGGTTGCCTAAATTAGTCCAAAAACTTACTATGTTGAAGTTGCCTAAAAAATATTCTATGTCCAAAGTTGTTGTAATTTTGGCTAAGTGTCGTGAAGGCTGAAGTCAAGTGCGGGACTTGGCTGCCGCGCAAAGGCTGGTTTTCGGCGAACTGAAAATGCGCCTGTAACAGTAACTATCGTTGATTGAATTGTAAAAAAACCATATGGAATACCACTCTTAACTTTTAAGTATAAAATATACATATGTTGATTACCTATTAATATGATGATCAGTAAGTACTTCTGAACAAGTTGATGAAAGAACGTTCTCATATATAAGAAACAATAATTCATGTATTTTTCCCATATATATTTACCATGTAGGTAAAAAGTCTATTTGTTCTTTTTGATTTGTGGGTTGTAAATAATTTTTATGGATCAATTCACCAAGTAGTGCTTGTATCTTTCTCTAGCAATCTCAACCTTACATGTTTAAAATAGTTGTATATAACATGGGGAACTAGAAAAGAGACATCTAACGAAGGTTATGAATGGCTTGTAAATGGTGCTTGAGGATGTTAAGCGTTTTAACTTGCAATAAGTGTTGGAACACCGAAGTTGAACACTTATTTTGAAGTTTAAGGTATTCAGTGTATTACATTTACTTTCTTATTTTACCTGCTCTACCCTTTGCCTGTTGCATTCTTGGCTTTTCTATCGAAATCTAAATTTTGCATTAACCTCACACTCCCTAGAAAATGTTCAAGCAGAGAGAGCGATGGGGCGAATTGGGTGCTGAGCGAGGCATGGCAAATCATAAACAGGGTAAGGCAGGAGAATAATTATGCAGGATTGGGCAAGTTGAAACAATTGTTTTGAAAATAAAAAACAAGAGTGTGTTAGAGGCAAGTTAAATGAAAATTAACAAGTTTTATCGTTTTGAGCTCGTCAGATTTAGCTAAATAACATTGCAAAAGATAAATAAAGAAAAGCTTAAACGAGGTAGGGATATACGAGGTAGGATGAATCTATCCGAGACTAGTAAAAGTAGAGAATATTGCAAAGAGGGTAAGGCAAGACAGGCCAAAATTTGATGATGAAGGCAATCCCCTCTCCTTGCCTTCTCATTGTCCAGACCCTTATAATTTGTGAAAATATCGTTATTTTTAATTTGACTTCGCTAAAATTCCTTGAAAATAATCTATTAATTCTACTAGAAAAAAAAAGAAGAAAAAAACTCAGAGGACAGTTAGCTTTAAGTCTAAATAGCATGGTTTATGAACCGTTCAGTATTAGGAACTTTTTTTCACTCGGAACCGATAAAAAAGGTGCACCCCCGATACAAAGTTGGATTAGCCTACAGCATCCAGATCAACATCTGCATCTGTTTCCCCATCAATCATCCCCATCTCTGCTTCCATCTGCCTTGCTTCTTGAGCAATATCTGTATCGGAGCTTTGCTTCTGGTTATCTTCTGGATTTGGAGTTTCTTCCTGAGATATGGTAACAGTAGTGATTCTTGTGTCTGTGACAATTGGAGCAACTGATGCTTCAGGATCAGCTTCCCCCCCCCCCNTCATTGTCCATCTCACTTGCTGCCGTCGCGATCTAGCCATAACATTGCAGGATTAGACCAAAAGAACTGTTGAGGACAGACAATGGGAGGACTAATGAACTAGAAATATATATATATATATATATATATATATACACACTCAAAAAACATGAACTAGAAAATATTATGAAGTATGAATAATTGAAACATCAGATAGAAAGAAAATCAGAATTTAGCAAATTAAGGATAATAACCATTATTACAGTACATCTAGACCAAAACAAATATATCTTAGCATCTATACCTCCAATAATGATATAATACAACTGTATATCTCTACGCCAGTGGGTACGCCCAGTGAGCGTACGCCAACTAACGTAGCGGGTACGACTCGGCCGTGGGAACAAAAGCGACATCGTTTAGGACTCAGTGTCTTCACTAGGGAGACGTTACCTGTCTTTGTAACTTTTTGATTCTTTCGAGGAGGGTCTCTTATTATATAAAGGAGACCCTCGCATTGTAAAAGGGGGCATCTGATCTAATACAACTCTCTCATTTTTCTGGCTTTCTCTCTCTATCTCTACTTCAAACGAACGTATCTTATTGAGTTCATACTGTCTCTTTGCAATACTAGATCTATAACAATATTATCATCTTTGCATCTCTAGGATTATTATATTTGATTACGATTTATCCTTTTCCTACTTTTGATTGTTTTTTAGCTTACAAAGTATATTGTTAACTTTTGAGCCAAACAACAACCTATTTGGTTCACCATTCTCCAAGCAGAATTAATATTTTAATTATATGCCAATAGCATGAGGTGATCATTTCCAAATGTAACATATATGTTTGCTTGGTACCATGGACATCTTCACAAGTAGGCAGTTTGAAGATATAGTCTGTCGTGACGAAGACATGCCATAATGAGTTAACTACTATAAAGGTGATTAAAATAATTTGTTTTATAGTTGAAGTTATATCCTCAGAAATAGTGAGCATTTGACAAATGTGAGTATCCAATGTTATGGAAGGGTTTTCTCGTTCAGACTATGTACAAAGAATGTGGTACAAAGGACGTGAAAGCCGTGGTAATTTAAGAACGCAAAAGAATACTTGATTCTTATGGTAAAGCCAATTGCTATCTTCAAATCAGCAGAGAACTGCAACGGGGAACGTAAGTTTAAGATCGCTTTCAGGTACCTGATTTTCTTCTGCTTGCTGCACTGAGGTTTTTGTTTCCTCCTCCTTAGCCCACTTAGTCCTTTCACTTGTCTTAGCTTGACATATGGCATGTACTTCAGCAGGCAAAAATCCACGGGCAGAGTCATGAATTTGAAGCTTGCGGAGACCATCTTGTTGGACGACACATCTTCTGTTCAGCGCTGCAGTAGCTATATTTTTTTTTCCTTTTTCTATTTTGTGAAACATCTTAGGTTATAAGCTTTGTGCCACGACCCAAGCCGATGGGCCGCGACGGGCACCCGGTACCTTACTCAACCGAGTACCAACATAACGTATCTTTTCGCATCATACTATCATAGATAAGTGAGCCGTAGAGATTGCCGTGAAGTAGGTAGAATATAACACGCAATGCCAACTTATACATAAGACATATGGGTCTCTAAGACCAAAATAACCATTCGTATACAGAACATAGGCCGACAAGGCCATACAATCGTTTACGTACATGACATCTGTCTACAAGCTAGGATACATAATTGTCATAAAGGTCGGGACAGAATCCCGCCATACCAAACAATACACATCTAAATCATACTGACCAAACAAGCAACTCCAGAGCAATGGAGTGCACCAACATCTCCGCTGAGTTGATCGCCTACTTGGAGGACTCTCGACCTGTCTAACGGGACATGCGGGCGTGAAACGCAGCGTCCCCAAGAAAAATGGACGTCAGTACAAATAATGTACCGAGTATGTAAGGTACATAAATAAGTACATAAAAGACATGGAAGAAATATATAGTACATGACTCAACCTGTAAGTCTGGACAATTTCGTAAATCATGAAATACTTAATGTCATGCATATGCGTATGAATGTCATGTCGTGCATAGGTACATGTGTTCATAACATCATCAAGCCTCTGAGGGCATCCCATCATATCATATCAGTCACTGTGGGCAAAATCATCAACTTATACCACCTGATTAGGTGGTGATCCGTATATAACGCTGTAACCTTTTCCCATATTGCATATACATATACATATATACGTGTATATAACACCGTCTGATCATGGATCGATGTAAATGAATGAAATGCATACAATGCATAAGACATACGTTAATAAAATTTTCTCGGAATGCCATAAAAATCAATATATCTTTCCGATAAACTTTATCAAATACGTATTTTTCTGAGATCCATGAACAGAAGATAAAATAATAATTCACATGGGGAATCAAGAATATAGACACCCCTAGTATTTCTATGAATAGAGTCATTTATGAAAGTTGCGTATTTTACTCGTTTCATTTGTATTATTTGGATCATGCCAAAAAGAAAGAAGGGATAGCCTTAACATACTTAAACCGATTCCCTTGACAATCCTTTTAACACCCGTTGATTGTGACAACACATAACAACGGATAGAAGTAAAAGAAAATCCGTACGTTGTTCTTGAGAAAGATTGTACCGTGCTCTCTTAGAATTGCAAATTCTGTTGCTATTAAGCAGTGTAACTTTGTATGAAAATTCACCCAAAATCCGGCACTTTCCTTAGTTTTAATTCACGTTTGTTGAAGATTTGTGAATTGATCATATCTTATACGAAATGATCACATCTTGAATTGAAGATGTGCACCGTATCTTACTTATAATTGCCAAATCTTACATTCTGATATCTAACTCTCATGTTCTTAATATAGGAAATGGATATATTACTCATTCTTAAGAGTAGATATATGACTATACAACAATCACGTTTCTTTAAGAAGGATATGTTAAGAATAGGTATATCACTCTTTCTTAAGAGTGGATATATGTGACTCATGTCTTTTTAAGAAGGCCAAATCACATAACTATGATTTTGCCACCTTGTTTTCTAATTCTATGTCATTACTTTGGATATGGGTTGCTGCCACGTTGGGTGGATTTAAGGTAATCAAACTTTATCTACCCATTTTCTTAATTACATGGTTAATCTTCCACTAAAAATTTATAATTAACCAATCACATAATTAAGAATTATCTCAAATTACTTTAAAAATACTACTTAACATACTTTATACGCCATACTATCACGGTCATGTGATACCTTGTATGACACTAGTCCATAAATACCGGGTATAATAGCTTGGACCGTATTTTATCCCCAAATTGTTAAACTTTGATGGAACTCATTTTTTTCAATTTTCTTACCCCTCACCTTCACGAATTTGCTCATCACTTGTTTGAAATAGCATAATACTTATAATCTCACAAAATAATCTTATTCCCGAGCTTACGTCGATTAACTTACGACGAAACTTTAACATACGAAAATGCGGGACGTAACATCTCATTTTCCGAACTTCCATCAATTTAATTATGGCGTACTTCCATGTACGAAAACATGGGGTGTAACATCATTGCTCCCTTTGGAATATTCGTCCTCGAATGTTGACTAATACACTTATCATGCTCATAACCCATAGCTTTTGCGAATACTTTAATTTTCTTGCCATTTAGGCAACTGTTCTTTGAAAAGGTATGGCGTTCCCCCCTTTTAGGACTCTTTCTCATACCACAATTGGTAGTCGGAATCCTTTTAACCTTGTAACTGTTGCTACCTTTTATCATGCAACTCTGACCTTGTATGTGCGCATATCTGACTCTTTTCCCCTTTTTCTTACAGCTTTTAGCCAACCTCTCGTTCTCACTTTGTGAACATATACAGAGCTTGAAAAGATATCCATTTGGGAATCCATGGTACATTGAGTATCTTTGGTCAGTACTTTTTTTTTATTTTTACAATTTACGAATATTGCTCTATCTTATTTCATAGACCCAATTATCTATCCGTATGATTTTACTGGATCTAGGTAGGTCATACTACACCATAACTCTTACTCTGATTTATCGTTGTTGAGGTATGCTACCAAATTCCAACTTACTCTTGTTTCTTATTCCAATAAATCTAAGTCTTTTAATGCTTCCTCATTACTGTTCATCTTAAGAATGATGACCTAGTTCTCATCCGTACTTTGTGACTTTTGTCCATCCATTGTTGATTCACCTCAGTATTGATCTACAATATAGCATCGATAACTTGAAACTCTTACGTAATACCTTTCCACTAGGGCTTGCATTGCATCGAGGAATATTTGAAGTGATTTCCTGATCAACTTAGCGGCTATACTGTACTTCAATAAACGTATTTTATAGCATCCCAATGTGATTCATTTACGTGGGTATTTTAATCTCATATAATTCATGAAATCCTCTACAAATCATTACTCAATCGCCGATCCAAACGTTATCATTTATCTATCACAAATTCATCTTTATTCTACTACAGGGGCAGCATTCCATTTCTTCTAAATGCTACTAGTCTCAGACTCCTTTGAGTTCATTCGGCTATACTGAGCTTTCTACAACTTATAGAAACCATCAACTCTCTTGTTTACACGGGCTTAATCCTGAGGACTTATCCATTCTCGTCACCTTCTCACTTGCGCTTTCTTATCCTTACTCCTGTCCTCCTAAAACCTTGTCGCTTTTCCATACTTTAGCTTGTAACCTATACATATCTATTTATACTACTCGCAACGTTCCTTCAACTTGCTTGCACCATGAATTTCCTTATGTTATTCTGGAACATCAAGCGAGACACCGCACCGTGTCTGACTCTTCTTTATTCTCTTAATTAGACCTCTAGATACTTAGAAACCATGGGCTGGAAGGTATGTCACTAATGACACTGCTGTTATTCCTGGATACTGAATCCTGATGCTTCTAGCCCTCTATTTGGAGTATGGACTATTCACGATTTTCTGCCTTTGAGTATCTCGTACGTTGTTCACATTTACCTTACTTATCTTAAAATCTCGCATCGTATCTTCCATGACCTTTCTTCCACCTAGGTTTAATTCATGTCATAATACTTGCACCTCTGGTGCATACACAATCCAGGGAGCTTCGTATTTGAATTCTTATGAGGTTGGGACACGTCTAACTGGATTTATCGTAGAGCCGTCATAAAATATGGCTACTGTACTATTTCTCTTGTACCTCTGACATTAAGAGTAATTCTACAATGTTCTCAATCATGATGTCTGTAACTTTCTGGGTCCAATAAGCAGACTCCCAATTTACTTGGTTGATGTAACTCTTTAGTTTCCTCCTTCTTCTAATTAACCTTAATGTATGCTTAAGATATCTCCTGATCTGCGGCTCATGGAATTTAGTTATTACTTTAGCCTTCCATAGATGCTATAGAAAACCATGATACAATCTTTTAATGATTCAACCCTTTGTCTATGACCTGGCCCCAATTCCTTCTTTTAACTCATACCGGATTCTTTTACGAGTGATCATTAATCGAATAATTCCTTTCGTTCCATTTCAACTTTCTTCAAATGTAAGCAATTGCTTTTTCTGGGTTTTTCCCTCCTTGTTGTGTGCATACTTAGCTTAACTGAGTCCTTACGCGTGCCGAAATTTTTGTGCAACTCGTATAGTCTCGAATATTACTTTTGGTTTTACTCCCCGCTCATTAGCCATGGTAGGTGCCACTTTCTTTTGGAGTGCATACAATTTTGTAGTGAGACTGTTGCTACATAACCATTTTCTCCTTAGGTTACTGAGCTTAAGTTGAAGCCTTCTTCCTTACTTCCTCAACTAGTCTTTCACTGTAGTATTTAGAGAGGATCCTCTGACTCTTGTAAAGCTGCGAGCTTATTACATTGTATATTCAACGGTCCTTTTGATGTCCTCCCTTGCCTATAATTATCCGTGGTTACTTACTTCCACCCCCTTATGCTTGTAGGATTACTTCTGAACTTGATATTTTGACTGACTTTCCACTGGCACTCTCTTTTATCTCCTTAACAATCATATGGTACCTTTAACTACCCCAACTCCTATTTAAATATTTCTCAATGATCACGATGTCATAATTACGAGGCTGAATTCACTATATTGGATTTTACTATGTTTGTCTTACACGATCTGCTTGACTCGTATGTAACCTCATGTTTAGCCATAACTTGGCTCTTCCTAATCAATTACTAACTACTCATTGGCCCATTCTCATCTCAATATTCCGCAGAATCTTTCTTGGGTTATTTTCTTTGTCTTAACTTAAGTCTCGTACTGGGTCCTTATTTATTAATAACAACTCGAGCAACAGCCCTTACTTCCTCTCCTTGACGTCGTGCTTGCACTAGAATCGTAGCTTATCTGTAGGATTTGGATAAGTGCCATCTCATTCCTTTTTCATTTTTATCGCATTCTTCCTTTACCATCCCATAGTCACTAGAACCACTTAATTCTGACTTAATGCAACATCACTCCATATTTCCCCCTTTAGAGGAGTACTAAGTGCTGAAGCCACAAGGATCTACTTATGGATGTTTCTTGTCGTTTTACAACATCAATGACCTTTGCTCGCCTTGCGGGAATCCTTCTGTTACACAACGATAAACAAAATTCCTTACTCGCGATGGTGGCACTTAGTGTAAGTAGCACCTACAGTCCCTTAAGCTTAACTTTGCTCACATTGCTTGCTTTAGGGAAGCGTCTTCCTGAACGACCATTCTCGGAATTCCTCATGAATCTTCTTCTTTTGTTCATTCTATTATCACCGGAACGCAAATCTGAAATTCTCATGATGCTGACTATTATCAAATCACTTATCCCCTAATTCATGTTTAGTTTATCTTGTTCACCAGCCCATGCTGATTTCTATTACTCTGGGGTTTAACTCTTCTTTCTGGTATTCGCGTTGGAGTCACGAACTTGTTTCTCAAAATGAGGATATAACTTTATGGCCTATACTCCCTTGTTGCCTCATGGTCTGTCACCTCTCGTATTTTTCTCCACTTGACTATAGACTCTGTAATACTGTGATTCATTTTTTTTCCTTCCGTTGTCATCCATGTATCATATCTTACTCATAATGCTTCACTAACTCTTTTCTTATTTCCCGCTAACATCTATGTCTATCACTTTATTCTGAAAACTCGAACAAGACATTCTTTTGCTTTTAGCTCCCCTTGCTTCATTCATTGGCTCGTCGGTTTGCTCAACGTTCTTGCTCTACTAGGGACGGGAGCCACACTAAGATAATATTCCCCTTCCAGGATTCCAGTGCCTGTCTTTGTAGCAGTGCATCATCTAGGTGTCTCACAAGGAGATCCATTACCACGTTTACACTATCCTTCGGGAATGTCAACTAACTTTACCAATCCATCCCCTATTTTAGGTTATTCTAACCCCAGCCGGATCCTGATAACCCGTCCTTCTCTTAAACCATATCCGTTAGCTCCCATAGGGCATGACTAAGATAGGTGTGGGTGATTGTACGTACATCTGTTACTGTTAAAGGTAACTCAAAATGCTTATCTCCCTTCCTGAATGGTAAATAATGATAATCTTTATTAATTGTGTACCTCGTACCCTTCTTCACCTTCCTTCTTTTACTTGCTGAAACTTGTGTCTAACTTCCGATTCAGTGATTCCTCTTTTTTTTTTTTTCTTTTTTACCAAACCATAAGAGTGGATAAGTATTCTTTCCTTAAAGCTCCTTATCAAGAACCTCACACCTTTTAGTACACGCATGATCTGCTTAAGACCTCACATTTACTCATCATAAGCAAGACGCAAAATTGAGTTCCTCTAACTCAACATTCCACAGCTATATTTCTTACCGACCGTCTTTCTGAAAGTAGGCGTCGCCGTATTACGAATAAGGTAGAGTTTAGGAAATTGAGTTCTTACAACTGAGCTCTACCACACGATCTAGAGTAAGAAGAAAGAGTGACGATCCTAAATGCCCAGTAGCCTCCTGCTTATAGTGTGGTGCACGATACACCCATAAACAAGACTCTACTAGACACGGCTTGTAGACTCCCTAGGACAGAACTTGGCTCTGGTACCACTTTTGTCAAGACCCAAACCGATGGGCCGCGACGGGCACCCGGTACCTTACTCAACTGAGTACTAACATAACGTATCTTTTCGTATCATACTATCATAGATAACTGAGCCGTAGAGATTGCCGTGAAGTAGGTAGAATACAACACGTAATGCCAGCTTATACATAAGACATATGGGTCTCTAAGACCAAAATAACCATTCATATACTGAACATAGACCGACAAGGCCATACAATCGTTTACATATATGACATCTGTCTACAAGCCTTTAAGGATACATAACCGGGACAGAGCCCCGCCATACCAAACAATACTAATCTAAATCATACTGACCAAACAAGAAACTCTGGAGCAATGGAGTGCACCAGCATCTTCCGTTGAGCTGGTCGCCTACTTGGAGGACTCTCGACCAATCTATCGACCTATGGGCATGAAACGCAACATCCCAGGCAAAAGGGATATCAGTACATATAATGTACCGAGTATGTAAGGTACATAAATAAGTACATAAAAGACATGGAAGAAATATAGAGTACATGACTCAACCTATAAGTCTGGACAACTCTGTAAATCATGAAATACTTAGTGTCATGCATATGCGTATGAATGTCGTGTCGTGCAGAGGTACATGTGTTCATAACTCATCAAGCCTCTGAGGGTATCCTATCATATCATCTCGGCCACTTTGGGCAAAATCATGTATACCAGCTGATTAGGTGGTGATGCGTATATAACGCCGTAACCTTTTCCCATATGTCATATACATATACATATATATGCGTATATAACTCCGTCTGATCATGGGTCAGTGTAAATGAATGCAACACATAAAATGCATAAGAAATACATTAATAAGATTTTCTCGGAATGCCATAAAACTCAATATATCTTTCGGATAAACTTTATCAAATATGTTTTTTCTGAGACCCGTGAACAGAAGATATAATAATAATTCACATGGGGAATCAAGAATATAGATACCCCTAGTATTTCTATGAATAGAGTCATTTGTATTTTACTCGTTTCATTTGTATTATTTGGATCATACCAAAAAGAAAGAAGGGATAGCCTTAACATACCTGAACCGATTCACTTGACAATCTTTTTAACACCCGTTGATTGCGACAACGCGTAACAACGGTCAAAGTAGAAGAAAATCTGTACGTTGTTCTTGAGAAAAATTGTACCGTGCTCTCTTAGAAGTGCAAATTCCGTTGCTATTGCGCAGTGTAACTTTATATGAAAATTCACCAAAAATCCGTCACTTTCTTTCATTTTAATTCACGTTTCTTGAAGATTTGTGAATTGATCATATCTTGTAGGAAATGATCACATCTTGAATTGAAGTTATGCACTGTATCTTTCTTATAATTGCCAAATCTTACATTCTGATATATCACTCTCATGTTCTTAAGATAGGAAATGGATATATTACTCTTTCTTAAGAGTAGATATATGACTATACAACAATCACGTTTCTTAAGAAGGATATGTTAAGAATAGGTATATTACTCTTTCTTAAGAGTGGATATATGTGACTCATGTTTTTTAAGAAGGCCAAATCACATATCTATAATTTTGCCACCTTGTTTTCTAATTCCATAGTCACTACTTTGGATATGTGTTGTTGCCACGTTGGGTGGATTAAAGGTTATCCAAACTTTAACCACCCATTTCCTTAATTACCTGGTTAATTTTTCACCAAAAATCCACAATTAATAAAATATTCACATAATTAAGAATTATCTCAAATTACTTTAAAATACTACTTTATACACCTTACTATCATGGCCATGTGATACCTTGTATAGCACTAGTCCATAAATACCGGGTATTATAGTTTGGACCGTATTTCATCCCTAAATTGTCAAACTTTGACGGAACTCATTTTCTTACCCTCTCACCTTCACGAATTTACTCATTACTTGTTTGAAATAGCATAATGCTTATAATTTCCCAAAATAATTTATTCCCAAACTTACTTCGATTAACTTACGAGGAAACTTTAACATACAAAATGCGGGATGTAACTTCTTCATTTTCCGAACATCCATCAATTTAATTATGGCGTACTTCCATGTACGAAAACATGGGGTGTAACACTTTATTGGAGTTAATCCTTAGTCTTTTATCACTGCATATCTTGTATTGTTATTATTGCTACCAGTATTCCTTTCATCTTCTCTTTTGCATTTTTGGATTTCGTTTTCTACATATCTTGTATGGTTATTATTTGCTATCAGTGCTTATAACATCTTTTTTTTAGCGGGGGTCTATCGGAAACAATCTCTCTGTCATTTCAGGGTAGGGGTATGGCTGCGTACATCCTACCTTCCCCAGACACCACTTGTGGGAATACACTAAATTGTTGTTGTGTTGTTGTACTTCAGCAGGCAAAAGTTCCAGAGGCACAACCCCCTCAATACCATGCTCTGTAAACTGAAATATAAACATGTAACAAATTTCATTGAGAAGTTTAACATTTAATGATAAAAACTGGAAATCACACCCATAGTTAGCTCATACTCTGAAAAATCCCTCCAAGTCTTGGCGGGCTGAAAACCGCAAACCTTTACAACAATAGACCTGGATAGATCCCAGGATACATCGTTAAAATCATGCATCCAAGAAAGATAGGTTATAAAAATATGTACCGTGAGCAAAGCATAAAGATATATGATGATATCAACACATAATAATTTTCTCCGCGAGTTATTGGATTCTTAACTTCTCCTGCCATAGGGAAATCACAAAAGAAGTTAATACTACTGGAAATGTCTTTATTGGATTCTTAACTTCTCCTGCCATAGTACTAACATTGTCCCAAAAATTCAAGTTCCAAAACAAGGTATTAAAGAACAAATTCCTATCCTTTTTTACACCCTTTTGGCCTAAACTAATCAACATACGAGGATGAATCTTTGGAACATCAATAAATGACATTAGAAAAAATGGTGCAAGTGAAATAACCCCAAGTACAACAATGACATATCCCACAATTGTTAACAAAAGATAGAAATAGAGTTAATCCTAGAATTGCCAATTTTATTGAAGCCCCCGATGAAAGAACAGGAAAAAGCAAGTGCGGCTCTAACCCCATCACGAACCGGTGAACCCAATCCTCCATCTTAGATACAATAGTGGGAGCATACATAGCCAACGAGTCAAACTGAAGATTGTACTCCCAAACACTCATATTACCTTGCCGAAGGGTCAAGAACCTATTAACCCTGGCCCGTTTAAGCTCTGGTGGCAGATAATGACGAAGAAAAGCTTATGTAAGCTCCTGCCATACTGCTAGAGGGGCATCCTCACCTCTGGACAACTCCCAAGACTCGTACCAATTAACTGCAACTTCTTGAAGTCTATAGGAGGCTAGCTCAATTGACTCAGTCGCAGTGGCCTTCATTACCCTCAACATCCTCTATCTTCTATCAATAAATACCCGAGGGTCTTCGTTTGGATTTTCCGCAGTGAATGTCGAAGTGTCCAAATTAATGAAATCACGAACCCTCGCACTGACAGACCTGTCTGCATGACCAATACCTACTTTATGACGTCGAGCCTGTGCGGCTAATAATCGAGTTAATAACTGAATAACATCTCGCATCTCCTGACCCGTTACATCTGGATGAGGAGCTGGATGTACAGGGGCGGGCGCTGGAGTTGGTGCCCCTCGGAGCTCTTTTGGAGAGGGCGGGGTATGTGAAGTCTGAGATGGAATCTCACTATGAGACTCTCCCCGAGCCCTGGTAACTCGTGGCGCTCGACTAGTAGTCTCACCAGCCACGGACTTGCCCTTCTGGGCGGTTGTAGTCTTTGGAGGCATTGCTGAAAACATAACATATCGTTAGGAACATGAATTCTTATATCACACGATCTAAGATAAGAAGGAAGGATAACATCCTATATGTCCTGTAGCCTCCTTTTTATAAGCGTGGTGCACAAAACACCCATAAACAAGACTCTACTAGACACGATCTGTAGACAACCCTAGGACAGAACTGCTCCAATGCCACTTTTGTCACGACCCAAACCAATGGGCCGCGACGGATGCCCGAGTCCTACCTATCAAACACCCTTAATCATGTGTACGTGAGGAAAACCTGTCCAAAAGACATATATACGTATACATGCGAAATACAGTGGGGCGATCCGGCAAGGCTGCTATAGACAACAATATACCCAAAACTAGAATCCGACAAAGCCACATACTCTCCAACTATACATACTGTCTACAAACCTCTAATAGAATATACAACTATACAAGGACGGGACTGGGCCCCATCATACCCATATATGTAAACCAACATATCATACCAAAATCAAAAGAGCTCCGGATCAAGTGGAGCACGCCAACTCTTACTGATCAAGGATCCTAAGAAGGGGGACCGTCAGCTTGTCTACCTGCACATGCGGGCATGAAACGCAGGCCCTGGAAAATAGGGCGTCAGCACGAATAATGTACTGAGTATGTAAGGCATGAAAATCAGTACATAAAAGACATAGATGAAACATGGAATGAAGAATTTCGCCTGTAATCAAAATAACTTTGTAAATCCCGAAACATTTATAATGTCATGCACGTACGTGTAAATGTAGTGTCATGCATAGGTATAGGTGTACATAACATCATCAAACCTTTGAGGGCATCCCATCGTATCCTCCCGGCCACTGTGGGCAAAATCATCAACATATACCAGCTGATTAGGTGGTGATGCATATTATAACGTCGTAACCTTTTCCCATATCCCATATATATGTAATATACGCGTATATAACACCATCTGGTCATGGGTCTATGTACATGTATAAATGAATGAAATGCATAGGAAATACGTTAATAAGATTTTCTCGAAATATTATAAGATTAATATACCTTTCAGATAACTTTATCAACTACGTATTTTTTCTGAGACCCATGAACAAAATATATAATGATAATTCACATGGAAAATCAAGAACATAGGCACCCTTAGTAATTCTATGAATAAAGTCGTTTATGAAAGTAGTGCATTGGCTCGTTTTGTTTGTATCGTATGGATCATGCCAAAAAGAAAGAAGGGATAGCCTTAACATACCTAAACCGATTTTCTTGACAATCCCTCTAACACACATCAATCGCGATGAAACACGTAAACGAGATCGAAATAGGGAACAATTCGTATGAAATGCTCGAAGCAATAACGTTGCTTACTGCAAAATCATCTTTGATGAAACTTCTTCTTAAGAGATGTAACGTTGCTATGTAAGAAATATTTGCTGAAGCTCTTTCATTAGCAATTGATTTTGAACTTAGGAATGTTACCCTTTATCCTTTAGGTGGGCCCCACTTAGGATGACTAACCTTTCCTAAAGGCTTCTAAGTTGGCCACCTAAATGTAATGAAGCTTATTCATTACTTGGGGCTGCCACGTTAGATTTCTTGGTCTTTATCCAAAGACCTTAATTAACCATCCACCAATCTCTTTAATCAACTTATTAATTCCCCACTAATTAAATATTTAATCAATTACCCACATAATTAAGAATTATCTTAAATTACTTAAAATACTACTCACTTGACACACTTTATGTACCCTGCTGGTACCTTGTATATGGTACTAGTCCATAAATACCGGGTATTGTAGCTCGCACCGTATTTTATTCTAAATCGACAACCTTCAACGAAACTCATTTTCTTTGATTCGTTAACCCTTTATCTTTCATGACACTTACTTATTGCTTGTTATAAATAGCATAAATGCTTATAATCTCAAGAAAATCTCATCTTCGATCTTACGTCGGTTAACTTACGACGAAACTTTAACGTACGAAAACGCGAGATGTAACATCCTTCCCTCCTTAGAAATATTCGTCCTCGAATGTTTAACTCCCCGGAATCTATATAAACTTTGGCAGAGTCGCCTTTGTAACAATACTATTACCAATTGTTCCTGTAGAAACTCAATAATTCAACGCCACATAGGACCACAATCATCAATAACGACAATGGCCTCACACGACCAATGACAATAACTAACACAAGAATCCATACACGTACCTTAAGGTTGTGATGTCTCGGTCGGACCCTTCTCTGGAAGAAGAAATGAGTGAGGATATCTAGACTTCATGTCTTCTTCGGCCTCCCAAGTCATTTCTTCCACATTGTTGTTTCTCCAAAGTACTTTCACCGAAGCTACGTCTTTAGTTCTCAATCTTCGAACCTTTCTGTTTGATATAGCAATGGAAGTTTCTTCATATGATAGCTGCTCTGTGACCTGAACGTCGTCAACTGACACGATTCTGGAAGGATCTCCGATACATTTATGGAGCATAGACACATGAATGACTGGATGTACAGACTCCAGGTCCGAAGGCAAGTCTAACTCATATGCTACCTGGCCTACCTTGCGTATGTTCCTATATGGTCCAATGTACAGAGGGCTAAGTTTTCCTTTATTACCGAACCTCATAACACCTTTCATCGGTATCTTTAGGAATACCCAGTCGTCAACCTGAAACTCCAAGTATCGCTGTCGATTATCCGCATAAGACTTCTGACGGCTTTAAGTTGCTAATAACCTTTCCTGTATAAGCTTAATTTTATCGATTGCCCGTTGTACTAATTTTGGTCCTACTAACGTAGTTTCCCTAACATCGAACTACCCTATAGGCTACCTATACTTCCATTCGTAAAGAGCTTCGTGTGGAGCCATCTGAATATTGGAATGATAGCCATTATTATACGCGAACTTAATAAGCAGCAGATGATCATCCCAACTACCGTTGAAGTCTATCACATAAGCCCGTAACATATCCTCAAGTGTCTGGATAGTACGTTCAGCCTGTCCGTCTGTCTGGGGATGAAATGTTGTACTAAGACTTACCTGAGTCCCCAATCCTTTTTGGAAGGACCTCCAGAAATTAGCTGTAAATTGATCTCCTCTATCCGACATAATAGATACAAGGACACCATCAGTCGTACTATCTCCTTAATATAAATCCTTGCATAATCATCTAAGGAATATGTAGTCCTAATGGGCAGAAAATGGGCTGATTTTGTAAGCCTATCAATAATCACCCATATAGAATCGAACTTACGCTGGGTACGAGGTAAGCCTATGATGAAATTAATATTGATTACTTCCTATTTCCAAGTCGGAATCTCCATAGCCTGCAATAATCCATCGGGTTTTTGATGCTCAATTTTGACCTGCTGACAGTTAGGGCACTGAGAAACAAACTCCGCTATATCCCTCTTCATTCCATCCCACCAATATACTTCCCTGATATCATGATACATCTTTGTTGCTCCTGGATGGATAGAATAATGAGAATAGTGAGTTTCTCCCATAACTTGCCGAGGCAGCCCTGCAACATTAGGGACACATAATCGTCCTCGATATCTGAGGACCCCATCTTCTATAATCTCAAACGGTGTCTTCTCCTTCTGAAGGGTTGTATCCCTATAATGAACTAACACAAGATCCTCGTACTGGCGTTCCTTTACTTCAGTTACTAAAGAGGATGTTGCCGTATCCTAAATAGTAATTCTAATATCACATGAGTCCAGTAACCGAATGTCACGACCCTAAAATTGACCCGGTCGTGATGGCGCCTATCATGAAACTAGGCCAGCCGACACAAACCCAAAACCAACCAGAAAACCATAAGAAGTCATTTTAAGCCATTAATTAACTAAAATCCCACAATATGAGTTTAAATAAGCAGTGCGGAAATATAACACAAGCCCGACATCGGGGTGTCACCAGTCATGAGCAACTACAAACTCGTCTAGGAACAAGAAAAGGACAACATAGTCCGAAAATAAAATATTAAGACAATCCGAGTAAGACAAGAAGGAGAAGCACAGGACTGCGAATGTCAAGCAGCTACCTAGTCAACTCCGGAGACCTGCTGGAAGACTGATCAACACTCACTATCGCATCCTGAGACTCCTGGATCTGCACACAAGGTGCAGGGAGTAATATGAGTACGCCAACTCAGTAAGTAATAAAAGTAAAAGCAGCTGAGCAGTAAGAAAATAGGAAAATTTCACGTCATAGCACTACAACAAAACAGTATATGTCCAAAACAATACAGTAAATCAATTAGCTCGTAAAAAACAACTCAGTTCAGTAAAACCTTTTTAAATCATCATTCAATAGTTTCAAACGAGTAATGAAAATAGTGAGTAAAAGGATAGAAAACGTAAACAACTCCTCAGGCAAAACATGTACCATAAACTGCCCCTCGGGCAAAATATCAACAGAACCAGCCCCTCGAGCTACCTCACAATCACTCGTAATCAGCCCCTCGGGCAACAACATGAAACAACAACAGCCCCTCGGGCAATATCACATCACTCACACTGGGTACCCGCGCTCACTGGGGGTGTACAGACTCCGGAGAGGCTCCTACAGCGCAAGCGCTATCACAAGCCATCTCGTGGCATAATAAATCAGGCCCTCGGCCTCTCATATATCACAAATCAGTACAACCAGCTGCGACGCGCAGCCCGATCCCATGATACCCTCATAACACAGGCCCTCGGCCTCACTCAGTTAGAACTCACTCAAGCCCCTCGGGCTAGTAATAAAAATAGGTACTCGGCTCAAAATATAATTTATAAAATCGAAAGGAGTAAATAAAAACCGAGTTATGAAATCAATGAAAGCATAGCATGACTGAGTGTAAATATTACCAAAAACAGTGAGGAAACAGTAGCAAAAAAGCCCCTAAGGGTCCAAACAGTCGGCACAAGGCCCAATCACGGCATTCAGCCCCAAACATAGTAATACTTTCCAGAATATAATAATATCAAACAGAGTCCAACCAAATACGCGACTTAATAGTCGTACGGGATGGACCAAGTCACAATCCCCAACGGTGCACGACCCCACGCTCGTCATCTAGCGTGTGCGTCACCTCGAAATAGCACAACGATGTGAAATCCGGGGTTTCATACCCTCAGGATAACATTTACAATCATTACTTACCTCAAACCGGTCCAAACTCTAGCCCGCGATGCCTTCGCCTCTCGAATCGGCCTCAACTTGCCCCGAATCTATCCAAGATCATAATCATAACATCAAAATAGGCTAAAGGAACAAAGCCCATGCGAAAATATTCAAATTACATCGAAAATCCCGAAATTAGCCAAACCCGACCCCCCGGGCCCACGTCTGGGAATTCGATAAAATGACACCTCTAGAATCCTTATCCTCCCACGAGTCTATACATATCAAGAAAATCAAAATAGGACCCCAAATGGCCCCTCAAACCCCCAATGGAAACTCTCCAATACCAAGCCCTAAATCCCAAATTTTAATCCTTAATTTCCAATAATTTCAGGCCTAATCAGTAAAATAATGCCATAGAATCAAGTATTGAGTTCAAAAATCTTACCTCCAAGTGTTATCCCTTGAATTCCTCTTCAAATCCCCTCAAAAAGCTCTCAACCCGTCTAAAAAATGGTAGAACAAAGCTGAAATTCGCGAAGGAGGGCTTATATAGTTTCTACCCAGGTTTTCCCGCACCTGCGGACCAATTATCGCACCAGCGGACCGCTTCTGCGGTCAAATAACCGCACCTGCGGTTTTCACTTAAGGGCCAATCTCCGCATCTGCGGTTAGAACTTCGCACTTGCGGCCCCGCAGGTGCGCTAGAAGCTCCACACCTGCGGTCAAGCTCCAGCTGAGCTCAGTCCACTTCTGCGACCTCCTCCGCGCATCCGCGACATCGCACATGCGGTCCCCAATCCGCAGGTGCGGAAATAAGAGAAGCAGAAAATCTGCAGCATAACTCCAAAACCCAAACTCTCTGTCAACCATCCAAATCCATCCCGAGGCCCCGGGACCTCAACCAAAATTACGAACAAGTCACATACCACTATTCAAACTTGTAGCAACCCTCGGAACACTCAAAATAATGTCGAAACACCAAATCACCCTCGGATTCAAGCCTAAGGATTCCAAAACTTCCGAATCCCGCAAACGATCAAAAAGTCTATCAAACCTCATCCGAATGACCTGAAATTTTGCACACACGTCACAAATGACACAACGGACCTACTCCAATTTCCGGAATCCCATTCCAACCCCGATATCAAAATTTCCACTACCAACCGGAAAACGCCAAAGTTCCAATTTCGCCAATTCAAGCCTAAATCTACCACGGACCTCCAAAATACATTCTGATCATGCTCCTAAGTCCCAAATCACCTAACGAAGCTATCCGAGCCATAAAACCAAATTCCAAGATCGCTTACTCACAAGTCAACTTCCGGTTGAATTTTCCAACTTAATCTCACTCAAAAGAGACTAAGTGTCTCATTTCTCTACTAAACCACTCCGAACGCAAACCCGAACCAACTCGATACCACATAATACAGCTGAACAACACATTAAGAAGCATAAATGGGGGAAAACGGAGCGTTAACTCATGAAACGACCGGCCGAGTTGTTACACTGAACTCCAAGACTAGCTAACTGATGAATCTCGTGGGCTATTTCCCTCTTCTCTGGCTGTAAATATGACAGGTAGATCTACGGTTGAGGGCGTCGGCTACTACGTTCGCCTTCCCCGGATGCTATAAAATATCAACATCATAGTCTTTAAGTAGCTCCAACCATCTCCTTGGACGTAAATTCAATTACTTTTGCTTGAAAATATACTGGAGGCTCTTATGATCCGTATAGGTGTTTAGCGGCAATACAAAATGGTTTTAGCGACAATAACAATAGCCGCTATATCTTTTACCGGCCATTGGTGTTTAGCCGCTGATGTTGGGGTCGACAAACCTTTAGCGGCCTTTATGACAAAAGCTGGTAAAATATATGATTTATTGCCGCTAAAAACAATTAACTTTAACGGTAATTGTTTGCGGCAATTATGATAGCGGCTAAACGCAATCTAAAAACAGCTAATTATGCTCATTTAGCGTCCTTTTATATAGCCGCTAAATTTAAAATAATTGCCGCTAAAAGTTCGTATCTTTAACGGCAATTATTTGTGGCAATTAGAATTGCAATAGCATCCCTTCTGAAAATGTCTTAGTTTGCCCTTTTAGCGTCCATTTCAATAGTTGATATATTCAACTAAATTATCGCTAAAAGTCAATAGTTTTAACAACAATTGATTTTAGTGCTAAAAGTCACAAGCTGTAGTGAAAATAATTTAGGCACCATTAATAATAGTTACTACATTCATCCAGAATATGTTCCAAACAACAAAATATATTAATATTAATTCAAAAATATAATATATCTTACTAAATCTTAACAAACAAAAGGAAGTACTAATAAAAAAAATCAATGTCACATTAACTTAAAAAATGAACTTATATTATTTGAAGTGAATAGCTAATGCTATTATATAACTAATCCTGACGAATGATAGTCTTTAAATAATTTTGGCAACTTTTCATCATATTAAAGTCTTCCACCCGCTAAATTGTTGAACATAAGAATGCATGACCAGAAATTATAAAAAAAATTGTGTCAAAAGATAAAATATAATGTGAAAAAATATATTGAAGACTCCATCACTGTTAGTCTGTCGTATTCTTTTTCAGCCAACTCCCCCACTTAACATTTATTAGCAGAAACAACTAGATGGATTAATAAGCAAGCAAAATTGATGTGCAAATAATTAAAGAGAGATTATTTCTTTGTTATAATCGAGAAGGAACAAAAAAATCAAAAGCAATATATTAGCTTGGAGAAATAAAAGGAATTTGCACGCCAAGTTCATTAGCAAATGTTATAGTCGCCAAGTTCTTTTCCTTAAATATAGATACTAGATTATGCTTACATTCTATTAATGAAGCTCCCAAATAGGTAACAGAAAATTATGCACAATAACCTCGACAAAACCTTAGGCATAGTCATACTGTATGTGTCACAAATAGTTGAAATTAAATTTCTCTAGAAACTATAGCCAACTTAAGAATAATTATTTCTGATAAGAACTTAAACATAACTACAATTCCAAGACTAAGTTCTGTGGACCAGTGCAATAAGATACTCATAAAACCTTCACACGACTGATATTCTAAGACTAAGTTCTATGGACCAGTGCAACAAGATACTCATAAAACATTCACACGACTGATATGAAGCTATGTCCAAATATAATACCTACTACATGACGTAAAATCTTTTAGCTAGTAGAGATGAGCTACATGAATCTTCTATATCAACATAAGTTTTTTATAATTTTCCTGGAAACAAAAAACACTTTAATTCCAACAAATCTGATAATGCCTTTATTTTTTAGCTACGTACGAGAATTTATTAAATTATACGACTTTCCATATTAGTTTCTAGTATATCAGCAGGCCATGTTTTCCTTGAAATTTTGCTTTAAGTAATCACATTATATACTATGAAAAAATAACCACAAGAAGCAAGGACAAGTTTACTACATATCATTCTGATACCCATGTAAGTCATTCTAAAATAAAGGAAAAATCTACACAACAAAGGGAAGAGTTACACCAGTATATGACTAGTACAAATTCTGTGACGATCCGGCCAGTCGTCTCATGAGTTACTGTTCCATTTCCCCCATTTCTGCTTCTTTATGCTTTGTTATCCATGTTTTGTGGTATCGGGTTGGTTGGATTGCATCCGGAATCGTTTTGGTGAAGTTTGAGACACTTAGTCTCTTTTAAGGAAGTTTAAGTTGGAAAAGTCAACCGGATGTTGACTTATGTGTTAGAGGGCTCGGATGTGAATTCCGATGGTTCGGTTAGCTTCGGGAGGTGATTTGTGACTTAGGAGCGTGATCGAATGGGTTTTGGAGGTCCGGAGTAGATTTAGGCTTGAATTGGCGAAGTTGATATTTTGGCGAATTCCGGTTGATAGGTGAGATTTTGATCTAGGGGTCGGAATGGAATTCTGAGAGTTCCAGTAGTTTCGTTATGTCATTTGGATGTGTGTGTAAAATTTCAGGTTATTCGGACGTGGTTTGATTGGGTTTTTGATCAAAAGTGGAATTTGGAAGTTTTGGAAACTTAGGCTTGAATCCGAGGTGTTTTGGTTGATTTAGCGTTGTTTGAAGTGCTTTGATGATTGGAACAAGTTTGAATAAGGTATTAGGATATGTTGGAGGCTTTGGTTGAGGTCCCGGGGGCCTCGGGGTGATTTCGGGTGCTTAACGCAGAAGTTAGATGTTGATTGCAGCTTCAGATTTGCTGCTTTTGGTATTTTCGCATCTGCGGTTTGGGGACCGCAGATGCGGTTGATTTATCGCAAAAGCGAAAAAGGGTCAGATGAGCGGAGACCACAGAAGCGGTATGGTGGCCGCATCTGCGGAATCGCAGATGCGGGAGTTTAATCGCAGATGCGATGTAGGCTGAGTAAGTGAATTCCGCGGAAGCGGAGTTTTGACCGCAGATGCGGGTATCACTGGTCAGAAGGATTTAATAGAAGTCTTTCGCGAAGGTGGGTCTATTGTTACCCATAGCTGCTCGTTTTTGGAGATTTTTGAAGGATATTGAAGAGGGATTCAAGGAGAATCTTTGGGAGGTAAGATTCTTGGACTAAAAACTCGATTATTATATGAATTCCACCTAGAAAATCATGAAAGCTAAGCCAAAAATTGAAGAACTAGGGCTTGAGAAATTGGAATTTTGAATTGGGATTTGAAGGACCATTTGGGGTCGAATTTTAACACTTTTGATATGTATGAACTCGTGGGGAGATAAGGAATCTACTGATGTAAAAATTTCTAAATTTCGAGACGTGGGCCCGGGGGTCAGGTTTTGGTAATTTCGGAATTTTGGTATTATTTTGATTGTTTTCGCTTGGGCTTCGTCCCCATAGCATACTTTGACGTCCTCGTTGTGATTTTGGATAGGTTCGACGTGAGTGGAGGCCGATTCGAGGGGCAAAGGCATCGCGGAGTAGCATTTTCACCGGTTTGAGGTAAGTAACCATTGTAAATCTGGAACTGAGGGTACAAAACCCCCAGTATTTGACTTGTTTTGATAAACGCGGTGATGCACATGCTAGGTGACGAGCGTGTGGGCGTGCACCGGTGGGGATTGTGACTTGGTCCGTCCCGTAGCGACTATTAAGACGCGTGTTTGGTTTGGAAATAATATATTATCCCGTATTTTAAATATTTATACTGTGTTATGGGCTGTATGCCATGTTTGGGGCCTTGTGCCGACCTATAGAAACTCTTAGGGGCATTTTGACTGTTTTTGCTCACTTTACTTGCTAAAAACATATCCTCAGTCATGCTTTACCTGTTAAACGCATAAAACTGGTTTATTCTTGTCACTTTTAAAAGAGAGAACTATTTGGGCTGAGTTCCCTAATGTCCACTGTTGTGCCCGAGAGGCTGAGAGAGGTCGAGGACCTAAGTGTAAGGACATTTATATATATGTGAGATATGGATCGGGCTGCACGCCGCATCGATAATTATATGGATCGGGCTGCACGCCGCAGCGATATATATATATATATATATATATATATATATATTGGATCGGGCTGCGCACCGCAGCGATATGACGTCGTTGG
>NC_031989.1:20292053-20330155 GCF_001879085.1 Nicotiana attenuata
CCCCGGTATTGAACCGATGTCAAGTTACCGAGTTACCTCTTCTATAACAAACCTGTTTCTTACCTGAGCTCGAGATTGAGTCTTGTTCCCAAGTGAAATTCTCTCCAGGAATTCCTCGAACAAAGCCATTTGTTTGAGTTCTTCTATCGTGGACTTGGTTGCGTCTATCTCTTTTGGTACCTGAAAGTATCTCGGTACCAGGTGGGATTTCAACGACTCCTCGACTTTATTATCTTCGCTCGGCTCGGGAGTAGACGCCGGTTCCTGTAATTGCTATTTGTTGGGTTCATTCCATTTACTGCTGGAAACTGATACTGCGTTCATTTCTCTCACTGCTGATTGGTCTCCTCTTATTTGCTTGATTCCTTCTGTGGTTGGGAATTTCAGCAGTTGGTGATATGTTGATGGTACGACCTTCATATCATGTAACCATGGTCTACATAGAATTATGTTGTAGCCCATGTCGCCATCCACCACTTCAAATAAGGTGGTCTTAGTGACCCCTTCGGCGTTTGTGGGCAGCAGGTTCTCCTCTCGGGTTATCGCACTCGCAAAATTGAACCTAGCGAGGAGTTTTGTTGCCAGAATGATACTTTTGGTTAATTTGGCTTGCTCCAGCACTCTCCATTGAATGATATTAACTGAAATCCCTAGGTCAAGCAAAACATGTTTAATCTTAAAATCTAGAACACTAAGAGAAATTACCAAGGCGTTGTTGTGCGACAGAAGAAGTCCATTAGCGTCTTCCTCCATGAAAGTGATGTCGTCTTCGGCGACTTCCCCAAGTCTCTTGCCGTGAGTCACCGATACCTTTATTTTCTTGACTGTCGAGGAATTTACAACATTGATTTCATTCCCTCCGAAAATCATATTGATAGTTAGCCGAGGAGGGTCTTCCCCTTTCCTCGAGGGTTCTGCATTGTCTCGGATGCGGCCGTAATTGTTCTTGGCTCGATCGCTCAAGAACTCCCTTAGATGTCCATTCTTCAACAATGTTGCCACCTCCTCTCGTAGATGTCGGCAGTTCCCCAGCTCTGTGACTATGAGTTCCATGATATTTACACCATAAGTTGGGATCCCACCCTCTAGCTAGGATTGGATTCGATTGGCCTCGGTAATCGCATTTCTTTAATATTTTTCATTGCCGATACCAGCTCTACTACGCTAATGTTAAAGTTATAATCTGACAGTCTGGGAAATAAGGGGTCTCTGGTACCTCTTTTTCTTGTAGCGACCTGTTGTTCCGACTGCGGTCGATTCTTC
The DNA here is from genome assembly GCF_001879085.1 of Nicotiana attenuata. Taxonomy (NCBI): domain Eukaryota; kingdom Viridiplantae; phylum Streptophyta; class Magnoliopsida; order Solanales; family Solanaceae; genus Nicotiana; species Nicotiana attenuata. The sequence continues at coordinate 20,293,317 of NC_031989.1, forward strand.
TATCGAGAGAAAACCTATCTGAGGACTAGAAACCTTTGTTTCCGCGTCCTTTGGCTCTCTTGTAAGGCAAGAATCGGCATTTGAAAGATCGTTGGTCTGCATAGAAATTAACTTTGAACATATCTCGATTCTTGTTTTGGTCTCGTACCTTGGTTGACATTGGGAACCCTAGCTGATCATCTTCTATCCTTATCTTCAATTCATAGCGGTTATGGACATCCGTGCATGTGGTCGCTTGGAACTCGAGCAGGCTTTCCTTCAATTTTTGGGAGGCGTCGGAGCTCTTCGGGTTCAAACCCTTAGTGAATTCCTCCGCTGCCCACTCGTCTGGTACAATCGGTAGCAACATTCCCTCTTTCTGGAACCTAATAACGAACTCTTGTAGAAATTCGGACTCACCGTGTGCGATCCTGAATATGTCCGTCTTCCTGTCTTGGACCTTTCTGGCCCCAGCATGGGCCTTTATAAATGTATCTACGAACATTTCAAAAGAATCAACTTTATATTCAGGTAAAAGTGAGTACCATGTTAACGCCCCTTTCGTGAGGGTTCTATAAATTATTTCAGCAGAACCGACTCAATCTCATGCTGAGCCAAGTCGTTTCCTTTCACCGCCGATGTATAACTTGCGATGTACTCCTGAGGATCTGAAGTCCCATCGTACTTTGGTATGTATGGCATCTTGAACCATTTCGGAATAAATTTTGATGTTGCGCTCGGCTTAAATGGTAACTGGGTGTTCTTTTTCAAATCTGGGCCCTTCAAAACTGGTGGTGCGCTCGAAATTTGATCCATTCGGGTGTGAAACTCCTTTATGTTCTGATCCATCCACTCGTTCATTTTCCTCATGAATCTCATGAGTTCGGTTTTGAAGGTATCACTACTGTTAAAGTTACCTGATCCACTACCAGTCCCCTCGGCTCCGTCGAGCTGACCTCACCCCTCGAGGTGTTATTATCAACTCTTTGAGTCGTTTGATTTGCAGGAGCGCCAGGAGAAGCTAGGCCTCTTTCGTTTGCATTGTTGGAAGCGCCTGATAATGCTTGCTTTTGTTCCGTCATGATCTGGTCCTGCCTTGAGTTATGGCCCATGATGGCCTTTTGCTGCTCTCTCAAGATCCTTACCGTTTCCGCAACATGCTCATCTTCACCGTCATAGGGAGTCATTTCCCGCACATGTCGGGCATATTGTTCGCCATGGACCGAAGTTGCTACGTACCCATTGTGTCACTGATTGAATCCTCATGTTGAGACATATTTTCATGCGCCTCAACGTTGTGTGCGATGTTGACATCGATACCTGCCATTTTTTGATTTTTCCCTATGAAACAAGGAATCAAACGAGTTAGTAATAGATGCAAGGATCAACTCAACTACGTAGTTGTCTAAGCCCCATGACGGGCGCCAAACTATTTATTTGTAAAACGATACAGTTGAATTTATTACGTGGTTTATAGACAAGCGGACTGATTTGATCCAAAATGATAAAGAAATTAGATTAAAAATAACAATTAGCATTAAAATCTAAGGAAATGGCAGGCCTGGCTCCGGGAGCGATGCTTCCGAGGAAAAAAATAAGAACAATATCAAACAAAAAAATATAGTTGTATTCTTTAGTTTTGGAATAGAATATAACATAAGTTTGGCAGAGATTTTGTGTACTTATAATGACTGTTGAAGCTACTATTTATAGTTATACCAAGGAAGGAAGATCCTAAGATCAAGCCCCTCTTAAATGACAATAAAGAGGGCCAGTGATGAAAATGTAACAGCAGACTATGAATGCCAAAATTCTCTGTAGCGACTGCCTATTTAATACTGGGGAATATTCTTCATTAAATGTTATCCGGTGACAAACATTCAACCCATTCACATTGATCATGTTTCCCTCGGGGTTTATCCGGTGCCAACTACAACTGTTGTTCCCGATCCTGATTTTCACTTGATTTTTCTTTCATCTGTCTCCTGTTCCACGTGTCGTTCTTTCATTCGATCATTTAATATAAGCCAATTTTACCCTATACATTAATAACTTCCCGTTACCAATTTATACAAATTCTTTAGCTCCATCAAAAGAGTTTATATATTAGGGATGCAAATTACTAAAAACTCATTTTCCTCAGTATAGAGTTAAATAAGTTCTAGGAAAGACAGTGCAAAAGATACGCGCCCACTACTAGAAATATGTGTATTTCCCACGGGATTTCTAACGGAATCCATTGGAAATGAGCTTGACAGAAACGATTTCCAACGACTTACTTGGAGAATCTCCTATTACTAATAGCAGTCCGACAGAAACAGTAATGAAAATGTCACGACCCGAATTTCCCACCGTCGGGACCGTGATGGTGCCTAACATCGCACTCGCTAGGCAAGCCAATGTTAGAGTTCTATTCGCCCTTTTCCTTTACATTTTGTAGTTTACAATTAACAAAACTAAATCAAATTGAAATAAAAGCGGAAGTACATAATTATCTAGTTATTCTCATACTATCAACAATACCGAAACATTTACCACCCAGAAACTGGTGTCACAATCCACGAACATACTATTAATTACTACAAATACTGGTCTGAAAGATATTACATCTGTTTTGAAAGTAAAGAAAATAGGGAAATAGAAACATAGGAGGGGACGCCAGGGCCTGTGGACGCCTGCAGGACTACCTTGGCTCTCCTTGATGAATGCCTCCAACCGACCTCTCGATCAGCCACAACGATCTCCAAAATATGCACAAAAAGTGCAGAGTGCAGTATCAGTACAACCGACCCCATGTACCGGTAAGTGTCGAGCCTAACCTCGGCGAAGTAGTGACGAGGCTAGGACACGACGATCATATAAACCTGTGCAGTTAAATCATATACGAACAGAACAATAATAACAGGAAATAACAGATAAAGATGGGAAGGGAACATGCTGCGGGGAATATCAATTTCTAACAGTAATCAATAGAGAAGCATATTGAACACCATATTTGTTTCAATAGGAATAATGAAACAGTAACACGTGCACGTCATCACCCTTCGTGCTTTAACTCTCGTTCTCACCATAAGAAACAACAGAAATGGCACGACATCACCCTTCGTGCATTAACTCTCATAATCATGTCACTGCATCACCCTTCGTGCATTAACTTTCACAATATCGGCACGACATCACCCTTCGTGCATTAGCTCTCAAATCATGGCACGGCATCACCCTTCGTGCATTAACACTCACAATATCGGCACGACATCACCCTACGTGCACTAACACTCACTAACAATATCATGCACGGCATCACCCTTCGTGCTTTATACTCTTCCTCACCCAAACAATAGAAACAATACATCCCGGCAAGGGAATCAACAATGGAAACAAATACATCCCGGCAAGGAATTCAGCTATAACCAATCTCGTTCCAACAATTACTTCACAAAATAAATCTCAACTTGAGCCAATACTCAACAATGGTCAATTACCAAGAAATTATCATAAGTCTTGTTCAACATTGATAATCATCAATTTAAGCATGGACAGTACATAATAAGAGTCGCAACAATCATGGTATCAGACTCACGGGCATGCTCGACACCTACGTATAGATACTTGTAACCACACCTATACGTCATACTCAACACCAACACGTAGCAAATAAGATCATAACACCTATTCCCTGAAGCTAAGGTTAGACCAAACACTTACCTCAATTCCACGAAAATCAAGCCTCAATTACCGCGTTACCTCTCGGTTCCACTTCCAATCCGCTTGTATCTAGTCATAATTTACTTAATAACATCAATAAATGCTAAATAAACCAATTCTAATGCATGAATATAGATTTTCCAATGTTTTCCCCAAAAAGTCAAAAATCGACCTAGGGCCCGCTTAGTCAAAACTCGAAGTTCGAACCAAAACCCGATTACCCATTCACCCACAAACCCAAATATACAATTGGTTTTGAAATCTGATCTCAATTTGAGGTCCAAATCCCCAAATTTTGAAATTCCTAATTTCTACCCAAGAACACCCAATTTCCGATGAAAACCCCTAGATTTTGAGATGAAATCATGTAAAAAGATGAAATAGATTGAAGAAAAAGAGTTAAGATTCATTTACCTATGATTTGGGGAAGAACTTGCTCTAGAAAAATCGCCCTTAGGAGTTTAGGTTTTGAAATTTTGAAGAATGAAGTGAAATTCCCGTCTAAATGATGTTTTGTTCAGGTGCAGATGTCGCAATTGCGATAGGAGCTTCGCAATTACGAAGCTCGCAAATGCGAGACAGGCTTCGCAATTGTGAACCTGCTGCATGTCTGCTCCTCTCGTAATTGCGAGCAATTTGTTGCAATTGCGATCCTTGACCCTCCCTGTTGACTTCACAATTGCGAAGGGGTGTTCGCAAATGCAAACAAGTGCTGGCCTGGGCTTCTTCGCAATTGCGATAAAGCCCTCGCAATTGCCAAGCCTGTTAGGCTCGCAATTGCGAAGCCTGACCTCGCAATTGCGAGATCGGAGCCTGCAACAAAAATACCAGCTGCAACAAAAATTTTCCAAGTCCAAACTCACTCCGTGGCCTATCCAAAACTCACCCAAGCCCTCGGGGCTCCAACCCAAACATGCACACAAGTCTAAAAACATCATACGGACTTGCTCGTGCGACCAAATCGATAAAATAACATCTTAAACAACGAATTTGACACCAAAACTCATGAAATTCACAAGATAGTTCACAATTTCCATTTTCTCAACCAAGGGTCCGAATTACGTCAAATTACTTCTGTGTCTCACCAAATTTTACAGATAAGGCTTAAATATTATAACTGACCTGTACCGGGCTCCAGAACCAAAATACGGGCCCGATACCATCAAGTTCCAACACTATTCAATTTCTAAAAACCTTTATATTTTCCAGCAAACAATTTTCTTTAAAAGTTCTTTTCTCGGGCTAGGGACCTCGGAATTCGATTCCGGGCATACGCCCAAGTCCCATATTTTACTATGGACCCTACGGGACCGTCAAATCACGGGTCCGGGTCCGTTTACCAAAAATATTGATCGAAGTCAACTTTAATCAATTTTAAAGGCTAAATTCAATACGTTTCTTAAATTTCACATAAAGGCTTTCTGGAAATGCGCCCGGACTGCGCACACAAATCGAGGAGAAAGAAAATAAGGTTTTCAAGGCCTCGGAACCCAGATTCAGATTCTAAAATGCAAGATGACCCTTTTGGGTCATCACATTCTCCACCTCTAAAACAACCGTTCGTCCTCGAACGGACATAGAAAAGCACCTGAATCGGTGAAAAGATAGGGATATCAGCTCCGCATATCGGACCCGGACTCCCAGGTCGCTGCCTCAATAGGCTCACCTCTTCACAGCACACGAACTGAAGGGAAATTCTTCGATCTCAACTGACAAACCTGTCGGTCTAGAATAGCTAGCGGCCCTTCCTCGTAGGTCAAGTCCTTGTCCAACTGGACAATGCTGAAGTCTAACACGTGGGATGGATCGCCGTGATACTTCCGAAGCATGGTCACATGAAACACTAGATGCACAGTTGATAAACTCGGCGGCGACGCAAGATTATGAGCCACCTCTCCCACTCGATCAAGAATCTCAAAAGGTCCGATGAACCTAGGGCTTAGCTTGCCCTTCTTCCCAAATCTCATCACGTCCTTCATGGGCGATACCCGAAGCAACACTTGCTCTCTGACCATGAATGCCACATCACGAACCTTACGGTCGGCATAACTCTTTTTCCTGGACTAAGCTGTACGAAGCCTATCCTGAATGATCTTAACCTTGTCCAATGCATCTTGTACCAAATCCGTACCCAACAACCAATCCTCCCCCGGCTCAAACCACCCAACTGGAGATCGACACCGTCTACCATATAATGCCTCATAGGGAGCCATCTGGATGCTCGACTGATAGCTGTTGTTATAGGCAAACTCTGCTAATGGCAAGAACTGATCCCACGAACCTCCAAAGTCAAGAACACATGCTCGGAGCATATCCTCCAAAATCTGAATAGTACGCTCGGACTGTCCGTCCGTCTGAGAATGAAATGCTATGCTCCACTCGACCTGTGCACCCAACTCACGCTGAACTTCCCTCCAGAAATGCGAGGTAAACTGCGTACCTCGGTCAGAAGTAATAGACACGGGCACACCATGAAGACAAACAATCTCCCGGATATAGATCTCAGCTAACCTCTCTGAAGAATAGGAGACTGCCACAAGAATGAAATGCGCTAACTTAGTCAGCCTATCAACAATAACCCATGCCGCATCGAACTTTCTTTGAGTTTGTGGGAGTCCAGCAACGAAGTCCATAGTGATACGCTCCCACTTCCACTCAGGAATCTCAATCTTCTGAAGCAAACCACCAGGTCTATGATGCTCGTACTTTACCTGCTGACAATTCAAACACCGAGCTACATATGCAACAATATCCTTCTTCCTCCTCCTCCACCAATAATGCTGCCACAAATCCTGATACATCTTAGCGGCGCCCGAATGAATAGAATACCGGGAACTATGGGCCTCCTCTAGAATCAACTCACAAAGTCCATCCACATTAGGCACACAAACTCGACCCTGAATCCTTAAAACTCCATTATCTCCAACTGTAACCTGCTTGGCACCACCGTGCCGCACTGTGTCCCTAAGGACTATCAAGTGAGGATCATCATACTGCCGATCCCTGATATGCTCAAATAATGAAGACCGAGCGACTGTACAAGCTAAAATAGGACTGGGCTCAGAAACATCCAACCTCACGAACTGATTGGCTAAAGCCTGAACATCCAAAGCACGCGGTTTCACACCGACTGGAATATACGCAAGGCTACCCATACTAGCCGACTTCCTACTCAAAGCATCGGCCACCACATTGGCCTTCCCCGGATGATACAAGATGGTGATATCATAATCTTTCAATAGCTCCAACCACTTTCTCTGCCTCAAATTTAGCTCCTTCTGCTTGAACAAATACTGTAGACTCTTGTGATCTGTGAACACCTCTGTGTGAACTTTTCACGACCCAAGTTCGCCCTCCATGGACTGTCGTGATGGCACCTAGTCTCTACAACTAGGTAAGCCTAAAAATTGCGGAAAAAGGAACAAAATACGGAAAACTAATAAAAACTGAAGATAAACAAATATAGAAGTGTTTAAGATGCCGCTCGGCATATACCAATACAAGATCTCAAAAACTGAACAATTCCCAAAAACCCGGAATCCCATGAATCACAAGCTAAGAGATACATAAAAAAAGCTCTAACTCTAGAAATGTCTACCAACAAGGGAAATACAGAAGGGCTAAACTAGTATAGAGAATAGAAAGGGACTCCTCGGTCTGCGGACGCGGCAGATATACCTCAAAGTCTCTACAAAAGCGCCTCGCCTCAAGGGTGATAAGATTGAGTGAGAGTACCTGGATCTGCACATGAAAAACATGCACAGAAAGGGCATGAGTACACCACAGCGGTACTCAGTAAGTGCCAAGCCTAACCTCGGTCGGGTAGTGACGAGGAAAGTCAGGGCCCTACTGAGGTGAAATGAAATACAAGGTATAACGGTATAGAATGAGACAGTATAGTTAAGTGCAACAGTAAGGAGTAACACAGGATAGAAAGAACAACAGCAGCTATAACAGAGACAAAATAATCACGGAAGGGAATACAACTCACATAGAGTTAACAACCGGGGATCTCCCAGGATACCGTCTTGTAGCCTCCAAATATAAATATCCAGTGGATCTCCCAGGTGCAGTCCCGTAGTCCAACTTATAATGCACGGGGATCTACCGGAATCCCGATCCGTAGTCCCAAATGTAAATATCCAGTACTGGGGGAATCTACCGGGTGCAGTCCCGTAGTTCCAATATAAAAGTGCAGGGGGATCTCCCGGAATACAATTTCGTAGTCCCAAAGTAAACATACAGGGGGATCTCCCGGGATACCGTCCCGTAGTGCCAAAGTAAACACACAGCAGCAACACAAGAATACTCAATTCAATTCAAATTCTCATACCAAAGTAAAACAGGTATTTCTACCTAGCATGTTGCACATAATCCACATAAGGCAATTTGAGCAAGTAAAGCAATTAAGTCAATTAAACATGCTTCCCTAGGCTAATAGCAAGCTTAAATTACACGCAGTATGAACAGGGAAAAAGGAAATCACATTTATAATTACTTAAGGAAAATGGATTTTCAACAATTAGCACAAGTACGCACTCGTCACCTCACGTACAAGGCATTTCAATTATCAACAAAACCAAATCCTAAGGGGAGTTTCCCCCACACAAGGTTAGACAAGCCACTTACCTCGAACCGGCTCTCAACCCGAAACCACGCTCTTGCCACGAGTACTCGACTCCAAATGACCCAAATATATGCAATTCAATTGTATAATGTAAATAACACTTCAAGTAACTAGTTCTACAAATAAATTCTAAGCTAATACGCAAAATTAGGTAAAATGACCAAAACGCCCCTCGGGCCCACGTCTCGGAATCGGGTAAAATTTACATTTTCAGAATCCTCATACTCTCACGGGTCTAACTATACCAAAATTATCCAAATCCGATGTCAAATTCCCAATCAAAACTCGAAGTTTAGGTTTAAGAACTTTCACCAAACCAATTTTCATCCCAAATCCGAAATTAAATGAGAAAACTAAGATTAGATTACAAGAATACAACCAGAAAGGGATTAGGAATCGTTACCCACTGATTTCCTCTTCAAAATCTTCCCAAAATCGCCCTCTCCCGAGCTCCAAATTAATTATCTAACTTTTGATTTCAAACCCTCGAAATTCTTATTTTCTGCCCAGCAAATCCGCTTCTGCGAAAAAACAACCGCACCTGCGAAAATTCATTAATTCCCCAAATCCGCACCTGCGACCTATTTACCGCATCTGCGGTCACGCAGGTGCGTGGACACTTCCGCACCTGCGACTCCTAGCCTTTCCTCATCTAGCTGCTTCTGCGGCTTGATTCCGCATCTGCGGGAGTCGCACTTGCAGCCTCTCAACCGCAGATGCGGTTATGACAGCAGCCATAAACTTCAACTGCAACTCCAAATTCCTAACTTTCCGTTAACCATCCGAAATCATCCCGAGGCCCCCGGGACCTCAACCAAAAGCACGAACAAGTCATGTACCACTATCTAAACTTATACCAATCCTTAAAACACCTAAAACAACATCGAAACATCGAATTAACATCGGATTCAAGCCTAAGAACTTCAAAAACTCTCGAATTACGCTTTCGATCAAAAAGTCTATCAAACCTCGTCCGAATGACCTGAAATTTTGCACACACGTCACATTCAACACTACGGAGCTACTCCAACTTCCAGAATTCCATTCCAACCCTGATATCAAAATCTCACTATCGAACCGGATACTTCAAAAATTCAACTTTCGGCATTTCAAGCCTAAATAAGCCACGGACCTCCAAAACACAATCCAAACACGCTCCTAAGCCCGAAATCACCCAACGGAGCTAACGGAACCAACGAAATTCCATTCCGAGGCCGTCTTCACACTGTTCTGACTACGGTCCAAATTCTAAAACTCAAACTCTCATTTAGGGACTAAGTGTCCCAAAACTCTCCGAAACTCCAATTAAATCCTCTCGGCAACTCACAATAGCAGAAACAAACATGGGGAATGTAGTTAATAGGGGATCGGGACATAAATTCTTAAAATGACTGGCGGGTCGTTACATCTTCCCACACTTAAACATACGTTCGTCCTCGAACGCGCATAGAAACATACCTGAAGTAGTGAAAAGATGAGGGTAACGGCTGCGCATATCCTGCTCGGTCTCCCAAGTCGCCTCCTCGACCTCCACCTCTAGCTAGCTGAGTAGGTAGGGTAGCAACTGGTGCTATGATCATAGCCTGAGAACTCTGCGGGGCATGCTCTGGCTGAGAAGTCTGTGGAGGTGCACCCCTCCTAAGTCTGGGGCAATCCCTCACCATTTGGCGTGTGTCACCACACTCAAAACAAGCTCTAGGAGGACGTGGCGGCTGTGAAGAGGTCAGCCTGTTGAGGCAGCGACCTGGGAGTCCGAGTACGATATGTGGAGCCGATATCCCTATCTTTTCACCGATTCAGGTACTTTTCTATGTCCGTTCGAGGACGAACGATTGTTTTAGAATTAGAGAATGTGATGACCCAAAAGGGTCATCTTGCATTTTAGAATCCGAATCCGGGTTCCGAGACCTTGAAAACCTTATTTTCTTTCTCCTCGATTTGCGTGCGCAGTTCGGGCGCGTTTCCGCAAAGCTTTTATGTGAAATTTAAGAAAAGTATTGAATTTAGCCTTTAAAATTGATTAAAGTTGACTTCGGTCAATATTTTTGGTAAACGGACCCGAACCCATGATTTGACGGTCCCGTAGGGTCCTTAGTAAAATATGGGACTTGGGCGTATGCTCGAAACCGAATTTCGAGGTCCCTAGCCCGAGTAAAGAACTTTTAAAGAAAATTGTTTGCTGGAAAATATAAAGGTTTTTAGAAATTGAATAGTGTTGGAACTTGATGGTATCGGGCCCGTATTTTGGTTTCTAAAATGCAAGATGACCCTTTTGGGTCATCACATTATTGTACTTCATTTGATTTCCTAGAAATAGCTCATGCACTTGTGACACCTGGTCCTGGGATGATTATGTGATTGTTCAATATTAAGTTTGTTAAAGACATCATCTTATTTCAGTGAATTTCATTATTTATTGTTTAATGTATAAAAGAAATGATTTCAATAAATCCTAAAACGAGAATTTAATTAACTTCTTGGTGTTGGCTTGCCTGAGAGTGGTGTCCGGCGCCATCATGATCTTTAACGGATTTTGGGTCATGACAGTATGGGTGTTCGTAACACGCAGCGGAAGACAATAACAATCCTAGATAGATCTTTTCGTGTTTAAAATTTATTTACATGTCAAAGATCAGATCTGAAACGTACCTAGTGAAGAGAGTCTTGTTTCGAAAATTCTTCGATAGTGCGAAGATTCTATGCGTATTCACACCGAGACCAATCCTTACTATCAACTCTTTGATCAATGAAACTTGAGAACAAATTGAATGAAGAATTACTATGCTGAAATTTTCTCAAAACCTTCGGCTAATAACAAGAAAATATCTCCCTTCGTTTGTGGCTCTTTTAAGAGAATTGTCTCATAACCACGTTATTTGTTTGTTATGTGTATATATATATATAATAAATCACCAATTCTTTCCCTATTTGGTTAGGGAAAACCAAAGGCGGTGATTTATGAGACCAATTCTCAAGTGAACCTTTCCATAGATTGTTTATTTAAAAACATAAATCCTATTCTCAATAGGATGAGGCGGCAGACACGTCCTTTAAGGACTTCCCTGATGATCCAATTTGGATCTTCACAAACGAATCTTTGTTAATATTTAAATATATCTTTATATAAATAAATATTAATTATAAGCACCAAATATATATATATATATATATATATATATATATATATATATTTCAAACCAAGAGATATAATTCATTCTATTCCAAATAGAAAACTTCAATTTATTTACAATATTAATTATATCCTCTGTGTTAGCAAAGAATATAATAATATTTCATTTGGACTAATAATTTATATTATTTGACTAATTAAATTCTACAATTTAATTACCAAACAATAAAATAATTAATCCTTTAGCAAAGAGCAGAACACTCGTTAGTGTGCGACCCTATAGGTTCAATACTAAACCGGTAGTAAATTGATCATATCAATAGACTAATCAAGGGTGGCGTCTAGCAACACTCCTTAACGACCGGATAGAATAAAGTATACAATTTACTCTCAAGAACTAATAGAAGAATAATGTAATAATTCCTTCTGTCCTTATAGCTCTGAGTCACCCTAGGATATGGTTTAACTGTCAAATCCTAATAGGCGACCAACTATATGTTCATGTCAAATATAATCGACCATTGAATGACCTAAGAAACTCTTTTCTTCTTTCATTCAATTGCCCTGGCCAAGGTCTTAATTTGGTCGTTTATAATTCATGACAACATGGAGCTTAAACTCACTACCAAGAGTTGACAGATTCCATTTTGATCAATCACTAATTCTACAAGTATTTAATCGTACCCAATATCCTTTCAACTATCGCTTTAGGGCCATAGGTGTCTAGTGTCAAAGCACAATAAATAACTTGTCAATTAATGTGACGATCTCAGGTCAAAGGAAGCTCTTACATCACATTCTTCAAGAGAATATCCTATTGACAGTTTATGGTAATTCTAACCATTAGGGATTATCCAATGAGTCGATTCAATGATCATATCTCTATATGCATCATCTATCTATGTAATTTAGTTAATGAGATCAACTAATCTTTATCACATAAAGACGATCACAAAAATATTGATCTAACCGGATTACTAATGTACAAATTAATAATCCTACGATCAAGAACAAATTTAGATTAAATTATAAGAAACTTTTCTCTCATTATCATGATCTCCATCACGATGGCAAGTCTTAAAATTTAATCAAGGGCTTTATCAAATTCACCAAGCAATTAATAATAATGATAAAGGAATATCAAATGCCATATATATTTTAAGTGAAATAACGTTCACAAAAATATGTTCAAATCATCAAATATGAGACTGGATCTAGGGCATATCTACTATATCCCTAACAATCTCCCACTTGTTCTAGAGCCAATCGCTCTTGTACTTCATTCCCAATTTCCACTTGTGCTTGTCAAACTCCTTTGCGCCAAGAACTTTAGTGAATGGGTCTGCAGCATTTTCCTTTCCATCAACCTTTTGAATCTCGACGTCTCCACGTTCAATGATCTCTCTTATCAAGTGATACCTTCGCAGGACATGTTTGGATTTTTGGTGTGATCTTGGTGCTTTTGCTTAAACAATAGCTCCAGTGTTGTCACACAACAATGGAACTGCACCTTCTATTAAGGAACCGCATCAAGTTCAGTTAAGAACTTTTTCATCCATACAACTTCCTTAGACGCTTCACTAGCTGCTATATATTCTGCTTCAGTCACCGAATCAGCTACTGTAGCTTGTTTGGAACTTTTCCAACTCACTGCACCACCATTTAAGGTGAATATATAACCAGAAATAGATTTGCTATCATCTTTATCTGAAGAGAAACTTGCATCAGTATAACCTTCAAGTTTCAACTCGGAATCTCCATAGATGAGGAATTGGTCTTTAGTCCTTCTTAAGTACTTAAGAATGGTCTTCACCAACTTCCAATGTTCCTCACCAGGATTTGCCTGATATCGGCTAATCACTCCTAGTGCATAAGCCACATCAGGACGTGTACATGTCATGGTATATATGATAGCTCCCACTGCACTAGCATATGGGATCCTACTCATGCGTTCTCTCTCTTCAGGTGTTTTAGGACAATCCTCCCTACTGAGAGTGATTCCAGTGCATATCGGTAGATAGCCTCTTTTGGAATTATCCATGTTATACCTTTTTAAAATGGTATCAATGTACAAAGACTGGGAAAGTCCAAGCAGCTTCCTCGATCTATCTCTATAGATCTTTATTCCTAATATATAAGCTGCTTCTCCCAATTCTTTCATGGAGAACTGTTCAGATAGCCAAATCTTGGTACTTTGAAATGCCGGTATGTCATTCCCTATGAGCAATATATCATCAACATATAATACTAAGAATATAATTGTGCTCCCACCAACCTTTTTGTACACACAAGGTTCTTCTTCGCATCTAACAAAATTGAACTTTTCAATTGTCTTGTTAAAGCGAATATTCCAACTTCAAGAAGCTTGCTTTAGTCCATAAATGGATCTTTGTAGCTTGCAAATTTTATTATGATCAGACGAAGATGTGAAACCTTCAGGTTGTGTCATGTACACATCCTTTTCTAGCTCACCATTAAGGAAAGCTTTTTTCACATCCATTTGCCATATTTCATAATCATAGTATGCTGCTATAGCAAGCAAAATCCGAATTGATTTGAGCACTGCCACGGGAGAGAAAGTCTCGTCATAGTCGACTCCTTCTTTCTGACGATATCCCTTGGCAACAAGACGGGCTTTGTAGGTCTCCACCTTTCCGTCTGCTCCAATCTTTTTCTTAAAAACCCATTTACAACCTATAGGTTTTATATCCTTTGAAGGTTCAACTAAAGTCCATACTTTATTTTCCTTCATGGATTCCATTTCGGATTCCATGGCCTTTTGCCATTTCTCATAATCAGAACTTTGTATAGCCTCTTCATAGGTCTTTGGGTCATCATCATTATGATCAACCTCATTTGATACATCATCTTGTACCATTAGATTTAATCTAGTTGGTACATGACGTTCTCGTGTAGACCTTCTAAGAGGTGCTTGTACAACCTGTTCACCTTGTGCTGGATTTGGTTGTTGTTCAATTTGGTTTGGAACTGGTTCATTAACCTATTCTTGAACTATATTTAGTTCTTGAACTTCAACCATTGAAGATGGCAACTTCCTTGTCAACTTCAAAACATCCAATAAAGGTTCTTCAACTTGTGTCTCATGATGTTGATTTTGTGTTGATTCATTAGTTTCTTGAACTTCATCAAGTTCTATTTCTCCACTATAATTTCCTTCTAAAAGAAATTCCCTCTCCAAAAAGGTTGCTCCTCTAGCCACAAATACTTTATGGTCAGAAGGGTGATAGAAATAATATCCCATTATTTCTTTGGGATACCCAATGAACCTACACTTATTAGATCTTGAGTCAAGTTTATCAGACTGCAGTCTCTTAACATAAGCTGGACAACCCCAAACTTTAATGTGTTTAAGGTTAGGCTTACGTCCTTTCCATATCTCATATGGTGTTGTAGAGACTGACTTAGTGGGAACTTTATTAAGTAAGTATGTTGCTACTTCCAAAGCATATCCTCATAAATTTATAGGAAGATCAGTGAACCCTATCATAGATCTCACCATATCTAATAAGGTTCGATTTCTCCTTTTAGACACACCATTGTGTTGTGGTGTTCCTGGAGGTGTCCACTATGAGAAAATTCCATTCTCTTTGAGATACCTAGTAAAATCTTCACTAAGATATTCTCCACCTCTATCAGACCTTAGTACTTTGATACTTTTACCAGTCTGTTTCTCAACTTCACTATGGAACCTTTTGAACATTTCAAAAGATTCAGATTTATGTTTCATAAGATACACAAATCCATATCTTGACATATCATCACTGAAGGTGATGAAGTAAGAATATCCACCTCTAGCTTGAATTTTCATGGGCCCACAAACATCTGTATGAGTTAGTCCCAATAATTCAGATGCTCTTTCTCCACTTCCAGTAAGTGGAGATTTGGTCATTTTTCCTTTGAGACAAGATTCACAAGTTGGATATGATTCAAAATCATATTTATCAAGGTACCTTCCTTGTACAACATGTTAATTTTTTTCTCTCCAATATGACCAAGCCTACAATGCCAAATGTATGTATGATTTACTTGATCATCTCTTTTCCTCTTAAGACTAGAAACATGCATAATCGAATTAGCATTCACATTAGGTAAGACATAAACATCATGTTTGAGATAGCCATTCACATATAAATCATCACCATAATAAATAGAGCAAATACCACTGCCTATGCTAATGCGAAAGCCACGTTTGTCTAACATAGAAGCTAAAATTATGTTCGAAACAAATTTAGGAACGTAATAACAATCATCCAACATAAGTACTTTGCTCGTAGGCATAATTAAAGAAATTGATCCTACAGCTACGACCGCAACTTTTGCACCATTTCCAACTTGTAGATTAACTTCTCCTTTTCTTAGTCTCCTACTTATCTTGAACCCTTGCAACATATTGCAGATGTTATAACCACCGCCAGTATCTAATACCCACATTGAAGAATTAATAGTAGCTAAAAAAACCTTGAAAATACTTTTCATTAACGTCTCACCTTGTTTATTGTCCTTTAGAGTTGCAAGATACCCCTTGCAGTTTCTCTTCCAATGCCCTTTCTTCTTACAGTGAAAACATTCAGCATCATATACTGACTGCAAGATCAAATCTTCAGAAAGCTTACCAAGCTTGTACCCCAACTTCTCATGTTCTTCGGTAAGAACAATCACATGATTGACAAGGGGTCCAACTGGAGAGTTTTTAATGTCCAACCGTGTATTAACCATCTTCTTAAGATATTCAATGATTGCAGTTAGATCCATATTCTGATGTTTCCTCTAGAGTTCAGAACTCATAGAAGCGAGAATGATGCGTTTAATAGCAAGGCATTCTTCCAAGTATTTCTAATAAACCTTGGTGCCTTGAACGTCATTCTCTGGTGGGATTATCTTTGCAGGCTTATCGATCACATCAATGAGCTTTTCATGCATGAGAACAATTCTCAAATCTCTATACCAGTCATCAAAGTTTGGTCCAACCAACTTGTTGGTCTCAACTATTTCACGAAGTGATATAACATACATATTGAGAAATCTAAAATATAGAAAAGAAAAGGCAATAATATAAGAACATATTTACATATATTGTAAAGACATGGACTTTTATCTAAATGATATTTCCACTAATTATTTTAAACTATTTACCCTCATTGTAGTTTACGAAATCTTTCTTTCTGTTAGTGGAGTAAAGAAATCCTTTAACAATATGTATGCGCCCCTTGGAAGTCAAGTCGTTTCTCACATATATTTTAAAGGTAATTACTCTTACCAATTGTATCCCCATACAATTTCCTTAAATAGCTCTGTCAAATAGTCCCCTGGTAGTCAGGTCTATCCTATTGGCATAGTTGAGTTCAATCATCATGATAGCAAAGAACTTATTAAATTTTATACTCCCCGGGTAGTCCAGGCAACTAGTGTAAAATTGAATAATTCTTTCAATCCATACATCTATGTAATAAATAATTTTAATATATTCTCGAACTATAAGTCTCCTGGTAGTCAGGCCTCTCCTTATAAACAAGAAATAAGTAAAATTATTTACTTTGATGGATAGCTCTATAATAAAATATCTTATATTTTATTATTTAAAAACTCAAATTTTAGTAAGAGGGAATTGTTACTAAAATAACTTTTAATAACATGAAGATCAAATCATTTATAGCATGTGAATTTAGTTCAAGTTGTCTACATGCTTAGTCCTAAATTAATTTACATTACATGTAACAAATAACTCAAAATTATTTAATGAACAAGCATGTAACATAAAAAAGAAATTCAACACCTTCAAACATGTTTATCTTATATAACACATAAAATAATTCATGCCAGAAAACTTTTCACGACCCCACACCACCACGGTCGTGATGGCGCCTATCACAGTACTAGGCAAGCCGATTCAACACTAATAGCATAAAGGTCTTTTATAAATTCATTTCCAAATCAGTTAAGATCACAAGTCTTTCATTTTAATATAACAAAATACGCGGAAGAACAAATACGCAAATACATCCACGCTGCCCGATCCCGGTGTCACTAGCCATGAGCCACTAAGATACTGTCCAATACTATCTACACAATATAAGAAAAGACTGAAATAAATAACACTAAGGATAGGAAGGAGAAAGGCAGGGCTGCGAACGCCGTGCAGCTACCTTGCTATCTCCGAAAATACTCAGAAGTTGCTGAAGCTCTCACTCTGATGCTCTGGCACCTGGATCTGCACACAAGGTGCAGGGAGTAACGTGAGTACGCCAACTCAGTGAGTAACCAAAGTAAATAAAGGCTGAGTGCAGTGACGAGCGTTTAAATCATATACATAATCTAACATAGAATCTCAATAGAAATATCAAAGTCAAATCCGTAGTTCAATTTCCAAGCAGCTCGTAAAAATTCCAGTTTCAATGAAAGTTAATTAAAATATTTGTTCAATATTTTTCAATAGAAGCTCAGCATAAAAGAAGGGTGAAAACAGTAAGGTCATAAACAAGCCTCTCGGACAAAGTACCACTCGTATATATATATATATATATATATATATATATATATATATATATATATATATATATATGTCGGGCAAGCCTCTCAGTCACTCATGACTCAACTTTCATATTTCAGCACTCACACTCAGCACTCCTACTCAATAGACATCTCATAATAATAACCACTACGGCGTGCAGCCCGATCCGTAAGTATATATAGTCGACTGCGCTCACTGGGGGTGTGCAGACTCTGGAGGGGCTCCTACAGCCCAAGCGCTATATCGCTGCGGCGTGCAGCCCGATCCAACATATCGCTGCGGCATGCAGCCCGATCCAACATATCGTTGTGGCATGCAGCCCGATCCATATACATATAAATATCGCTGCGGCGTGCAGCCCGATCCAACATATCGCTGCAGCGTGAAGCCCGATCCATATACATATAAATATCGCTACGGCGTGCAGCCCGATCCATAAATATATATATAATCCTCACCATCAGGTCCTCGACCTCTCTTAGTTACCAACCTCTCTCAAAGATCCCGAAATTGGCCAAACCCGACCCCCGGGCCCACGTCTCGGAATCCGATAAAAATTAAATCATTAGAAACCTTATCCTCCCACGAGTTTACACATACCAAGAACATCAAAATCGGACCTCAAATGGCCCCTCAAATCCCCAATTTAAACTCTCCAATTACAAGCCCTAATTCTCCAATTTTTAACCCTTAAGTTCTACTAATTTCCTGTCTAATCAGTTAGAAATCACCATAGAATCGAGTATTGAGTTCAAAAACCTTACCTCCAAGTGTTATCCCTCGAATCCCTCTTCAATTCCTCTCATAAAGCTTCAAGTCCGAACACAAATGGTAGAAAAATGACCAAATTTCGCGAAGAGGGCCTTTTATACTTTCTGCCCAAGGATTTCCGCACATGCGGCTCATTTTCTCGCTTCTGCGGACCGCACCTGCGTTCATAATAACCGCATCTGCGGTTTTTTATTAATTCCTCAAGGCCGCATCTGCGCCAAGGCACCGCACCTGCGGTCGCGCAGATGCGCCCAACACACCGCACTTGCGGTTCTTCCTCTGAAGGCCAACTTCCGCATCTGCGGTCTCCTCCACGCACCTGCGACCTCGCACCCGCGGTCCCCAAGCCGCAGGTGCGGTTATGACAGAAAGAGCATCTGAAGCTGCTCAATTAAAATTCCAAACTTTCCGACAACCTTTCGAATTCATCCCGAGGCCCCCGGGACCTCAACCAAAAATACGAACAAGTCACATATCACTATTCAAACTTATTCAAACCTTCAGAACACTCAAAACAACATCGAAACATAAAATCACTCTCGGATTCAAGCCTAAGGATTTCAAAACTTTCGAATTCCGCAACCGATCCAAAAACCTATCAAACCTCATCCGAATGATCTAAAATTTTGCACACACGTCACGAATGACACAATAAACCTACTCCAATTTCTGGAACTCCAAACCGGCCCCGATATCAAGATTTCCACTACGAACCGGAAAAAGCCAAAATTCCAATTTCGTCAATTCAAGCCTAAATCTACCACGGACCTCCAAAATACATTCCGATCACGCTCCTAAGTCCCAAATCACCTAGCGAAGCTATCTGAACCATAAAAACCCAATTTCCGGTTGACTTTTCCAACTAAGAAGCCAACTTAAGAGACTAAGTGTCGCATTCCACTCCAAAACTACTCCAAACCAGAACCAACCAACACGATACGATGAAATGTAGCTGAACAACACATAAAAAGCAGAAATGGGGGAAACGGGGCTGTAACTCATGAAACGACCGGTCGGGTCGTTACGTCCTCCCCCTCTTAAACAAACGTTAGTCCTCGAACAAGTCAAGAAACATACCTGAAGCCTCAAATAGGTGTGGATATCTGCTCCGCATCTCCCGCTCGGTCTCCCAGGTAGCCTCCTCCACGGGCCGACCTCTCCACTGCACTTTCACTGAAGCTATATCCTTTGATCTCAATTTTCGGACTTGATGCCCCAAAATAGCTACTGGATCCACATCATAAGTCAAATCATCGTCTAAGTGAACCGTGCTGAAATCCAAAACATGAGACGGATCGCCAATATACTTTCGGAGTATAGATACATGAAATACCAAATGCACACTCGACAAGCTAAGTGGCAAAGCCAGTTCATAAGCCACCTCCCCAATCCTCCAAAGCACCTCAATTTACCATTCTTCCCAAATCTCATAACACCCTTCATGGGTGAAACCTTCAGTAGAACCTTCTCCCCAACCATGTAAGACACATCCCAAACCTTCCTGTCAACATAACTCTTCTGTCTTGATTGCGCTGTACGAAGCCGCTCCTGAATCACTTTCAACTTGTCCAAAGCATCCTGCACCAGGTTTGTACCCAAAAGCCTAGCCTCGCCCGGCTCAAACCAACCAACTGGAGATCTACACCGTCTCCCATATAAAGGCTCATATGGAGCCATCTGAATACTTGACTGATAGTTGTTATATGCAAACTCCGCGAGCGGTAGAAACTGATCCCATGAACCCCCAAAATCAATAACACAAGCGCGCAACATGTCCTCCAATATCTGAATAGTGCGCTCGGACTGCCCATCCGTCTGAGGATGAAAAGCTGTGCTCAACTCAACCTGAATACCCAACTCTCGCTGTACAGCTCTCCAAAATTGCGAAGTAAACTGAGTACCTCTGTATGAATTGATGGAAACTGGAATACCATGAAGGCGAACAGTCTCTCGGATGTAAATCTCTGCTAACCGCTCTGAAGAATAGGTAGTACACACAGGAATGAAGTGCGCGGACTTGGTCAGCCGATCCACAATCACCCAAATAGCGTCGAACTTCCTCAAAGTCCATGGGAGCCCAACTACAAAGTCCATGGTGATCCGCACCCACTTCCACTCTGGAATATCTAACCGTTGAAGCAAGCCACCCGGTCTCTGATGCTCATATTTTACGTGCTGACAATTGAGACACCGAGCTACAAATCCCATAATATCCTTCTTCATTCTCCTCCGGCAGTAATGCTGTCTCAAATCCTGATACATCTTTGCGACACCCGGATGGATGGAATACCGCGAGCTGTGGGCCTCCTCCAGAATCAACTCCCGAAGCCCATCTACATTAGGCACACATATTCGGCCTTGCATCCTCAATACCCCATCATTGCCAATAGTCACATCTCAGGCATTGTCGTGTTGAACCCTGTCCTTGAGGACAAGCAAATAAGGATCATCATACTGGCGCTCTCTGATACGATCAATCAAGGAAGACTGAGAAATCACACAAGCTAAGACCCGACTGGGCTTCGAAATATCCAACCTCACGAACCGATTGGCCAAGTCCTGAACATCAACTGCAAGAGGTCTCTCCCCAACATGAATATATGCAAAACTGCCCATACTCACCGCCTTCCTACTCAAAGCATCGGCCACTACATTGGCCTTCCCCGGATGGTACAAGATAGTGATATCATAGTCCTTTAGCAGCTCCAACCATCTCCGCTACCTCAAATTGAGATCCTTCTGCTTGAACAAGTGCTGGAGGCTACGATGATCACTGAACACCTCACAAGACACACCATACAGATAATGCCTCCAAATCTTCAACGCGTGAACAATGGATGCCAACTCTAGATCATGAATGAGGTAGTTCTTCTCATGGGGCTTCAACTGACGAGAAGCATAAGCAATCATTCTACCCTCCTAAATCAACACACACCCAATACCAACTCTCGAAGCATCACAATACACTATATATGAACCTGAAGCTGAAGGCAAAACTAACACTGGAGCTGTGGTCAAGGCAGTCTTGAGCTCGCCTCACACTCATCCCACCACCTGAATGGAGCACCCTTTTGAGTCAATTTGGTCAAGGGTGATGCTATAGATGAAAATCTATGAACGAACCGACGGTAGTATCCAGCCAAACCAAGAAAGCTACGAATCTCTGTGGCTGAGGACGGTTTGGGCCAACTCTGAACCGCCTCTATGTTCTTCGGATCAACCTTAATACCCTCGCTGGACACCACGTGCCCCAAGAAAGCCACTGAATTGAGCCAAAACTCACACTTGGAGAACTTTGCATAAAGTTTCTCCTCCCTCAACCACTGCAACACCACTCTCAAATGCTCCACGTGCTCCTCTTGACTACGCGAGTACACCAGAATATCATCAATGAATACAATGACAAATGAGTCGAGATAAGGCCGAAACACGCTGTTCATCAAATGCATGAACGCTGCTGGGGCATTGGTCAGCCCAAAAGACATCACAAGGAACTCATAATGACCATATCGGGTCCTGAAAGTCATCTTAAGAATATCCGAGTCCCTGATCTTCAACTGGTGATACCCTGACCGGAGATCAATCTTGGAGAACACCCTCGCTCCCTGAAGCTGGTCAAATAGATCATCAATACGAGGCAAAGAATACTTGTTCTTGATTGTAACTTTGTTCAACTGCCTGTAATCAATGCACATCCTCATCGTGCCATCCTTCTTCTTTACAAATAGAACAGGCACACCCCAAGGCGACACACTAGGCCGAATAAACCCCTTATCAAGGAGTTCCTGAAGCTGCTCCTTCAATTCCTTCAACTCCGCCGGTGCCATACGATACAGTGGAATAGAAATGGGTTGCGTTCCCGACACTAGATCAATACTAAAATCAATATCCCTATCCGGGGGCATGCCTAGCAGGTCTGCAGGAATCACATCGGGAAAGTCCATCACTACCGGAACAGAATTAATACTAGGCGTCTCTGCACTGACATCCCTCACAAACGCTAAGTATGAAAGACAACCTTTCCCAACCATCCGCCGAGCCTTCAAAAATAAAATCACCCTACTGGGGACAAAATCAGTCGAACCTCGCCACTCAATCCATGGTACACCCAGCATAGCCAACGTCATTGTCTTAGCATGACATTCCAATATAGCCCGACACGGAGATAGCAAATCCATGCCTAATATCACATCAAAGTTCACAATACACAGCAACAAAAGGTCCACTCGGGTCTCCAAACCCCCAATAGTCACCACACATGACCGATATACGCGGTCCACAACAATAGTATCGCCCACCGGAGTAGATACACGAACAGAAGAAATAAGAGACTCACGGGGCATATCCGAATAACGAGCAAAATATGATGACACATATGAAAAGGTGGAACCAGGATCAAATAACACAGAGGCTTCTCTGCGGCAAACTGAGACAATACCTGTAATCACCGCATCTGAAGCAATCGCATCTGGTCTGGCTAGGAGGGCATAGAAATGAGCCTGACCACCACCGGATCGACCTCCCCCTCTAGGACGACCCCTAGCTGACTGACCCCCATCCCTAGCTGCCCCGGCAGGCGGTGAAGTAACTAGAGCTGAAGTCGAGGGCTGACTCCTCTGCTGAGATGGACCCTCAAGAAGACGAGGACACTGCCTCCTCATATGTCCAAACTCTCCGCACTCATAACAACTACCTGGTGTAGGGAACGGGGACTGAAGGGAACACCTAGTACCGGAATGACCAGTAGAAGGACCTGGCATAGAAGAGCCCTGAACTGATGGAGCACGGGACAAACTCTGGGCTGGTAGGTGCTAAGTAACGATTGAACCTGATGAGAACTGTGAGAACCATGGCCCGATGATGCCCCACGATGAACTGGGTGAGCCGACTGAGCATGTCTGAATGGACGGCCTCTACCGTATTGAAACTGACCTCTCGAAGGAACACCACCAAAACTACCAGATCCCCGAGGCTTCTTGGCCTCCCTCTCATCTTGCTCCTAGCGACGAACTGACTCAATCTCACGGGCAATGTCAACAACCTCCTCAAGAGTAGCACCTGGCACCCTCTCTCTGGTCATGAGAATCCGAAGCTGATATGTGAGGCCATCAACGAACCTCCTGATCCTCTCTCTATCCGTAGGAACCAACCAAACAACATGACAAGCTAACTCCGAGAACCTCATCTCATATTGCGTCACAGTCGTATCACCCTGACGCAACTGCTCGAACTGCCTGTGCAGCTCCTCCCAGCGAGACTGTGGCACATACTTCTCCAAAAAGAGAGCGGAGAACTGCTGCCAGGTAAGGGGCGCTGCACCAATAGGCCTATGCCTCTCATTAGCCTCCCACCAAGTGAAGGCAGCTTTAGAAACCTGAAAAGTAGTAAATGCGACCTCACTAGTCTCCAGAATACCCGTTGTATGAAGAATCCTCTGACACTTGTCCAAGAAACCCTGGGCATCCTCGCATGCACCAATGAAAGTAAGAGGCTGAAATCTACCAAACCTCTCCAATCGATACTGCTCGTCCTCAGGCATAACTGGTACTACAAAAT
This sequence comes from Nicotiana attenuata, assembly GCF_001879085.1. Lineage (NCBI taxonomy): Eukaryota > Viridiplantae > Streptophyta > Magnoliopsida > Solanales > Solanaceae > Nicotiana > Nicotiana attenuata. The sequence goes on from NC_031989.1 coordinate 20,317,614, forward strand.
CTTGAGCAGGTGCAACCGACTGGGCTGGTGGTGCCTCCGGTGTCTGCAATCCCTGAAGATCCTGGTCGGGTGTGCGGGCGGCGGGAGTTTAGTGCCTCCCCGGCCTAAGAAGTGGCTGCTGTAATAGAAACTGCGACCGCCTGAGCAAGACTAGTGCACACATCAAGATCTGAGCTAAGGTCTCCTGAAGACCCAGAATAACAATAGGCACAACGGGTGCCTGAGCTGGCCCCGCTAGAGCACCCCCCATTGGAATCTGATCATGAACTGGGGCGACTGGTGGATCTGCAGGTGCTGCCCCATCTGCCGTACGGGCTACACCTTTGCCCCTACAACGGCCTCGACCGCGGCCTCGACCTCTAATGGCCCCAACTGGTGGTCGTCCGTCCTGACTGGTAGCACGTGTCCTCACCATCTGTGAGAGAATAGAATAGCAGAAGTTTAGTACTAGAATCAACAGATTCGCACGACAGGAATTTCAAGAATGTGAAGTTTTTCCTAAAGGTTCCGCAGCCTCCCAAGGATAAGTACAGACATCTCCGTACTGATCCGCCAGACTCTACTAAACCGGCTCATGACCCGTGAGACCTATGTAACCTAGGCTCTGATACTAACTTGTCACGACCCTAACCCCCCCGGTCGTGATGTCACCTATCGAAGTACAGCCGACTTACCACTAATAACATAAAGGTCTTTTATAAATTCATTTCCAAATCAGTTAAGATCACAAGTCTTCCATTTTAATATAACAAAATATGCGGAAGAACAAATACGTAAATACATCCATGTCGCTCGATCCCGGTGTCACTAGTCATGAGCCACTAAGATACTGTCTAATAATGTCTACTCAATACGAGAAAAGACTGAAATAAATAACACTAAGGATAGAAGGAGATAGGCAGGGTTGCAAACGCCATGCAGCTACCTTGCTATCTCCGAAAATACTTAGAAGCTGCTGAAGCTCTCACTCTAATGCTATGGCACCTGGATCTGCACACAAGGTGCAGCGACTAACTTGAGTACGCCAACTCAGTAAGTAACCAAAGTAAATAAAGGCTGAGTGCAGTGACGAGCGTTTAAATCATAATAATCTAACGTAAAATCTCAACAGAAATATCAAAGTCAAATCCGTAGTTCAATTTCCAAGCAGCTCGTAAAAATTCCAGTTTCAATGAAAGTTAATTAAAATCTTTGTTCAATATTTTCAATAGAGGCTCAGCATAAGAGAAGGGTGAAAACAGTAAGTTCACAAACAATCCCCTCGGATAAATTATTACTCGTATATATATAGCCTCTCGGGTAAGCCTCTCAGTCACTCGTGACTCAACTTTCATCAATCAGCACTCAAACTCAGCACTCTCGCTCAATAGACATCTCATAATAATAACCGTTGCGGCGTACAGCCCGATCCGTAAATATATATAGTCGACTGCGCGTATTGGGGGTGTGCAGACTCCGGAGGGGCTCCTACATCCCAAGCGCTATATCGCTGCGGTGTACAGCCAGATCCAACGTATCGCTGCGGCGTGCAGCCCGATCCATATACATATAAATATCGTTGCGGCGTGCAGCCCGATCCATAAATATATATAATCCTCACCATCAGGTTCTCGACCTCTCTCAATTGCCAACTCACAGCCACTCGGGCATTTCAGTAAAATTTCAGGGAACTCAGCCCAAACAACTTTCATATATTTAAAACAGAGTAACGAAACTGAATCAAAAGTAAACAGGTAAAAATCATGACTGAGGATATGCTTTCGAATCAAAACAGTGTGAGGAAAGTAGTAAAATACCCCTGAGGGTCCAAACAGTTCGGCACAAGGCCCCATACATGGCATTCAGCCCAAATTAACAGATTCATTTCTAAAATACATAGATATCATATAGAGTTTATCAAAATAAGCAACTCTACAGTTACTACAGGACGGACCAAGTCACAATCCTTACCGGTGCACGCCCACACTGTAACGACCCAGCCGGTCGTTTTGAGAATTTAAGCTCTATTCAGCGGAGTAAGGTCTAGAACAGCTTCATAATATGAGTATAGACTTGTGTGCATGGTTGAATTCAGTTTTCGGATAAATCAGAGTTAAATTGGAAGAAGGAACCTAGTTTTGGAAGTCTAACCAATGAAAATTTGACCGGAATTGGACTTTTGAGTAAACGGCCCCGGAATGGGTCGTGGGTGATCTCAACAGCTTTGTATGGTGATTTTGGACCTAGGCGCGCGTTCGGATTCGGATTTGGAAGTCCGTAGGGTAATTTGAGGTGTTTCGGCGAAAGTTGAAAAAGTTGAAGTTTGGCAGAATGGAGAGGTTTGACTCATAGTTGACTTTTGTGATATCGGGGTTGGAATGCGATTCCGAGAGTTGGAACAGCTCCGTTATGTCATTTTGGACTTGCCTGCAAAATTTGGCGTCATTCCGGATTGATTTGATAGGTTTCGGCACGAGTTTAGAAATTTGAAGATTTGAAAGTTCATAAATTCGATTTATGGTTTGATTCGTTGTTTCGGTGTTGTTTAATGTGATTCGTAACCTCAAACAAGTTCGTGTTAGGTTATGTGACTTGTTTATGTGTTTAGACGGGGTCCCGGGGGCCTTGGGTGTGTTCCGGGTGGGCCACGGGTCATTTTTTCCTATATTTGAACTGTTGTTCTGCTATCTGGTGTTTCCTTCTATGCGATCGCATAGGCATAGTCGCGATCGCATAGAGTTAAATTTCTGCTGCACTGACCCGATTTTGGAAGCTTATATCTCATAATCTATAAGGAATTTGAAGATGATCCAAAAATGGAAGTTGTAGCCCTTGATGTCTAGTTTTCAGAAAGTTAAACCAATTATAATTTGGAGTTTTGTACAAAAAGTTATGACCATTATACTAGAGGATGCCCGAAAAAGTTGGAGAAGGCTGTTGGAAAATTTGTTCTACGCGATCGCGGAGGAATGGACGCGATCGCATAGGGTAAAAGAAGGGCTGGAAAATTTCGTGCTTCGCTATCGCATCAGTTTGTCCGCGATAGCATAGGGTAAAAATCTGGGCAGACAGAATATATTCCAAAATCGAGGGTTTCACCATTTTTATCATATTTTGACTTGTAGACCTCGGTTTTGAGCGGTCTTGGTGGGTTCTTCAGCTAATTCGATTGGGTAAGTGTTCTTCACTGAGACTTAAATATATTACATGAATTAGTCTTTTATTTTATCATTTAAATTGTGTTTTTAGTTAGGGAAAATGTTGGGTTTTGAAGAAAATTTTCAAAACGAAATTTCATGATTTGAGGGATGAAATGGTATCAGAATTTGGTAATTTTTGTATGGTTGAACTCATATTGGAATGAGTATTCGGATTTTGTAAAATTTGTCGGGTTTCGAGGTGCAGGCCCGGGGGTCGACTTTTGGACCGATTTTTAGATTTTTGTTAAAGATTTAAACTTTAGGATCCGGAATAGTTTCTTATGTGTTTTATTTGTGCTTTGAAGTTAATTTGGTTAGATTTGAGCCGTCCGGAGATCTTTTCACCCGTGAAGTGCATTCTTGAGTATTGGTGTGTCATCTTTGAGGTAAGTATCTTGCCTAACCTTGTGTGGGGGACTTCCCCTTAGTATTTGAGTCTTCTATGTTGATTGTAGTTCGTGTACGCAAGGTGACGAGTGCGTGCTCGGACTTATTTGTGGAAAAATTTGCCTTTTAGGGTTCTTAGGTCTTTATATTCACTTGTAGGAATGTGTTCTTGACATGACTGAGTTTCCTATTTATTGGTTTCACCTCCACATGCTTAATTGGAATTAGTTGCTTCATAATTCATTCTCATTGCCTAATTGACTCCTAATTGATTAAATTGAAGAATTTCGCCTCTCCTATTGTCATTCTATCTCATCATAGTTGCTTATCTTATTTGAGAATTATTATTACCCATCTTGAAATTGTTTAGTCTTAAGTGAAGCTAAAGATCATTTTTCCCTAATTGTATTGTGGGATAACCTCGAAATTTGTCCAACCTTAAAAGGAGTTAGATAACCAATATCTTTGTTGGCTCGCCCTTATTTGGGACTACTTGACTCGTGTTGATTTTCCTTGTTATTGACTTGTATATTGTGGGATCGTCACTATACGTTAGTTTTCCCGTGTTGAACTGTTCCCTTTATGACAGCGTTCTTTTTTGTGGTTAAATCCTTGTGAGTTGGTTCTATCGTTTCCTTGTGATTACGGTCCTTGAGTTGACTATTTGTCTTAGCTTGAATTATTGTCATTTTTGTTGTTGTTATATGTATCGTGGTGATGTACGAGCTTTCTGTTGTGCTGTGACTGTTATTTCTGTATGTTGCGATGTGTATTTACTGTGGGACTACGGGACGATATCCCTGGAGATCCCCCCCTGCATGTTTACTTTGGGACTACGGATCGGTATTTCGGGAGATCCCCCTGCATGTTTACTTTTGGGACTACGGGACTGCACCCGGGAGATCCCCTGCGCATTATGAGATGGACTACGGCATGACACCCGGGAGATCCACTGGATATTTATATTTGGACTACGGGATGGTATCCCGGGAGATCCTCTGTACATTTATATTTGGACTACGGGACGGTATCCCAGGAGATCCTCTATACATTTACGTTTGGGACTACGGGATGGTATCCTGGGAGATCCCCTGTTATTATCAATGTGTTCTGAGATGTTGTTTTCATTGATCCTATCCCCGTGTAAACAGTATATGTGATGTCCGTTCTTGTCCTTATGCTTACTAGCTGGTATGAACTATGTTAGGACACTTGCACAAGCATACACGTGGCTAAGCACCCTTAACGGATAGGAGCCTCCTTGAGATTTCTGAATATAGACGCACACCTTTATTTATTTTTCCTTCCATGTGAGAATGACTCTTTTGGGCACGTGAGTTGTTAGTATGATTTTGAGGTGTGATGAGGGCACATGATGCCAAGTGTTAGGGTTCACGTATTGAGACCCGTATTGTATGATTATGAGATGAGGTGTCACAGGGTGACTTATATTCGAAGGTTATTTATTTGAAAAGGTTATATTCGAAAGGTATTCATTATTAGAGGACTATTTCAGAAAAATGTTTACTTGAAGAAGTATAATTCGAAATGTTTTTATCAATTGAAAGATTTGACTAATTGATTGAAGTTGTTGGCTATGACCTAATATGGAAGCTGCCGTAGTTGTTGAGTTATGACCTGTCCTTACTGTATTTGTGAATTTCGAATTCGGGTTGTATTTTTTTTTGTTCACTTTTATGAGCTTTATTATGGTTTTCCACCGTTAGTTGCTGTTTCCATCCCTTATTGTAGTTACTGTATTGATAGCAATATCGCGTATCCTTTATATAGATATCACGTTCGGTTGTTTCTATACTTATACTTGTTCTGCTTATTAGACCAGTGGGTGTCTTGACTGTTCCTCGTGTCATGACCCTAACCCCGAACCTGGTCGTGATGGCGCCTCTCGTGAAGACAAGGCCAGCCGACACTTCCCATTTTCCCATTTTCACAGATAAGCATTTAAGAACAGTTTAAACATGATAAAACAATCCGAAATAACTGATAATAACATAAATACGCGGAAGAATCACCCATACACAGCCCTAACCGGGGTGTCACTAGTCATGAGCATCTAAAAGACATAACAGAATTCTGATAAATCCATAGCTAGTACAATGACTGAAAGGAAATAGAGACAATAAAGGAGTAGAGACACGGGGCTGCGGACCTCAACAACTACCTCGTAATCTCCGAAAGCCCGCCTGAATCTGGAGGAATCAGCACTCGAGAGCGGGACCAGATACGCCAGAATCTGCACACGGGGGTGCCGTGTGCAGGGAGTGAAGTGAGTACTCCAACTCAGTGAGTAACAAATGTAAATAATGACTGAAAGTAAGAAAACACGTAAGGCACAAGGCATTCTATGATGAAGCAGTAAAATCATTTAAAAGCAGTAAACTAGTGGAAAACACAAGTAAAATCCTCTTTCAACAAGTAAACAGGTAATTGACAGACAATTAAAGTGCAGTAAATAAATAGAAGCTCGCCCCTCGGGCACAGTATCACCATATCCGCCCCTTGGGCAACATCTCAGAACAATAACAGCCCTTCGGGCTCAATCTCACATCACACTGGGTACCCGCGCTCACTAGGGGTGTGCAGACTCCTGGAGGGGCCCCTTACGGCCCAAGCGCAATAACAAGCCATCTCGTGGCATCAAAACTAGGCCCTCGGCCTCATATCAATCAAGCCACCTCGTGGCGTACATATCTCGGGCCCTCGGCCTCAAATCAGTATCAGTGTCTCCTCACAACATAGGCCCTCGGCCTTACTCAGTCAAAAATACTCACAAGCCCCTCGGGAAATAGTAAAATAGTGTTTCTCAGCCCAAAACATCATTTAAATTATCATTTAAGTCTCAAAACTGAGTAAAAAAGGCTGAGTAGTAAAATAGTGGAAAATAACCTGACTGAGTTCAAATAGTAATTCAAAACAGTGAGGAAATATCAATAAAAAGCCCCGAAGGGTTCAAATAATTGGCACGAAGCCCAAATATGACATTTAGCCCAAATCATAGTGGTAGCAAATAAGTATCAGTCAAATACGCGGTAAAATCATCAACCGGGACGGACCAAGTCACGATCCCCAATAGTGTACGACCCTACGCTCGTCAACAAGCGTGTGTCCCACCTCAACATAGCACTACGATGTGCAATCCGGGATTTCAAACCCTAAAGACATCATTTACAATCATTACTCACCTCGAACCGGCTAAATCTCTAGCTCGCGACGCCCTTGCCCTTCGAATTGGCCTCCACGCGCGTCGAATCTATCCAAAATCAGAACGAAGACGTCAAAATATGCTAAGGGAACAAAGCCCAAGTGAAAATAATCGAAAAATATCAAAAATTCCGAAATTAGCAAAATCCGAGCCTCGGGCCCACTTCTCGAAACTCAGAAATTTTTACACCAACGGATTCCTTATCTCCCCACGAGTTCATACATATCAAAATTACTAAAATCGGAGTCCAAATGACCCCTCAAATCCCCATTTAAAGGCTTCTTAAACCCAAGCCCTAATCCTCCATTATTAGTCCTTTAATTCCTTTAATTTCAGTCTTAATCCATGAAATATTACCATAGAAGTGTGTTTTTGGTCCAAAAATCCTTACCTTAACGAAGTCTCTTGATTTCTCTCTTCAGAATCGCCCAAAAAGCTCCAAGGTCGAAGGCAACAATGGTGAAATAACCCAAAATCGCAGAATGAAATAACATATATGGTCTGCCCAGGCCTTTCCGCATCTGCGGTAAAAAATCCGCTTTTGCGGTACCGCATTTGCGGTCTAACCAACTGCTTCTGCGGAATTCACTTAAGGGACCAAAACTGCATCTGCGGTGCACTCGCCGCATTTGCGGCTCCGCAGGTGCGGGCCCTCTACCGCATCTGCGGTTCCAGACATTTCTTCCAAAACTGCTTCTGTGGTTCTTCTCCCGCATATGCGACACCGCACCTGCGGTCCCCAAACCGCAGGTGCGAAAACACCAGAAGCAGCAAATTTTCTACAATCTCTCAAGTCCCAAATCTTCCCGTTAACCATCCGAATTCACCCCGAGGCCCCCGGGACCTCAACCAAAAGCACCAACACATCCTAAAACCTTATTCAAACTTGTTCCAATCCTTAAGACACCTCAAACAACATCAAATCACCCGAAACACATCGAATTCAAGCCTAAGTTTCAAAAATCTTCCAAAATACGCTTTTGATAAAAAACCCAACCAAACCTCGTCCGAATGACCTGATATTTTGCACACACATCCCAAATCACATAACGAAGCTACTACAACTCTCGAAATTCCATTCTGACCCTTATATCAAAATCTCGCCTACCCACCAGAAATCGCCAAAATATCAACTTCGCCAATTCAAGCCTAAATCTACTCCGGACCTCCAAAACCCATTCCGATCACACTCCTAAGTCATAAATCACCTCCCGAAGCTAATCGAACCATCGGAACTCACATCCGAGCCCTCTAACACATAAGTCAACATCCGGTTGACTTTTCCAACTTAAGCCTTCCTAAAAGAGACTAAGTGTCTCAAACTTCACCAAAACCAATCCGAATCCAATTCGACCAACTCGATTCCTCAAAACACGGATAAACAAGGCATAAAGAAGCAGAAATGGGGGAAATGGAGCGGTAACTCATGAGACGACCGATCGGGTCGTCACATCCTCCCCAGCTTAAATAAACGTTCATCCTCGAACGAGTCAAGAAACATACCTGAAGCCTCAAACAGGTGAGGATATCTGCTCCGCATCTCCCGCTCGGTCTCCCAGGTAGCCTCCTCCACGGGCCGACCTCTCCACTGCACCTTCATCGAAGCTATATCTTTTGATCTCAACTTCCAACCATGACGCTCCAGAATAGTTGTTGGCTCCACATCATAAGTCAAATCACCCTCCAACTGAACCGTGCTGAAATCCAGAACATGAGACGGATCTCCAATGTACTTCCGGAGCATAGAAACACGGAACACTGGGTGCACACTCGACAAGCTGGGTGGCAAAGCAAGCTCATAAGCCACCTCTCCAATCCTCCGAAGTACCTCAAAAGGCCCAATGAACCGCGGACTCAACTTCCCCTTCTTTCCAAATCTCATAGCACCTTTTGTGGGCGAGACTTTCAACAGAACCTTCTCACCGACCATGAAGGACACATCTCTAACCTTCCTGTCAGCATAACTCTTTTGCCTCGACTTTGCTGTACGAAGCCTCTCCTGAATCACCTTCACTTTATCTAAGGCATCCTGAACCAAATCTGTCCCCAATAGCCTAGCCTCACCGGGCTCAAACCAACCAACTGAAGATCTACACCGCCTCCCGTACGAAGCCTCGTATGGAGCCATCTGAATGCTCGACTGGTAGCTGTTGTTATAAACAAACTCTGCAAGCGGTAGAAACTGGTCCCATGACCCTCCGAAATCATTAACACAAGCGCGTAGCATATCCTCCAATATCTGAATAGTGCGCTCAGACTGCCCGTCTGTCTGAGGGTGAAAAGCTGTGCTCAACTGCACCTGAGTACCCAACTCTCGCTGAACAGACTTCCAAAACTAGGAAGTAAATTGAGTGCTCCGATCTGAAATGATGGAAACTGGGACACCATGCAACCGAACAATCTCCCGAATATATATCTCTGCCAACCGCTCTGAAGAATAAGTAGTACAGATAGGAACGAAGTGCACGGACTTGGTCAGCCTATCCATAATCACCCAAATAGCATCGAACTTCTTCAAAGTCCGAGGGAGTCCAACTACGAAGTCCATAGAGATCCTCTCCCACTCCCACTCTGGAATATCCATCCTCTGAAGCAAGCCACCCGGCCTCTGATGCTCATATTTCACCTGTTGACAATTGAGACACCGAGCTACAAACCCCACAATATCTTTCTTCATTCTCCGCCACCAGTAATGCTGTCTAAGATCCTGATACATCTTCGCAGCTCCTGGATGAATAGAATACCGCGAGCTATGGGCCTCCTCCAGAATCAGTTCCCGAAGCCCATCTACATTGGGCACACAAATCCGGCCTGCATCCTCAATACTCCATCATCTCCAATAGACACATCTCTGGCATCATCATGCTGAACTCTGTCCCTAAGGACGAGCAAATGTGGATCATCAAACTGGCGCTCTCTGATGCGCTCATATAGGGAAGACCGAGAAACCACACAAGCCAATATCCGACTGGGCTCCGAAATATCCAACCTCACGAACCGATTGGACAAAGCCTGAACATCAACCGCAAGAGGTCTCTCCCCAACTGGAAGGTATGCCAAACTCCCCATACTCACTGCCTTTCGGCTCAAAGCATCGGCCACCACATTGGCCTTTCCCGGATGGTACAATATAGTGATGTCATAATCCTTAAGTAACTCCAACCATCTCCGCTGCCTCAAATTAAGATCCTTTTGCTTGAACAAATGCTGAAGGCTGCGATGATCAGTGAATACCTCACAAGACACGCCATACAAGTAATGCCTCCAAATCTTCAATGCGTGAACTATGGCAGCCAACTCCAAATCATGAACGGGGTAGTTCTTCTCATGGGGCTTCAACTGACGAGAAGCATAAGCAATAACTCTACCCTCCTGCATCAACACACAACCGATCCCTACTCTCGAAGCATCACAATACACGGTATATAAACCTGAAGCTGATGGCAAAACCAACACTGGAGCTGTGGTCAAAGTTGTCTTGAGCTTCTGAAAGCTCTCCTCACACTCGTCCGACCATACAAATGAAACACCCTTCTGAGTCAACTTGGTCAAGGGCGATGCGATAGATGAGAATCCCTGAACAAACCGGCGATAATAGCCTGCCAAACCAAGAAAACTATGAATCTCTGTGGCTGAGGACGGTCTGGGCCAACTATGCACCGCCTCTATCTTCTTTGGATCAACCTGAATACCCTCACTGGACACCACATGTCCCAAGAATGCCACTGAAGTGAGCCAAAACTCACACTTGGAGAACTTTGCATAAAGCTTCTCCTCCCTCAATCTCTGCAACACAACCCTCAAATGCTCCGCGTGCTCCTCCTGACTACGCGAATATACCAGGATATCATCAATGAAAACTATGACAAATGAGTCAAGATAAGGCTGGAACACGCTGTTCATCAGATGCATGAACGCTGCTAGGGCATTGGCTAGCCCAAAAGACATAATCAGGAACTCATAGTGACCATATCTGGTCCTGAAGGCCGTCTTAAGAATATCCGAATCCCTAATCTTCAACTGGTGATAACCCGAACGAAGATCAATCTTGGAGAATACCCTCGCTCCCTGAAGCTGGTCGAATAAATCATCAATGCGAGGCAAAGGATACTTGTTCTTAACTGTTACCTTGTTTAATTGCCTATAATCAATGCACATTCTCATACTGCCATACTTTTTTTTCACAAACAGAACCGGCGCACCCCAAGGTGACACACTAGGCCGAATGAACCCCTTATCAAGGAGTTCCTGGAGCTGCTCCCTTAATTCCTTCAACTCCGCTGGTGCCATACGATACGGCAGAATAGAATGGGCTGAGTGCCCGGCACCAGGTCAATACCAAAATCAATATCCCTCTCCGGAGGCATGCCCGACAGGTCTGTAGGAAATACATCAGGGAAATCTCTCACAATTGGGACAGAATCAATACTGGGAGTCTCAGCTCCGACATCCCTCACAAAGGCAAGATACGAAAGACAACCCTTCCCAACCATACGCTGGGCTTTCAAGAAAGATATCACTCTGCTAGGAACATAATCAGTCACACCTCGCCACTCAATCCGTGGCACACCCGGAATAGCCAACGTGACTGTCTTGGCATGACAATCTAGAATAGCGCGACATGGAGATAGCCAATCCATGCCCAGAATGACATCGAAATCCGCTATACTCAATAATAAAAGATCAACTCGGGTCTCCAGACCCCCAATAGTCACCACACACTACCGGTACACACGGTCTACAACAACAATATCGCCCACTGAGGTAGATACATGAACAGGTAAAGTAAGAAACTCACGAGGAGTACCCAAATAGTGAGCAAAGTATGATGACACATAAGAATAGGTGGAACCGGGATCAAATAATGCAGAGGCATCTCTGTGGCAGACTGAAATAATACCTGTAATGACAGCATTAGAAGCAATGGCATCGGGTCTGCCTGGAAGAGCATAGAAACGGGCCTGACCCCCCCTGATCGACCTCCCCCTCTGGGGCGACCCCTGGCTGACTGATCCCCACCCCTAGCTGGCTCGGCGGGTGGTGGTGGAGCAACTGGCGCTGAAGCTGATGACTGACCCCTCTGCTGGGATGAACTAGCAACACGACGGGGATACTGTCTCAACATGTGGCCCATCTCGCCACACTCGTAATAAATCCTAGGTGCTGGAGAAGGGGACTGATTGGAACCCCTCGCACCGGAGTGACCAACAGATGCACTCGGCGTAGAAGAGCCCTAAACAGATAGAGCACGTGATGAGCTCTGAGCTGGGAGGGCACTAAGTGAAGAATGGACCTGGTGTGAACTGTGGGAACCATGACCCGATGATGCTCCTCGATAACCTAAGCGATCAGACTGACCCTGACGGAACTGTCAGCCTCTGCCGTGCTGGAACTGGCCCCTCGAAGGACCACCACTGTAGCTACCAGATCCTCGAGGCCTCTTGGCCTCCCTCTCCTCTCGCTCTTGGCGACGGACATACTCAATCTCCCTGGCAATATCCACAACCTCCTCGAATGTAGCACCAGTCACCCTCTCCCTAGTCATGAGAATACGGAGCTGGTATGTGAGGCCATCAACAAACCTCCTGATCCTCTCTCGATCTGTCGGGACCAACCAGATGGCATGACGAGCCAACTCAGAGAACCTCAACTCATACTGTGACACGGTCATCTCCCCCTGACGCAACCACTCAAACTGCCTACGCAGCTCCTCTCTGCGAGACTGCGGTACATACTTCTCTAGAAAGAGAACG
>NC_031989.1:20331254-20405905 GCF_001879085.1 Nicotiana attenuata
AAAATCAGAACGAAGACGTCAAAATATGCTAAGGGAACAAAGCCCAAGCGAAAATAATTGAAAAATACCAAAAATCCCGAAATTAGCAAAACCCGAGCCCCGGGCCCACTTCTCCAAACTCAGAAATTTTTACACCAACGGATTCCTTATCTCCCCACGAGTTCATACATATCAAAATTACTAAAATCGGAGTCCAAATGACCCCTCAAATCCCCATTTAAAGGCTTCTTACACCCAAGCCCTAATCCTCCATTTTTAGTCCTTAATTCCTTTAATTTCAGTCTTATCCATGAAATATTACCATAGAAGTGTGTTTTTGGTCCAAAAATCCTTACCTTAAAGAAGTCTCTTGATTTCTCTCTTCAGAATCGCCCAAAAAGCTCCAAGGTCGAAGGCAACAATGGTGAATAACCCAAAATCGCGGAATGAAATAACATATATGGTCTGCCCAGGCCTTTCCGCATCTGCGGTCAAAAATCCGCTTCTGCGGTACCGCATTTGCGGTCTAACCAACCGCTTCTGTGGAATTCACTTAAGGGACCAGAACCGCATCTGCGGTGCACTCGCCGCATCTGCGGCTCCGCAGGTGCAGGCCCTCTACTGCATCTGCGATTCCAGACATTTCTTCCAAAACCGCTTCTGCGGTTCTTCTCCCGCATATGCGACACCGCACCTGCGGTCCCCAAACCGCAGGTGCGAAAACACCAGAAGCAGCAAATTTTCTGCATTCTCTCAAGTCCCAAATCTTCCCGTTAACCATCCGAATTCACCCCGAGGCCCCCGGGACCTCAACCAAAAGCACCAACACATCCTAAAACCTTATTCAAACTTGTTCCGATCCTCAAAACACCTCAAACAACATCAAATCACCCGAAACACATCGAATTCAAGCCTAAGTTTCTAAAATCTTCCAAAATACACTTTTGATCAAAAACCCAACCAAACCTCGTCCGAATGACTTAAAATTTTGCACACACATCCCAAATCACATAACGAAGCTAATGCAACTCTCGGAATTCCATTCCGACCCTTATATCAAAATCTCGCCTACCCACCGAAAATCGCCAAAATATCAACTTCGCCAATTCAAGCCTAAATCTACTCCGGACCTCCAAAACCCATTCCGATCACACTCCTAAGTCATAAATCACCTCCCGAAGCTAACCGAACCATCGGAACTCACATCCGAGCCCTCTAACACATAAGTCAACATCCGGTTGACTTTTCTAACTTAAGCCTTCCTAAAAGAGACTAAGTGTCTCAAACTTCACCAAAACCAATCCGAATCCAATCCGACCAACCCGATACCTCAAAACACGGATAAACAAGGCATAAAGAGGCAGAAATGGGGGAAACGGAGCGGTAACTCATGAGACGACCGGTCGGGTCGTCAAACCTCGTCACTACTCCACCGAGGTTAGTCTTGATACTTGCTGGGCACCGCTGTGGTGTGCTCATACTACACTTTTGCATATTTTTTTTGTGCAGATCCAGGTATTGTTCGCTAGTAGCTATTCGAATTCTTGCTGAGGTGACTCAAGGTAGCCCTGCTGCTGCGTCCGCAGGCTTCAGAGTCACCTTCCTATTTTATATTCACACTGTTGTACTTATTTCCATTCGGTTGTGTTTAGAAGTTGTAGTGAAACTCCGTAGAGCTTATGACTTGTACTACCGGATTTTGGGAAGTTGTTCATTGTTTAAAAGATTTATCTCAGAAGAATTCTAGCTGCTATTAGTTATTGTTGTTATTCAGCATTTTAGTAGGCTTACCTAGTCCTTAAGACTAGGTGCCATCACGAAATCCAACGGAGGGAAAAATTGGGTCGTGACACACACGCCCGTCACCTAGCATGTACGTCACCTCATTTATCAAAACAGTATGAAATTCTGGGGTTTCATACCCTCAAGTCTAGATTTACAATCGTTACTTACCTCAAACCGGATGAAAACCTACTACGCGATGCCTTTGCCACTCGACTCGGCCTCAAATCGCCCCATATCTATCCAAAATTAGAACCATAACATCAATATATACTAAAGAAATAAAGCCCACGCGAAAATAATCAAATTACATAAAAAATCCCAAAATTGGCCAAACCCGACCCCCGAGCCCACGTCTCAGAATCCCATAAAAATCACATCATTAGAAACGTTATCCTCCCACGAGTCTACACATACCAAGAACATTAAAATCGGACCTCAAATGGCCCCTCAAATCCCCAATTTAAACTCTCCGATTACAAGCCCTAATTCTCCAATTTTTAACCCTTAGATTCCACTAATTTCATGTCTAATCAGATAGAAACCACCATAGAATTGAGTATTGAGTTCAAAAACCTTACCTCCATGTGTTATCCCTCGAATCCCTCTTCAATTCCTCTCAAAAAGCTCCAAGTCCGAACACAAATGGTCGAAAAATGACCAAATTTCGCGAAGAGGGCCTTTTATACTTTCTGCCCAGGGATTTCTGCACCTGCGACTCATTTTCTCGCTTCTGCGGACCGTACCTGTGGTCATAATAACCGCATCTGCGGTTTTTCATTAATTCCTCAGGGCAGCATCTACGCCCAGGCACCGCACCTGCGGTCCCGCAGATGCGCCCAACACACCGCACCTGCGGTTCTTCCTCTAAAGGCCAACTTCCGCATCTGCGGTCTCCTCCACGCACCTGCGACCTCGCACCTGCGGTCCCCAAGCCGCAGGTGCGGTTATGACAGAAACAGCAGCTAAAGGTGCTCAACTAAAATTTCAAACTTTCCGACAACCTTCCGAATTCATCCCGACAACCTTCGGATTCAAGCCTAAGGATTTCAAAACTTCCGAATTCCGCAACCGATCCAAAAACCTATCAAACTTCATCCAAATGACCTGAAATGTTGCACACACGTCACAAATGATACAACGAACCTACTCCAATTTCCGGAACTCCAATCCGACCCCGATATCAAGATTTCCACTACCAACTGAAAAACGCCAAAATTTCAATTTCGCCAATTCAAGCCTAAATCTACCACGGACCTCCAAAATACATTCCGATCATGCTCCAAAGTCCCAAATCACCTAACGAAGCTATTCGAACCATAAAAACCCCATTCCGAGATCATGTACCCACAAGTCAACTTCCGATTGACTTTTCCAACTAAGAAGCCAACTTAAGAGACTAAGTGTCTCATTCCACTCCAAAACTACTCCAAACCCGAACCAACCAACACGATACGATGAAATGTAGCTGAACAACACATAAAGAAGTAGAAATGGGGGAAACGAGGTTGTAACTCATGAAACGACCGACCGGGTCGTTACAAAACTATTATTAATTAACATCTCATGAACTAATAACAATTAAAATAACAGTAAAATCCAATAATCTATCATAGATTACCGTCGTATCTAATACATAAATTTCAAATTTTTTTCAAGTTACGAACTATCTCAATGTTTAACTTATATGTATATATATTTTATTCACAATAAATTTATATCAATTCATATGTATTCAAATAATTTGACTATTGCATAAGACACGTGTATTATGGTTTGACTCTTCAAATACAATCTTAAAATATTTCGTAAATAAATTTTAGACACAATAAACCACGGCTCTGATACCACTGAAGGATTGCGTATAGGTGTTCGCAACACGCAGCGGAAGACAATAATAATCCTAGATAGATCTTTTCGTGTTTAAAATTTATTTACATATCAAAGATCGGATCTGAGACGTACCTGGTGAAGAGAGTCTTGTTTCAAAAATTCTTCGATAGTGCGAAGACTCTATACGTATCCACACCGAGACCAATCCTTACTATCAACNTATATATATATATATATATATATATATATATATATATATATATATATATATATAAAATAAATCACCAATTCTTTCCCTATTTGGTTGGGGAAAACCAAAGGCGGTGATTTATGAGACCAATTCTCAAGTGAACCTTTCCATAGATTGTCTATTTAAAAACATAAATCCTATTCTCAATAGGATGAGCGGCGTAAAAATTGCACGGGGCGCCCTATTTGATCGCCCCCATTTAACCTATACCCATTTTTTTTAAAACTTTTAACTTGTACCCACTTCTTAAATAACTTCAGCCCCTTTCTCCTTCTTCTTCTCCTCCTTCGTTTTCTTCTTCTTCTGAAACTGAGTTGTCAAGCAAAACTATTCCGTATTTTCATAATCTCTGATCTTGCAATGAGCTGAGCCCGTAGTTCAATCTCAAGTTGCTGCAACTCTTCTTTTTCTTTTACCACAGTATGTAGTCTCTGAAGAATATCATTGCCCGAACTTCCATCAATAGTAATTGAACAGAAGTCAAGAGCACGCCAATACAAATGTTTTGCTGGGTACTGCATTGTTTCTCTTCAGCCTAGTCTTAGCCTCATATGCAACAATGGCAGAAGCATTGTCAACATTAGATTATGAATCAAGAGCTGAAGTTTTCCAATTACAACACAAAAAACTTCAGCTCTAAAGCTGAAGTTTTTGTGTTGTAACTGGAAACTTCAGCTCTAGTATGTAATATTAATAGGTGGTAAAAAAACTTCAGCTCTAGTATGTAATAGTAATAGGTGGTAAAAAAATTTCAGCTCTAGAGCTGAAGTTTTTATTTTATAACTGGAAAGTTTCCCGATTACTAAACAAAAACTTATAAAATAAAACTTCAGCTCTAGAGCTGAAGTTTTTATTTTATAACTGGCAAACTTCAGCTCTAGAGCTAAAGTTTCCGGTTACTAAATAAAAACTTATAAAATAAAACTTCAGCTCTAGAGCTGAAGTTCGCGAGTTACAAAACAAAAACTTCAGCTCTAGAGCTGAACTTCAGGCCCGGCTACTAAAATGCTGAAGTTTTGTGTGATTGCCTTTGCTACTTCTGCCCCGGATGCTGAAGTTATGTGAAAAAGCGGGTACGCTTGCAATTTTTTTTGCAAAGCGGGCACAGATTAAAATGTGGCACAAAAAGCGGGTATAGATGCAAATGCCCCTGAGGCGGCAGACACGTCCTTTAAGGACTTCCCTGATGATCCAATTTGGATCTTCACAAACGAATCTTTGTTAATATTTACATATATCTTTATATAAATAAATATTAATTATAAGCACCAAATATATATATCACATATACATATTTCAAACCAAGAGATATAATTCATTCTATTCCAAATAGAAAACTTTAATTTATTCACAATATTAATTATATCCTCTGTGCTAGCAAAGAATATAATAATATTGCATTTAGACTAATAATTTAAATTATTTGACTAATTAAATTCTACAATTTAATTACCAAATAATAAAATAATTAATCCTTTAACAAAGAGCAGAACACTCGTTAGTGTGCGACCCTTAGGTTCAATACTAAACCGGTAGTAAATTGATCATATCAATAGACTAATCAAGGGTGGCGTCTATCAACACTCCTTAACGACCGGATAGAATGAAGTATACAATTTACTCTCAAGAACCAGTAGAAGAATAATGCAATAATTCCTTCTGTTCTTTTAGCTCTGAGTCACCCTAGGATATGGTTTAACTGTCAAATCCTAATAGGCGACCAACTATGTGTTCATGTCAAATATAATCGACAATTGAATGACCTAAGAAACTCTTTCTTCTTTCATTCAATTGCCCTGGCCAAGGTCTTAATTTGGTCGTTTATAATTCATGACAACATGGAGCTTAAACTTATTACCAAGAGTTGACAGATTCCATCTTGATCAATCACTAATTCTACAAGTATTTAATCGTACCCAATATCCTTTCAACTATCGCCCTAGGGCCATAGGTGTCTAGTATCAAAGCACAATAAATAACTTGTCAATTACTGTGACGATCTCAGGTCAAAGAAAACTCTTACATCACATTCTTCAAGAGAATATCCTATTGACAGTTAATGGTAATTCTAACCGTTAGGAATTATCCAATGAGTCGGTTCAATGATCATATCTCTATATGCATCATCTATCTATGTAATTTAGTTAATGAGATCAACTAATCTTTATCACATAAAGACGATCACAAAAATATTGATCTAACCGAATTACTAATGTCCAAATTAATAATCCTACGATCAAGAACAAATTTAGATTAAATTATAAGA
Organism: Nicotiana attenuata; assembly: GCF_001879085.1. Lineage (NCBI taxonomy): Eukaryota > Viridiplantae > Streptophyta > Magnoliopsida > Solanales > Solanaceae > Nicotiana > Nicotiana attenuata. The sequence continues at coordinate 20,337,365 of NC_031989.1, forward strand.
AACTTTTCTCTCATTATCATGATCTCCATCACGATAAGAAGTCTCAAAATTTAATCAAGGACCTTATCAAATTAACCAAGCAATTAATAATAATAATAAATGAATATCAAATGCCATATATATTTTAAGTGAAATAACGTTCACAAAAATATGTTCAAATCATCAAATATGAGACTGGATCTAGGGCATATCGACTATATCCCTAACAGGATATTGTCTAATGAGTGTGATAACCTAGATGAAATTAAATAAAGAGATACGAATCAAAGCCTAGAAAATTGTGCTAGTAGCCTCGCATATCAATTACTATGTATTATTGTTAAGTTCTATATAAGTAGTAACTTTATCACCAATATGATGGGTTCATCAAGTTCCTGCACTTGTTCATGAAATTTTTAAACTTGCAAATAATTTTTTGAAGTTGGTGTTTCCTTTTTTTAATCATACTTTCGTGAGTTTCCTAATTCAACTCTTTGAAGATCTGGAGGTATATAAGAAGGATACAATCATATTACACATATAATCACAATCAAAAAAATACTTTCTTTAAAATGATTCACTATTATCACAACCTTACGACATTAACAACTGTGGAAAAAGAAAATATGTAAAAGCAAGAAGCATCCAAGGAAAGCACAAATACAACAACAAATTAATAAAAATCAAGGAGATAAACTCAAACAATAGAAAACACAAACAGTAGTGCCAAAGGATGAAGATGAGTATTACCGTGAGAAGGTAATGTATTTTCAGCAACACTAGGTATCCTTGATGTTTGTGGTACTCCTTAATGGTCATTGTTGACTTTAGGAACCTGATAAATATTAACACACTAGTTAAAAATATTTTTATAAGATTAAATTTTCATAAAAATATCTAAAACTTATAAAATCGAGTTACCTGCTCAGTTGAGGTGCCATTGATATTTTGACGCATAGGTTTATTAGGAGCATATTTACGCATGAATTGTCTCATTTGGAGTAATTCTAATTGCATCATATCTTGGTTTTGTTTCATCAGATTTATTACTTCATTGTGTTTCTCCTTTAACTCAGTTATCTCCTGTTCTAACCTTTGTACAACCTCACTAGACGAATCTTCTGCACCGATATTTTCTAAGGAAGATCTACTACCCTATAGAACTGAAGGAGTTGTACCAAGTCCTAAACCACGAACATACCCACTTTTTTTATTTCCCAACACTTGAGAATACACATCGCCTTCCCAAGCAACACTACAAGGAGGTTGGTTAGTAGATCTTTCACCATTGCTCATCCTTTTATTTATCATATCTTAAACATAGACTACACAATAAATTCAATTTTAAAATTTATTTATTCTCTTCTAAGTTTGTTCTAACTGTTTCCTAGTTTAGAAAATAAAAGAAAGAAGCGCTCTTACGATTGCCTTGGAAGAATCAACATCTAGTGGTCTACCATCCTTACGTTTTTGATGAGTTAATAAAAGAATTTCTGCTCGTGTAGGCTCTATCCCATTTACAGCCTAACCCAATAAATTGATGTCAGATATGTATGACAAAAAAGAAATTAAAAACATTATAATTAATAATTTCTATAGGTTTACCTGCTCATCCATCAAAGTGGGAATACTTTTGGATCCTCCCGTGTGAGTCAACTTTTGATTGGCCCTATTATTTTTATTTGCTTGTGTACGTCTCTGTCATTGAAACATTAAAACGTTATCTTATAAATTATAAATACAAACTGATTATAATGATGATAGGCTATAATTACGTATTTTAGTCGATTATTACATTCCAATTTACTGCGCTTTAATTGAGTTTGAGCTTTAATCGGTAGTGTTTTGCACTAATGGTGTGTTTTATGCCTTGTAGGAGTGATTTCGAACTATGTAGATGTTATGGAATGAATTAAAGTGATTTGGAGCTTTGAAGTCTGAGTAAAAGCCTAAGGAATTAAGCCGGGATCGAGTTCGAGGATCAATGGATGATAGTTTAGAACGAAAAAAGAATCGAACAAGCATAATACGCAGTGTTATTAAAATGCACATAACTTTTTGCTCAGAATTCCATTTGGTATCCACAATATATGGTTTGAAATTTAACTCAAAGGGCTACAACTTTCATATTTGCGTTATTCCAAATCCCCAACAGAACAGGGTGAAAAGTGCGCGTCAAGTGCGCGGCCGCGCACGTCCTATCCGGGAAAAGTGTCCTTTTTCGCGTAGGAGAAGGTGTAATTGTTTGGGCCCGACCCTACTTGGTATATATACATGGAAAAAATGGTATTTTGAGGACCTTTGACATAATTTAGACTTAAGGAGGCTAAGGAGACCGGGGATTCGACCTAAGGAGGCAAGAACACATTGGGAGCAAGGCGGAGAATTCTTCTACGAGTTTTCACTTCCTTCTTCCTATTTTCATTATTGGTTATGAATTCTAGTATTGTAGTTATGCATACTATTATGAATAGCTAATTTGTTATCTAGGGTTTTGATGGAACCTATTGGAAGATGATTTTCTTGTTACGTTAATATAGTTTTGCCGTAGTATTTTCTTTATTTGTTCAACTATGTTATTATTGTGGTTGGTTGAAGATCTCTCAGTCGACTATGCCTATTTAGTATGTATTAATCGGGAGAGAGTGCATATTTAGGTAGTTGTTGAACAACATCACTCCTAACGTAAATGAGGGATCAATACAGAAGGTTTAAAGGTGGGATTAGGGATAACGAAACCTTTGGTGCGATCCGGGTGAGCCGTACTTAATACCAGCTAGCGTAATTCGGGAGAATATGTTTAGCAAATTGTGGTAATTACTCGGGAGAGAGTTACGATAGTTAGATCGCTCATGATCGGTAGAAAATACTTAGGCAAATTTATAAAAAACGTAGCGGGAAGGATTCCGACAATAGGGGAAATCATAACTCTAGACCTCCTTAATCTTGTCTCTAACCCTTAGTATCTTTAGTTGTTAATTTACTATTTTTATTTGTTATTTAATTAGTTAAACACAAGAATCTTAATATCTATAAGTTAGGAATTGTTCAAGCTTGTCTTCTTGGTGATAGTGAACAGCTGTAGCTAAGCCTTAGTTCTCTGTGGGATTCGACTCCGGACTTGTAAACCGGATTATATTTGCAACGACCGCTTAGTCTTTTTTATAAGGCATAGTTGGGCATGATCATATAACTAAAATAAAAACACTATGCAAATAAGCAACTAGGGGTATTTTCAAGATTAGTTGATACCTTAGCTTTATCAGAATGGCAATAAGAGACAAGACGACTTCATTGATCCCACGGTATACGACTTGGTCTATTTTTTTTTTTAGTAAAACGTCTTTAGTCTTATATTTTTGCATATACTCACTTTTTAAATCGCACTTGTAATCTTTCCATTTTTTTCCTAGTGACTTTAAGATATAAGCTTCTCCACGTTTCGGAATAGAACTTCTTCTGAAAAATAAAAGACAACAATAGAAGAAAATAGCATCTATAACATTATGAGCTTTTTATAATAATAATAATAATAATAATAATAATAATAATAATAATAATAATAATAATAATAATAACAACAACAATAAGAACAATAATAATAATAAGAAGAAGAACAATAATAATAATAATAATAATAATAGTAATAATAATAATAATAATAATAATAATAATAATAATAATAATAATAATAATAAGAACAACAACAACTACTACTACTATTACGACTACTACTACTACTACTACTACTACTACTACTACTACTACTACTAATAATAATAATAATAATAATAATAATAATAATAATAATAATAAGAACAAGAACAACTACTACTACTACTATTTCATACCCTCACAAAAGCCACCAATTTCTTTTTTTCCTCCTTATCAAAATTTCTCCAATCATCTGCATGCAGAGGTGTTAGTTCTGGAATTCTCGCAACAATTCGTAGAAAGCTAGCAAGCTTTCTACCCTTTTCGCCAATAGCTTGTTTCGATTATTAAACGACACATCAACTGTCTTCCCCGGAGGAAATTTCCAAATATCTTTTAGTAACATAGGCCCACGAACCTTTCTTGCCTCCAAATTACCTAGAAGACAAAAGATTCGAGGGTTATTCCAATGTCAGCAGAGAATGAAAAAATTCGAAGGGAAAGGGAGGGATCTTTTGTCTTTCTTTCCGTTTCTGCAATGGTCCTCTTTTATGCCATAAAATAAAACTACTTTCACCAAGTAGTTGAGAGGAAAGAATTTAACACAATTTAGAAATTGTCAGAAATTATTACTTAAACAAGGAAAAATGGACAATTTTTCATTGACTTTCTGTTGGCACAAATACATGTAAACTTCCAAGTGTATCAAGGCTCATCGGGAATTTATATTAATACTGCTATATAAAGGATCAATTTGTCTGTTCTTAGTCCACACATGAAAAAGAAAATATAACTGTAACGACCCGACCGATCGTTTTGAGGATTTGCACTTCGCTCGCCAGTTCTCGGGCATGACTAGCCCCGTATGATGTATTATGACTTATGTAAATCGCCGGCTTTGGTTTTCAGGTTAATCGGAACAGATATGGAAGAATGATTCTCAACTTGAAGCTTTAAATTTGAAAGGTTTGACCAAGTTTTGACTTTTTAGTATTCGATCTCAGATTTGGATTTTTATGATTTGGTTAGCTCAGTTGGGTGATTTTGGACTTAGGAGCGCGTCCGGATTGTGATTTGGAGGTCCGTAGTAGAATTTGGCTTGAAATGGCGAAAGTGGGAATTTTGGAAAGTTTGACCGGAAGTGGACTTTTTGATATCGGGGTCGGATTCCGACTCCGGAAGTTGGAGCAGGTCCGGAATGTCAAATGTAATTTAAAGTTTCAAAGTTCATTGATTTTGAATTGAGGTATGATTCGTGTTTTTAGCATTGTTTGATGTGATTTGAGGCCTCCACTAAGTCCCTGATATGTTTTGAGACTTGTTGGTATGTTCGGGCGGGGTCCCGAGGGGCTCGGGTGAGTTTCGGGGTGGTTTCGGACCATTTCTAGTTGTTGGTTTTTGGCTTCAGGGGTGTACAGTGCGTTAGCATAGATCTAGCCGCGTTAGATAGAGAAAATTTGAAAAAATGGAGTTGTGCTATGCGATTGCGTAAGTCTTCCCGCGATCGCATAGAGTAAAATCTCAGCTGCACTGACCCGACTTTGGAAGCTTATATCTCACAATCAATTAGGAATTTGAAGATGATCCAAAAATAAAAGTTGTAGCTCTTGATGTCTAGTTTTCAGAAAGTTAAACCAATTGTAATTTGGAGAAAATTTGGAAAAATGAAGCTGTGCTATGCGATTGCGTAAGTCTTCCCGCGATCGCATAGAGTAAAATCTCTGCTGCACTAACCCAACTTTGGAAGCTTATATCTCACAATCTATTAGGAATTTGAAGATGATCCAAAAATAAAAGTTGTAGCCCTTGATGTCTAGTTTTCAGAAAGTTAAACCAATTGTAATTTGGAGTTCTGTACAAAAAAGTTATGACCATTATACTAGAGGTTGTCCTGAAGAGTTGGAGAAGGCTGTTGGAAAAATTTGTTCTACGCGATCGCGGGGGAATGGTCGCGATCGCATAGGATAAAAGAAGGGTTGGAAAATTTTGTGCTTCGCTATCGCATTAGTTTGTCCGCGATAGCATAGGGTAAATGCCTGGGCAGATTATAAAGTACTTTATTTCGAGGGTTTCAGCCACTTTTGCATTTTTGTAGCTATGGAGCTCGGATTGAGGCGATCTTTGAAGGGATTTCAGAGAAGTGATTGGGGTAAGTGTTCTTGACTTATTTTTGGTTAAATTCCATGATTGTATCTTGATTTTTATAATTTAAATTGGGAATTTAGGGTGAAAATTGGGGAGAAAATGGAACAGAATTGGAGAGATGATTTTGGGGATTTCAATGGTCACTTGATGTCGGATTTTGATGAATTTGGTATGGGTAGACTCGTGAGTGAATGGGCTTTGTAGTTTTGTGACCTTTTTCGGATTCCGAGACGTGGGCCCAGGGGCCGGGTTTGAGTAGATTTCGGGATTTGTGCTTAATTTGATAGTTTTTCTTGTGGAATTCATTCCATTAGCGCATGTTGATGGAATTGTTCTAGTTGTGAATACATTCGGAGCGATTGGAGGCCGAGTCAAGAGTCAAGGGCATCGCGGGTTAGAGTTTTGTCCGGTTTGAGGTAAGTAATGATTATAAATGTTGTCCTGGGGGTATGAAACCCTAGGTTTCACATCGTTATGCTACTTTGAGGTGAAGCACATACTAGATGACGAGCGTGGGGTCGTGCACCATTGGGGATTGTGACTTGGTCTGTCCCGTACGACTGTGAAGTCGCGCATTTGATTGAAAACTGTTTGACATCATTGTATTTTGGAAAGTATTACTATGTTTTGGGCTGAATGACATATTTGGGCCTCGTGCCAACTGATTTGGACCCGTAGGGGCTTTTTTACTACTATTCCTCACTGTTTTGACTTATTATCTGTACTCAGTCATGCTGTATTTTACTGATTTCATAACTCAGCTGTATTTACTCCGTTTTGATACTTTAGATGATATTTTGAGCTGAGTTTCCTGTTTTACTGTTGCCCGAGTGGCTTGAGATGTTTCTGACTGAGTGAGGCCGAGGGCCTGTGTTGTGAGGATATTATGGGATCGGGATGCACGCCGCAGTAGGTTGTTACTGATTCATGATATTGTGAGGTCGGGGGCCTGATTAATTTATGCCACAAGGTGGCTTGTTGTTATGTGAGGCCGAGGGCCTGATTGATTATGCCACGAGATGGCTTGTTATAGCGCTTGGGCTGTAGGAGTCCCTCCGGAGTCTGTACACCCCTAGTGAGCGCGGGTACCAAGTGTGAGTGATGTGATGTAGCTCGAGGGGCTGTTGTTGATTTATGTTGTTGCCCGATGGGCTGATTACGAGTGATTGTGAGGTATACTGAGAGGCTGGTTCTGTTGATATTTTGCCCGAGGGGTTGGTTCTGTTGATATTTTGCCCGAGGGGCGGTTGATGGTACATGTTTCGCCCGAGGGGCTGTTTACGTTTCTATCCTTTTTCTCACTGTTTTCATCACTCGTTTGAGACATTGAAATATGTTTTAAAAGGAAAGGTTTTTTTTTACTGAAACTGAGTTGTTTTACGAGAAAAATGGTTTCTGTACTGTTTTTGAGCAATGTACTGTATTTGTTGTAGTGTTACGTGGAATTATGTGCTTTCTTACTGCTCAGCTTTTATTTACTTTTATTACTTACTGAGTTGGCGTACTCACATTACTCCCTACACCTTGTGTGCAGATCCAGGAGTTGTGGGTCGCGATAGTGAGCATTGATTGTCCATTCAACAGTATTTCGAAGTCGACAAGGCAGCTACATGGCGTTCGCAGCCCTGTTCTTCTCCCTCCTATCTTCTCTAGCTTTAGTTAGTATGGTGTTCCAGTCTTGTTTAGACTTTATTGTTGGGAGCAAGCACCCAACTTTGACCGAAGACCCCCAAGCTACCAAGCACCCTCACCCTCTTACCAAACCCCACCACCCACTTATCAATCACCTCCACCTCCCATATATCAGCCTACTTCACCCAGATATTCCCAACCCGCACATGTTTACCAAGCCTACAACACTCAACCATCCCACTACCAATCCCCTCCTCCACGCTAGAGCTTCCCTAGACCCCGACAAAACTTTGACCGAAGACCCCCAAAACAGTATACGACTATTGCTGAACCTATCGACCAATTGTATGAAAGACACAAAACTGCTGGTTACGCCACCCCTATCCCTGCTGCTCCTGAGAACCCTTCTCAGTGGGTTAATCCAAACAAGTCCTGTGCATACCATTCTGGCATGAAAGGACACACCATTGATGAATGCCGTGCTCTGAAAGAAAAGATCCAGACATTAATTGATAACAAGACCATTGTGGCAAAGGAGCCTGCTCCGAATGTCCGCAATAACCCTCCGCCAGACCACAAGGGAGGAGGCGTTCACATGATTGAAATAGAGGATGATTGGGACCCCAAGGGATCGATCGGTTTGATCACAGAAGGTGACGATCCAAAGAAGCCAATAGTCACCCTTAATCCGATTGTAGTCCAGATTCAGCCCTCTGGGGACGCCGAGATAAATATGTCCATGCCACTTGAGTTTGAAGCACCATCCTCTGCAAAGACGCCAGCGCCGATTGAGGTCGAATTTATGTCACCAACAAATGCACCTACACCCTTCGAAGTTGCAGTTTTACCGCCTAAGGTAAAGATAGACACGCCAATTACAGTAGCAATGTCGGCCGTAACACCACTCCATACAAATGCCATACCTTGGGACTACACAGCCGAGGCAAGAAGAAAAGGGAAGGTCAAGTTCGGGGAAGCTGTTGCGGCATAGGGTATGACGAGAACCGGTAGGGTTTATACCCCGGAACATTTGGTTGAGTCAAGCAAGCAGGCCTCTAGTTGATCAACCATCACTTAAACCGGGCCCAACGATCTCTGGAGAAAGATACAAGCCAAGGAATACTCGGTCATTGATCAGCTGAACAAAACACCGGCGCAAATTTCTATCCTTGTTTTGCTACAGAGCTCCGATGCGCACAAGAATTCCCTGTTAAAGGTGCTGAGTGAGGCGTATGTACCGAGCAACATCACCGGCGAGGAGATGGCTAACATGGTAGGCCAGGTATTGGAAAGTCACAAGATCACTTTTCATGAAGATGAGCTGCCACCAGAGGGGTTGAGTCACAACAAGGCGTTGCACATCACCGTGCAATGCGAAGATTATTTTATCACCAGAATCCTGATTGATGGAGGGTCCAGTCTCAACATTTGTCCGTTGGTAACACTCAGGACACTGGGAAAGGGACTGCATGAGATCAAGGACGGGGCCGTCAACGTCAAAGCTTTCGACGGTTCCCAAAGGTCCACCATTGGGGAAATTAGCTTGTGTATGCAAATGGGGCCTACTTGGTTTGATGTTGACTTTCAAGTAATAGACGTGCCGACATCTTACAATCTGTTATTGGGACGACCATGGATTCATGCCGCTGGGGCCGTAGCGTCAACACTACATCAGGCAGTGAAGTTTGAGTGGAATCACCAAGAGGTGATCATTCACGGCGACGGTAGTAATCCCATATACAGTCGCCAAACCATCCCGGCAATAGGAGGCAGAAGAAAGATAGGCCGGGAGAGTTATCACCACATCGAGCGGGTCAACGCCGTTGATAAGGACAAATGGTGGGACAAAAAAATTGAAAGCATATTGAATTAGAGCGGATACGAACCTGGCAAGGGACTTGGCAAGAACCTCCAAGGAATCGCTAAGCCTATCAAACTCAAGAAACATGGCACCACCTTCGGATTGGGATATGAGTATACTTGGGAGGAATGCAACCACTGGTCGCCACTATGGCGCGGCCCTTACTATCCATTGGAGCAGCCAATACCATGCTTGGAACAGACTTTCCAACCGGCCGAAGTTATCTATGGGTCAGAAGAAGAGGAAGCACTGGCAGCAGTGAGGAATTTGTTCCTGGAAGACGATGATATGGATTGTTATGTCATTTTTGAGGAGGAGGGGGAGAAAGGCCCTTCCATACAGGCTGTGAGCAGAGGAGCATGCAAAAATAACTGGACCATCAGGACCACCAGAGCCCGGCGAGCCTCGGGGTAGCAAGGCTGAACAAGCATCATGCACTATCTTTTAATTTTATTAGTTTTTCTTTCGCATTTTAAATTTCCGCAATAAGATCTTCAATTTTCAAAACAGTTATAGAATTTATCAAAGCATTTCGATTTTCCCTATAAATCAACACTCTTATTATTTTCTCTCAATACTTTACTTATACAGCATTACTATTACTTGTCTTGATGAACCAATGACTGTGACATGCAATGAGACAACGCAACAAACAGACATAGATTCAGAGGAAGATGACATACCGGAAGAGATTGTTAAGGAACTCGAGAATTTTGAAAACAGGCCGAAGTCCAACCTGGACGAGACTGAAATTGTTAACTTGGGGGATGAAGAGAATGTCAAAGAAACACGAATCAGCGTTCACTTATTGTCATCAGAAAAGAAGGAATACACAGAGTTTCTAAGAGAATATGAGGACATCTTCGCCTGGTCGTACGATGACATGACTGGTCTGAGTACGTCTATTGTGGCACACAAACTGCCAACTGATCCGACATGTCCACTGGTAAAACAGAAGCTCAGAAAGTTCAAACCAGATATGAGTCTGAAAATCAAGGAAGAAGTCACCAAGCAGGTCAAAGCCAAAGTTGTCAGGGTAGTGGAATACCCAACATGGTTAGCTAACATTGTGCCAGTGCCGAAGAAGGTCGGGAAGTTTAGAGTCTGTGTCGACTACCGGGATCTCAACCGGGCCAGTCTGAAAGACGACTTCCCTTTGCCAAACATACACATCCTGATCGACAATTGCGCCAAGCATGAATTGTAATCATTTGTGGATTGTTTTGCTGGTTATCATCAGATCTGGATGGATGAAGAAGATGCTGAGAAAACGGCTTTCATTACGTCGTGGGGAATGTACTGCTACAAGATGATGTTGTTTGGTTTAAAGAATGCAGGGGCCACCTACATGAGGGCTATGACCACCATTTTTCATGATATGATACACAAGGAGATCGAGGTGTACGTAGGCGACGTCATCATTAAGTCAAAGAAGGCCACCGATCACATGGAAGATTTGAGGAAGTTCTTCAACAGATTGCGGAGATACAACCTAAAACTGAATCCCGCAAAGTGTGCATTTAGGGTTCCTGCTGGAAAATTACTTGGGTTCATTGTGAGTCGCCGGGGAATAGAACTGGATCCATCAAAGGTCAAAGCTATCAAGAACTGCCACCGCCAAAGAACAAGAAGGACGTGATGAGTTTCTTGGGAAGGCTCAATTACATCAGCCGATTCATAGCACAGTCTACGGTTATTTGTGAGCCAATCTTTAAGATGTTAAAGAAGAACGCCGCAACCGAATGGACCGATGACTGCCAAAAGGCCTTTGACAGAATCAAGGAGTACTTGTCAACACCACCAGTCTTAGTTCCGCCCGAGCCAGGGAGACCTTTATTACTCTACCTTGCAGTATTGGATAGAGCTTTCGGTTGCGTTCTGGGGCAGCATGACGAAACAAGGAGGAAGGAGCAGGCCATCTATTATCTCGGTAAGAAGTTCACCCCGTACGAGGCCCGGTATTCTCTGTTAGAGCGCACCTGTTGTGCTTTGACTTGGGTACCTCAGAAACTGAGGCATTATTTCTATATCAAGGATGGATCCCTTGAAGTACATTTTTCAGAAGCCCATGCCCACCGGCAAGCTAGCCAAGTGGCAAATCCTGTTGAGTGAATTCGACATTGTCTACGTAACTCAGAAAGCAATCAAGGGACAGGCACTAGCAGATCATCTTGCTGAAAACCCCGTGGATGGAGAATACGAACCCCTAAAGACGTATTTTCCTGATGAAAAGGTATCATTCATAGGAGAAGACATTGCAGAATCCTATGATGGGTGGAGAATATTTTTTGACGGAGCAGCAAATTTCAAAGGAGTCGGCATAGGAGCAGTCCTAGTATCAGAAACCGGTCAGCATTATCCGGTGTCTGCCAAACTCAGGTTCCCGTGCACCAACAATATGGCCGAGTACGAAGCCTACATCTTAGGGCTCAAGATGGCTATTGACATGAACATTCAAGAATTTCTAGTGATCGGAGATTCAGATTTGTTTATACATCAGGTACGAGGAGAATGGGCAACCAAGAACTCTAAGATACTCCCGTATCTGCGTCACGTGCAAGAACTGAGGAAGAGGTTCACAAAGACCGAATTCCAACATGGTCCCAGAATCCAGAATGAGTTCGCCGATGCATTGGCTACCCTGTCATCCATGATACAACATCCAGACAAAAACTTCATTGATCAAATTCCAGTAAAAATCCATGATCAGCCAGCTTATTGTGCCCACGTTGAAGAAGAGGCGGACGGAAAGCCTTGGTTTCATGATATCAAGGAATATTTAGCAAAGGGAGAATACCCAGGGCTTGCAAATCCTATTCAGAAGCGCACACTTCGGAGGTTATCCGACAACTTCTTTCACAGCGGAGAAATCCTGTACAGGAGGACCCCTGATTTGGGATTATTAAGGTGTGTCGACGCAAAAGAAGCATCCAGACTACTAGAGGAGATTCACGCTGGGACCTGTGGTCCACATATGAACGGTTTTATTTTAGCCAAGAAGATACTCCGGGCTGGTTACTTTTGGATGACTATGGAAACGGACTCCATCCAGTATGTCCGGAAATGCCACCGCTGCCAGATACATGCAGACATGATAAAGGTGCCACCAAATGAGCTTAATGCAACAAGCTCGCCATGGCCTTTCGCCGCCTGGGGAATGGATGTTATTGGACCAATCGAGCCGGTCGCTTCCCACGGGCACAGGTTCATCCTAGTAGCCATTGACTATTTCACCAAATGGGTCGAGGCAGTATCTTACAAAGCAGTAACTAAGAAAGTCGTGGCAGACTTTGTCCGCGACCGTATCGTCTGTCGGTTTGGGATTCCAGAGACGATCATTACTGATAATGGCTCCAACCTCAACAGTGGCTTAATGAAAGCTATGTGTGAAACCTTCAAGATCAAACATAAGAATTTTGCAGCCTACAGGCCTCAGATGAAGGGAGCCGTAGAAGCCGCCAATAAGAATATCAAGAAGATACTAAGGAAAATGATAGAGAAGCATAAGCAGTGGCACGAGAAGCTATCATTTGCTTTATTGGGGTATCGCACCACAGTCCGCACATCAACTGGGGCAACCCCGTATATGCTGGTTTATGGCACAGAAGCAGTCATTCCCGCCGAAGTAGAAATTCCCTCCTTAAGGATCATACAAGAAGCTGAGCTCGACGACGCAGAATGGGTGAAGAGTCGTTACGAATAGCTAGCTATTATAGATGGAAAAAGAATGAATGCAGTTTGCCATGGTCAGCTTTATCAGAACAGAATGTCCAGAGCCTTCAACAAGAGAGTCAAGCCGAGACAGTTCACACCGGGACAGCTGGTATTAAAGAAAATCTTCCTGCATCAAGATGAAGCCAAAGGGAAATTCTCTCCCACCTGGCAAGGTCCATACATGGTTCACCGGGTTCTGACAGGAGGAGCCCCTATACTTGCAGAAATGGACGGAGAAGTTTGGCCAAAACCAATCAATTCAGATGCAGTCAAGCGCTACTATGTGTAATCTTATGCTTTCCTATGTGATGTATTTGAACTACGTCTGACCTGACTCCCGTTTAATATGGGATACGTAGGCAGCCTTATGGGTTCGGTCACAATTCAATAAAATTTTCATTTTCCCCGCAATTGGAAACTGGGGCACAATTTTGAGGAGGACCCTCAAAATTCCAAAGTAATTTCAGCCAATCATCGCAAGCAGCCGCCAGAAGCATCAACCCGCTAAACTGGGGCAGAATTTTGAGGAGGACCCTCAAAATTCCGTAGCAAGAGAGGTCGCAATGTCTTGAGCCACGTCACAGTCGTCGGTTCATCTAAAAGTTGTTTCTTAAATATATACTTATGTTATATTTTTTACAAATTCATGTTGTTTATTATCGAAGTCGCTTTGTTCAGCAACGCTACCCCAATGATACATACTGTATCACCAGATCAAAGCCGAACGGGTCAAACAAGGCCAGCAGGGATACAAACTAACCTCGCCTCTACAAAACTCACGATTTTTCTTTGGATGCAGACACTTAGATTGCAAAAGCACCTAACATACTATACACTCACAAGACAAACGTTGTTCAGGAATGCAACCCTCAGAATTGTTGCGTTTACCAGCATTTGCTATCCACGCACGTCGGCGATATTCCCTATATCGCGGTGTCCCCAGCAGTCATAATATCGCAACCTGCTATCAGCTAAGAACTCTATTACCATTTGCCATTTTATTTTTATTTTTTCATTGCATAAGGCTACCATTCTGCCTTCCGAGACTAAACACTGTCTCCATCTGCATTTTCTGCATTGCATAAGGCTACCATTCTGCCTTCCGAGACTAAACATTGTCTCCATCTGCATTTTCTGCATTGTATAAGGCTACCATTCTACCTTCCGAGACTAAACACTATCTCCATCTGCATTTTCTGCATTGCATAAGGCTACCATTCTACCTTCCGAGACTAAACACTATCTCCATCTGCATTTTCTGCATTGCATAAGGCTACCATTCTGCCTTCCGAGACTAAACACTGTCTCTATCTGCATTTTCTGCATTGCATAAGGCTACCATTCTGCCTTCCGAGACTAAACACAGTCTCCATCTGCATTTTTCTGCATTGCATAAGGCTACCATTCTGCCTTCCGAGACTAAAACACTGTCTCCACCTTACTAACACTTGCATGGCTGAAAGATCGCCACTTTATTTACACTTGCATGGCTGAAAGATCGCCACCTTATTTACATTTGCACGGCTGAGAGATCGCCACCTTATTCACATTCTGCACGGCTGAAAGATCGCCACTTTATTTACGCTTGCATAGCTGAAAGATCGCTACTTTATTCACATTCTGCATGGCTGAAAGATCGCCATTTTTATTTACGCTTGCATGGCTGAAAGATCGCCACCTTTCGCATCTCATGGGCTGAAAGATCGCCAAATATTGCATTTCATGGGCTGGAAGATCGCCAAATTATCCGAGGGCGTCATTGTTCGGAGGCACCATTTGCATAGCCCGAGAACGCCATGCCATGGCCTGAGGATTCCTTTAATCTTTGCATATCATTATTCAAAGGCATCATGGTTCGGAGGCATCATTCTCATAGCCCGAGAGCATCATTTCATGGCCTACGAATCCTTTATTATACGCTTCATGGCCCAGGACATCATGGTCTGAGGACGTCATCCTAACCGTCCAAAGACAACATTCATGGTCCGATGGGAATTTGCATCACGTTTAAATTTATGCACAATATATGCCCGTATTTGCTTATTTGCAGGTAAACCAGCGAGCAACGACCATCTCGGCAGGAGCGATTTCGCTCCAGTTCCCCGCAGCCCTATCCTAAATATTGCGTCCGTGCTTGAAAGCCTCCATCGGCATACTCCGCCGGTGGATCCTGAACTACATATGGCCTGATTCCTGTAAGACCAGGGATATGTAGGCAGCTCAGAAGCCAGAGCGCGGCCAAACCTCTTCAAACCAGTTCGTTCGGTCAAAATTGGCCATCATATCTTTACCCGACAACTCTTTCATCCTTCCCGGGTAAAGAGGGGCAGCTGTTGATACCCAATTTTTCCCTGTATTTTTTTTTAATATGAAAAATACCTTCAAAATGGTCTTTATATGCATATATAAGCATATCCCAAGGTTTCATTATTTTTCCTTAATTTTTCCAAGATTTTTAAATCAATTTTACTGCCCTATTTTATCAAGTAAAAACCAGTAATTGTCCTCAAAATTATCAGTTTTTTTGGTGATTCATTTATTTGATTCTCATGTTATACTAAAATATAGCTAAGATTTGTTTTACATATTTTTAAAAATTTATTTAGTATTTTTAAGGATAAAATTTTATAATTGCAATATTAGCCATTTTTAGGTTTAAATTCGTTTCATGTTTATAAAATGAGATTTTATATTTTTAAATTGATAATTATATATTATAAATCTTTTTAGTGCTTTCAATTAATTTTTCAGAAACTTATTTACTATTTTCTATAAATTAAATGGGAAAAATGGTTATTTAACTTATAGCCAGATTTTGGCTTTCTAATCTAGCCTAATTAAACCAGCCCATATCCCCTAATTACACCAACCCAAAGACCCAAGCCCAAATCCTAAATCTACCCGACCCAATCCGGATTAAATCTTGGCCGTTGATCAATTTTGATCAACGGTCCAGATCCGTTCTTACCAAATTAAACAAACAACCCCCCCAAACCCCTCTCATTCCTCATTCAACCGACTCTCATCTCTATCTCTCTATCTCTGGTTCTCTCTAGAACTTTCCCCCTTCCCCTCCGCTCGGATGAGCTTCACTCGCCTTCTCCGGCCACCTCCTGGCCTGAATCCATGGTGGTCTCACCACCTACCAGCCTTCTATGGTTCCTACACGCTTGGTTGCTGAAGTTTCGAGGCCTGACCATGAAGAAGCTGGGTCCAGACCTTGCTTGATTCAAGTTTTATGGCCATCTCTGGCCTTGCTCCGAGAAGCCATGTCTGTTTCGAGCTTGACCTCGACTCCTCCTGCTTAGATCAACGACTATCCAAGCCTTTCTCACCATTTGGGTTCCTCTGAAACCCTAGTTTTCGAGGTTCTTCTGAGTTCTTTAGATTTGTTCTAGATCCGTGTTTTCCCTAAACTTTTAAACTACTTCTTGATATTTCTTTCAAAACTATGCTTTCAAAATCTTTATTTTTCCGATCTAGGGTTTTTGAGTTATTTAGATGTTTCTCTAATTTTCTTTTTCTCTTGTGTGCTTCCTCTACTATGTTTCTTATTAAGTTTCTTCTACTGTGTTCTTATTTCTCCTACTATGCTTCTTTATATGTTTCTCCTACTGTGTTCTTATTAGTTCCTTCTACTATGTTTCTTTGAGTTCTTCTACTGTGTTTCGCATGTTGTTCTTTTACTATGCTTCTCATGAGTTCCTGCTACTGAAAAAGCATGTTAAAGGTCTCAGTTCTTTTCTGAGACCCCTGAACCAGTTTCGATTAGTATCTTTTTCCTTGATTACTTGTCCTCTCATCTCTGCACTCGATTGATGATAAAAACCCTAGAATTTGGGGGTTCATCCGAGTTTTCAGACCATTAGCTATGCGGTATGCTTGTCCTTCATCTTTGAAATTGTTTGATTTCAAAAACCCTAACTATTTCGAGTTTCTGAATTTGTTTCCTTTGTTGCTCAACTGAGTCTTGAAATCTTTGTTTCAATCTCTATTTCTTTAGGCAATTCTGATTCTCTACTAAACTCTTCTAAGGTCCTTATACTGGACCCTTTGTATGCTATTTGATACTATCTCTCTTCTACATTGCTGACCTATGTGACTACCATGATCCTATAGTCTACTACTTACTGATTTTGCAATTGCATGACGTTTTCTTTTTAGCCTAGCATACTTGTGTGCTCTTTATATGTGCTGAACTTCCCTCTAAAATGGCTTTCAATTCTGATTGATTTCAGACTTTCTTTGTGTAAGCCTGATTGATTTTCTTTCCTTGTTTGCTGATTTTCCCTGTTACTTGGTTTGAGTCGAAAACTTTCCTTAGCTTTTCTGACTTGGTTTATTCATGGACCAATAATTACAAACCTCTGACTCCTTGATTTACTGTGTACTAATTGATTTTCTACCTTATTTATGTAACAGTATATTTCAAATTTCTGCCCTTAAATAAACTCCTATGTATTTAACCCTAATTGTCTACTTTGCACAAGATGCTTGTTTGATCTCTTTCCTTAAATAATTTTCTTGCTCATTACCGTGTAAGTCTGAATTCCTTAATTAAAGGAAGTCTTGCACTGATTGATTTTAATTGATACCCAGTTCCTTAATTGTTTTCTTACCTTATTTTTGCCTGTTTTTCACACTATAAGTACACGACTCTTTCATTAACACAGAGGACCCCATCATTCGTAGTCTTTCTGAACTTATACTCACACTCAAAAAGTATTCTCTCTTATTGTTTGTACTGTGGCCTGTTTACAAGTTTTGCTGCCTGCTTTCTCTATTTGCTACTTTGAAACTGGTATGTCCTGATTTAAGCTTTGTAGCACCACAACAATGTATTTTTCTTACTGCTTTTGTACCCCTGTTTGCTTACTGCTTCTGTATAGCTCAACACTTACTCTAGCATACTGATTTCTTTTTCCCTGTTCTACTATGAATCCAAAACTCCTACCCCCTATGTGTTTAAGCTATGGTTTGACGCATGGCAATACTGCAAGTTATTGTCCATGAATCAGACTTGATCCCCTGGGATCCTAGCCTCTAATAGTATGTGTTCTGGCAGGCTTATAGGTGTGCTTGCACTCTCCATTGTTGGGCATGCCTAAAGTCTGCCCTTGCCTAAGCAATAGGCTCTTTACAATCTCCCTATTCCCCTGAACCCTTTATATGTGCTTACTTGTAGCTGTTTCCCTCTCCCTTTCCCCTTTAGCATTCTGTTCTGCACTTGCACACTTTCTTAGTCTTTAAGTTCTTCCCCCTCTTGTGAGCCCTGCCTTGGGACCCTTTGAGTTCCCTTTAAACTTGGACACTTGAGGGCTGGCCCTTCTACTGCACTCGTCCCCAATATTATAATACATTTGGGTGGGAGCATTGCCCGGAGTCCCTTTTGAGGCTCTTAGGGAACTTTGACACTCAAATGGGAGAAAGGCTTTGGATCATGATCTCTTGGAGTTGGTTTACCTCATATTTTAGACATGAAGTCTGAATCAGGCTCTCCTTGGTTGTACTTTTATTTATTTTCTTTCTGATGTATTTTACCTTATTCCAGGCTGTAATAACTTGTAATAAACTCTTGGGGATGGTTAGTGAAAAGGGACGGGTAACTATGCATGCAAAAAGGGTAGATACCATGCCTATAGGAATTTTGAATTCTACATATGCACATAGAAATCATGCCTATAGGTCCTTCTGAATTCTGTATACCCAACATTCACATAGAAATCATGATCATAGGACTACTATATTCATATAAAAATCATGCTTACAGGATTATCTAAATCTGTACATTCAATCGCACCTAGATATCATGTTCATAGGTCTTAAACAAAATTTCTGATATCATGGTCATAGGCCTTAAACAAATTTCGCACCTAGATATCATGTTCATAGGTCTTAAACAAATTTCTAATATCATGTTCATAGGTCTTAAACAAATTTCTGATATCATGTTATCATGTTCATAGGTCTTAAACAAATTCTGCATCTAGATATCATGTTCATAGGCTTAAAAACGAGTCTTCTGCATTTTATACCATGTCTGCAAAGGCTTACAATCAACAATGCCTAGAAATCATGCCTATAGGAACTCCTAATCGAATCTGAATCGCTTCATTCACGAATAGAGCTAAAATCAATAATAATGGGTACTATCAGTTGCAGAACTTATAACCCTCATTAAAACTTGCCTCTCTTTTAAATAACCTGACTTCCCTTTTAACCAGTACGTATCCAGTTTATTTTAGACCTTGTTATTTTATTGCTTTCTGAATTAAATAGATACCATGCCTATAAGATCCTTGTCCAACACTTAGGCAAGCCTTAGGGTAAAGTTATAAACTGAATCTGTTCCATTAACTACAACCAGCTGGCAGGACTGATTTGGGCTTCTTATCTAAATTATGTAATAAATCAGTCTACCTCAACCTCTAAGTTATTTCACGTTTCGTATTCAATCAGACCCTAAACAGTATGTGTAAGTCATGCTAATTATGTGCTTCTTTGTTTAAAGGGGGTATATTTGAGCCTTTGCTTGTTATGTGCTTTCCCCCAACTTGTTATACGTGTTTTGTATGTCGCCTTAGAATTTTGCCCCTTTGAAACCACAAATAAGCCTAACATCCCTTCCCTTTAGGATTAGTAGTCCTAATACCTCCGGGACTGATAGGATTGGGACGGGTAATAGCATGCAATAGGTAAACAAGACCATTCCGCGCTTTAATACCTTAACGGGGTGGGAAGGATAGATATGGATATGATGACCACGCGATAATGTCACGTGTAGCCCCTCATTGAGGAGTGATTACCGGGCATTGTGTGGGGTGATCCATATTATTAATAAACCTAGGACCCCTCTCCCTTTATTCTTTATTTCTTTCTTTTCAGCATTTTAACTCTTTTTTTTTTTGATTTGCACCGGGTGTCCGAGTCTCTAAGAGCCCCGACTAATCCCGGGAGTGCACAGGCCCTCGGCAAGGAGTTTCCCACAAGTGCACCACGGTTAATTCAGGTTTTACCCAGTCCGATGGCCCTCAGAAATTGTTTGCACCCAGTGGGTTTCGAACTTGAGACCTTGAAAGGGAGCAAACCCCAAGGCTCAAGTCAATTGTCACCAGGCCAACCCCTGAGGGTTTTCAGCATTTTAACTCTTTATTTTTAAAATCAGCTTTTCTAATTATTCTTTCAAACCTTGTTTACTTTCAAACCTGTATGTGATGAAATCCCCTCTTATTTGAGCCCTATTTGTTTGTATGCTAATTGTACCCAAATCCACAATAATAGTCTGGCCGGGAACCACACTAGTGGATTTTGAGGGGTGCCTAACACCTTCTCCTTAGAATAATTTTAAGCCCTTACCCAATCTCTGGTTACTCAAATCAAATCTCCTTGGTGTCCTAATGCACCCTGATCATTAGGTGGCGACTCTTCAAATCAAACCCAATTCCTAAAAGGAATGAGTTGTCCTCCCAAATGTCATAAACCCGATTTCGCGAGAAAAAGGGGGCGCGACATTACTTATTGGTGCGCGGGTCGCAAGGGTTGTGGTTCTAGATTGTATTGATGTGTCATGTCACTAGAGTAGTCGTGTTGGATGAGATGAGGTCACTGAGATCTAGAATGGATACTATCGGATTCGATTTCAGCATGTTGGAAGGATAACGTCGGGATTCGGCTTAGGAACTTACTATGGTCCTTGCCAAAGGAGAGGGAGCTCCATGACTGGTTGATCGGATGAATGGTTACGAGTTTTTGCATGTTTCTTTCATCATTGGCAGTATATGAAAGTGTTAGAACGAGGCTTTGCTTGATAAGAGGTTATTTACCGGTATTGGGTTGTTTTGAGCAACTATTGTGATTAGGAGTTATCGCTATGAGTGTTTGAGTCATATGGTATATCAAGTGATTACATCTTGGGTTACGGATATGGTTTGATACATCTTGTTCGGACTTATACAGTGTGTAGATGCGAGATTCTGATTTTATGGAAATTTCGGATATGAAAAATTTGGTTCTAAGGCTTATGGGCTAGGTCGAATTATGAAATTTCAGTTATGCTGTGCTATCGGGCCTATATGGGATAGGGTGACGTGGGATCACCCTCGGGCATGTGCATAGTAAGGTTATACAGTGATTTGTTGGCTTTTGGAACAACTTTGGGCACGTTCGAGGACGAACGTATGTTTAAGTGGGGGAGGATGTAACGACCCGACCGGTCGTTTTGAGCATTTGCACTTCGCTCGCCAGTTCTCGGGCATGACTAGCCCCGTATGATGTATTATGACTTATGTAAATCGTCGGCTTTGGTTTTCAGGTTAATCGGAACAGATATGGAAGAATGATTCTCAGCTTGAAGCTTTAAATTTGAAAGGTTTGACCAAGTTTTGACTTTTTAGTATTCGATCTTGGATTTTGATTTATATGATTTGGTTAGCTCTGTTTGGTAATTTTGGACTTAGGAGCGCGTCCGGATTGTGATTTGGAGGTCCGTTGTAGAATTTGGCTTGAAATGGCGAAAGTGGGAATTTCGAAAAGTTTGACCGGAAGTGGAATTTTTGATATCGGGGTCGGATTCCGATTCCGGAAGTTGGAGCAGGTCCGTAATGTCAAATGTAATTTGTGTGCAAAATTTAAGGTCAATCGGACGTGATTTGATAGGTTTCGGCATCGATTGTGGAAGTTAAAGTTTCAAAGTTCATTGATTTTGAATTGAGGTATGATTCGTGTTATTAGCGTTGTTTGATGTGATTTGATGCCTCCACTAAGTCCGTGATATGTTTTGATACTTGTTGGTATGTTCGGGCGGGGTCCCGAGGGGCTCGGGTTAGTTTCGGGATGGTTTCGGACTATTTCTAGTTGCTGGTTTTTGGCTTCAGGGATGTACAGTACGTTAGAATAGATCTAGCCGCTTTAGCATAGAGAAAATTTGGAGAAATGGAGTTGTGCTATGCGATTGCGTAAGTCTCCCCGCGATCGCATAGAGTAAAATCTCTACTGCACTGACCCGACTTTGGAAGCTTATATCTCACAATCTATTAGGACTTTGAAGATGATCCAAAAATGAAAGTTGTAGACCTTGATGTCTAGTTTTCCGAAAGTTAAACCAATTGTAATTTGGAGAAAATTTGGAAAAATGGAGCTGTGCTATGCAATTGCGTAAGTCTTCCCGCGATCGCATAAAGTAAAATCTCTGCTGCACTAACCCGACTTTGGAAGCTTATATCTCACAATCCCGAATTTCACATCATTATGCTACTTTGAGGTGACACACATGCTAGATGACGAGCGTGGGGTCGTGCACCATTGGGGATTGTGACTTGGTCCGTCCCGTACGACTGTTAAGTCGCGCATTTGATTGAAAACTGTTTGAAATCATTGTGTTTTGGAAAGTATTACTATGTTTTGGGCTGAATGACATATTTGGGCCTCGTGCCAACTGATTTGGACCCTTAGGGGCTTTTTTACTACTATTCCTCACTGTTTTGACTTATAATCTGTACTCAGTCATGTTGTATTTTACTGATTTCATAACTCAGCCGTATTTACTCCATTTTGATACTTTAAATGATATTTTGAGCTGAGTTTCCTGTTTTACTGTTGCCCGAGTGGCTTGAGATGTTTCTGACTGAGTGAGGTCAAGGGCCTGTGTTGTAAGGATATTATGGGATCGGGCTGCACGCCGCAGCAGGTTGTTACTGATTCATGATATTGTGAGGCCGAGGGCCTAATTGATTTATGCCACGAGGTGACTTGTTGTTATGTGAGGCCGAGGGCCTGATTGATTATGCCACGAGATGGCTTGTTATAGCGCTTGGGCTGTAGGATCCCCTCCGGAGTCTGTACACCCCCAGTGAGCGCGGGTACCAAGTGTGAGTGATGTGATGTAGCTCGAGGGGCTGTTGTTGATTCATGTTGTTACCCGAGGGGCTGATTACGAGTGATTGTGAGGTAGCCCGAGGGGCTGGTTCTGTTGATATGTTGCCCGAGGGGTTGGTTCTGTTGATATTTTGCCCGAGGGGCGGTTGATGGTACATGTTTTGCCCGAGGGGCTATTTACGTTTCTATCCTTTTTCTCACTATTTTCATCACTCGTTTGAGACTATTGAAAGATGTTTTAAAAGGAAAGGGTTTTTTTACTGAAACTGAGTTGTTTTACGAGAAAAATGGTTTCTGTACTGTTTTTGAGCAATGAACTGTATTTGTTGTAGTGTTATGACGTGGAATTATGTGCTTTCTTACTGCTCAGCTTTCATTTACTTTTATTACTTACTGAGTTGGCGTACTCACATTACTCCCTACACCTTGTGTGCAGATCCAGGAGTTGCGGGTCGCGATAGTGAGCATTGATTGTCCATTCAGCAGGATTTCGGAGTCGACAAGGCAGCTGCATGGCGTTCGCAGCCCTGTTCTTCTCCCTCCTATCTTCTCTAGCTTTAGTTAGTATGGTCTTCCAGTCTTCTTTAGACTTTATTGTATTGAGACAGAGTTGTATTTGCTCGTGACTTGTAACACCCCGATGTCAGGCTTGTGTAATTACTCCGCACTGGGTATTTTGACTTATACTATGAGATTTCTTGTTAAATAAATGGCTTAAAAATGACTGTTATAGAAAATGGTTAGATTTGGAAATTGTGTCGGCTGGCCTAGTTCGACGATAGGCGCCATCACGACCGGGTCGGTTTTAGGGTCGTGACAATAACAAGTACATAAATGACTAAACAAAACGATTCCAATGTTATTTTGTTCTTATGTTTTCATCTAACATTCTACCATGAATGCTCACCTCTCATGCCTTAAAGTTACAAAGTAGTAATGGAACTGATTTTTAAGCCTTACTTTCCACTAGGGAAGGAATAACTAAATCTGAACAAAAAATATCCAAATATGATGAATCTTAACCAAAACATGTAACTCCAGAACAGAGTTGTAAAAAGCTCACCTTCTATACCATAATACTATATACACAAATTAGAGTAACCAAAGTTTTCACAGAACTAAGATTTGAAAACAACACCAGAGAAAAACACAAAAGAATTAAGGATATAGCACCAAAACAAATATATCACAGTAAGAAAAAATAACAAACCAAATTAAACTTCTGATTATCAACCAGAGGGTGAAAAGTTACACCCGTCAACTTCAAGAAGAAAGCAGTATTCCCTAATTTACAAAATCTAAAAAATTTAAAATTTAGAGACACGATAAGATAATCAACATCTAATAAATCACCAATTTAGACTATATCCATAATTTTGCCAGGCATCAAAATTTAATAATCCTATTACTCCTTTTTTAATAAAAGTTATTGTAGTAAGTAGTAATTTGGATGTTTAGCTTTGTATCAGATATTGATTTTAATGGATAATTTGATATTGGGATCAAATCTTGATGATTCTCGAGTATTGAGTCAACATATTGGTCAAAAGGTTGAATCTTTCTGTTGTCATAATAATTGAACCCTAAATTCTAAAAGATAGAGATAGGGATATAAAGTGTATAGAAAGAAATTGAGATTTAGAAATAGAGATATAGAGGGAATAAAAAACGTACCTACAACCTGGAAGAATGTTGTTTGTTGGAGGCCAAATTGCAATAGTAGGTTTTCTTACTTCAGCAACTTTCCAAAGCTTATGGAGGCTTCACCCTAATAGTTGAAGGCCACACAATGAGATATATTTTTTTCAAGGAAAATCGAGTGGTAAATTATATCGGAGGGAAAATATTTAGAGGGAAAGCTAAGGGACGAGGAAAAGTAAAAAGCAAAGTTTTGCGGGCTATTTTCTTGAATTGCCACTAAAAAATAATTATTGTTGGCTAATATTTTTTGGCTGCTAATATTTTGCCTTCATTGAATACTTTAGCGGCAATTAAGTTATTTCCACTAAATAATTGCCGCTAAAACTACTTTTTGTTATAGTGGTAGTGCCTCCACATCTTTAGTTCATGAATCACCGCGGCTAACTCTAAATCGTAGGTCAGGTAATTCTTCTCGTACTTTCTTAGTTGTCTAGAAGCATAAGCTACAACTTTGCCATGTTGCATCAGTACACAAGCCAATCCAACGCCCGAAGCGTCACAATAGATAGCATAACCATCGGTTCCCTCTGGGAGTGTTAGAACCGGTGTTGAAGTTAGTTTGTCCTTCAATGACTAGAAACTCTGTTCGCAAGCATCAGTCCATTGAAACTTTGCTCCCTTCTGAGTCAACTTTGTCAAAGGTGCTGAAAGAGAAGAAAATCCCTTTTACAAATCTCCTGTAATAACCTGCCAAATCGAGAAAGCTACGAACCTCCGTCGGTGTTGTAGGTCTAGACCAAATCTTTACTGCCTCAATCTTTTGTGTGTCAACTCGGATACCCTCACCCGAAATAATATGCCCAAGGGAATCTACAGAGTTCAACAAGAATTCACACTTAGAGAATTTTGCATACACCTTTCCTTTTTTGTAGAACTCTGAGCACAGTACGCAAATAATCTGCATGCTCAGTATCTGAACGGTAATAAACCAATAATCATCGATAAATACAATCACGAACAAATCTAGAAAGGGTTTGAACACATTGTTCATCAAATACTGCTGGGGCATTAGTTAAACCGAATGACATAACACGAAACTCAAAGTGCCCGTATCTGGTCCTGAATGTTGTCTTCGGAATATCTTTCTTCGGAATATCTTTCTCCTTAACCCTTACCTGATGGTACCCGGACCTCAAGTCTATTTTGGAGAAACACTTGGCACCTTGCAACTGATCAAATAAATCATCAATCCTCGGGAGGGGGTACTTATTCTTGATTGTTACCTTATTCAACTGTCTATAATCTATACACATCTACAAGGAACCATCTTTCTTCCTCACGAATAACACAGGTGCTCCCCACGGTGATGTACTAGGTCTGATAAAACCCTTTTCAAGCAAGTCTTTAGTTGTTCTTTTAACTCTTTCAGCTCTGCGGGCGCCATTCTATAGGGAGGAATAAATATTGGTTGAGTATCTGGTAGTAGGTCAATATCATACTCAATTTCTCGCTCTGGCGAAAGACCCGAAAGATCATCGGGAAACTCATTAACCACAGGGATGGACTGAATGGTTGGTAACTCCACCTTCACATCCCAAACCCGAACTAAGTGATAAATATAGCCCTTTCTAATCATCTTCCTTGCCTTGAGATAGGAAATAAATCTACCTCTCGGCGATGCCGTATTACCTTTCCATTCCAAAACAGTCTCCCCTGGAAATTGAAATCGGACCATCTTCGACCTATAATCAACGTTGGCATGACAAGAAGCCAACCAATCCATACCCATTATAACATCAAATTCTACCATATCTAACTCGATTAGGTTCGCTACTGTAGATCGACTATGAAATACTATTATACAATCTCTATATACCCGCCTAGCTATCACTGGGTCCCAACAGGCGTGGATACCTCAAAAGGTTTAACCAACTCAGCTTTTATTCCCAAACTTACTAGCAACCAACGGAGTAACATATGATAAGGTGGAACCTGGGACAATCAGTGCATATACATCATATGAGGAGACTAATAATATACCTGTAACAACATCAGGTGACGACTCCTGATCATGTCGTCCTACTAACGCATAAATGCGGTTCTGAGGACCGCTCGAGCTAGGTGCTCCACCTCTACCTCTACCATGATCGATTGGTGCTTGTGAACCTTGCCCAAGGGGGCGTACTGATGATGATGAACCAACTATAGATCCCACTGGCTGACCTATGCTTGCATCACATCTTGTCGGACAATCCCTCATAACGTGGCTCGGATAACCACAAGTATAACAAACACCCAACCCCATACAGCATTGCCCGGCATGCTGCTTACCACACTGAGACATCGCGGCAAGGGCGGCCTCATCTGACTTGACTCACCCCTATACTGAGAAGTTGAAGCCATAGAATTCTGACCAGGCCCTGAATATGTGGAACGATCAAATATCTTACCGGCAAACTGAGGGGGTACGCTAGCTGATGGTGGGCTGGATAGCTTGGGTATTTTTGTCTCTAACCATCTCGAAACTCACCGGAAGAACCCGAAGACCTCGCTCTCTTATTTTGGGCCCTATCATGCTTACGGTCGGCCCTCTACTTCTGCTTACGCTCCTCTACACCCTGAGCCTACGCCTGAATACGAGAAATATCCATGTCTGCCTGAAGTGAGGCCGACATACATTCGTTAAGCAAGTGCGGCTCTAACCCCATCACGAATCAAGGTGAACCTGATCCTCCATCTTAGATACAATAGTGGGAGCATACCTAGCTAACGAGTCAAACTGAAGACTACTCCCGAACACTCATATTACCCTGCCGAAGGGTCAAGAACCTATCAACCCTGGCCCGTCTAAGCTCTGGTGGCAGATAATGACGAAGAAAAGCATATGTGAACTCCTGCCATACTGCTGGAGGGGCATCCTCACCTCTGGACAACTCCCAAGACTCAAACCAATTAACTGCAACATCTTGAAGTCTATAGGAGGCTATCTTAACTGACTCGGTCGTAGTGGACTTCATTATCCTCAACGTCCTCTGCATTCTATCAATAAATACCCGAGGGTCTTCGTTTGGATCTGCCGCAGTGAATATCGGAGGGTCCAAATTAATGGAATCACGAATCATCGCACTGACAGACCTATCTGCATGACCAATACCTACTTTCTGACGTCTAGCCTGTGCGGCTACTAATCAAGTTAATAACTGAATAACATCTCTCATCTCCTAAGCCGGTGCATCTGGCTGAGGAGCTGGACGTACAGGTGCGGGCGCTGGAGCTGGTACCCCTCGGAGATCTTCTGGAGAGGGCGGGGTATGTGAAGTCTGAGATGGAATCTCACTATGGGACTCTCCCCGAGCCATGGTAACTCGTGGCGCTCGACTAGTAGTCTCACCAGCCACGGACTTGCCCTTCTGGGCGGCTATAATCTTTGAAGGCATTGCTGAAAACATAACATATCGTTAGGAACATGAATTCTTATATCGCACGATCTAAGATAAGAAGGAAGGATAACATCCTATATGTCCTGTAGCCTCCTGTCTATAAGTGTGGTGCACAACACACCCATAAACAAGACTCTACTAGACACGGTCTGTAGACAACCCTAAGACATAACTGCTCTGATACCACTTTTGTCACAATCCAAACAGATGGGCCGCGACGGATGCCCGAGTCCTACCTGTCGAACACCCTTACGCATGCGTCTAAAATATAAACATGAATAATATACGTGAGGGAAACCTATCCATAAGACATATATACATATACATGCGGAATACAGTGGGGCGAGCCGACAAGGCTGCTATAGACAATAATATACCCAAAACTGGAAGCCGGCAAGGCCACATACTATCCAACTATACATACTGTCTACAGACCTCTAATAGAATATATAATTGTACAAGGACGGGACTGGACCCCATCATACCCATATATGTAAACCAACATATCGTACCAAAATAAAAAGCAGCTCCGGATCAAGTGGAGCACGCCAACTCTCTCTGATCAAGGATCCTAAGAAGGAGGATCGTCAGCTTGCCTAACTGCACCTGCGGGCATGAAACGCAGGCCCCGACAAATAGGGCGCCAGTACGAATAATGTACTAAGTATGTAAGGCATGAAAATCAGTACATAACAGACATAGATAAAACATGGAATAAAGAATTCCGCATGTAATCTAAATAACATGGTAAATCCTGAAACATTTATAATGCCATGAACGTACGTGTAAATGTAGTGTCATGCATAGGTATAGGTGTACATAACATCATCAAGCCTCTGAGGGCATCCCATCATATCCTCCCGGCCACTGTGGGCAAAATCATCAACATATACCAGCTGATCAGGTGGTGATGCGTATATAACGCCGTAACTTTTTCCCATATCCCATATACATATAATATACGCGTATATGATGCCATCTGGTCATGGTTCAATGTACATGTACAAATGAATGAAATGCATAGGAAATACGTTAATAAGATTTTGAATGTTATAAGATTAATATACCTTTCGGATAACTTTATCAACTACGTATTTTTTCTGAGACCCATGAATAGAAAATATAATGATAATTCACATGGAAAATTAAGAATAGGCAGCCTTAGTAATTCTATGAATAGAGTCGTTTATGAAAGTAGTGCATTTGCTCGTTTCGTTTGTATCGTATAGATCATGCCAAAAAGAAAGAAGGGATAGCCTTAACATACCTGAACCGATTTTTTGACAATCCTTCTAACACACGCCAATCGCGATGAAACACGTAACAGCAAGATCGAAATAGGGAACAATCCGTATGAAATGCTCGAAGCAATAACGTTGCTTACTAGAAAATCATCTTTGATGAAACTCCTTCTTAAGAGATGTAACGTTGCTATGTAAGAAATATTTGCTGAAGCTCTTTCCTTAGCAATTGATTTTGAACTTAGGAATGTTACCCTTTATCCTTTAGGTGGCCCCACTTAGGATGACAAACCTTTCCTAAAGGCTTCTAAGTTGGCCACCTAAATGTAATGAAGCTTATTCATTACTTGGGGCCAAAGACCTTAATTAACCATCCACCAATCTCCTTAATCAACTTATTAATTCTTCACTAATTTAATATTTAACCAATTACCCACATAATTAAGAATTATCTCAAATTACTTAAAATACTACTCGCTTGACACACTTTATGTACCCTACTATCATGGTGATGTGGTATTTTGTATATGGCACTAGTCCATAAATACTGGGTATTGTAGCTCGGAATGTATTTTATCCCAGATCGACAACCTTCAACGAAACTCATTTTCTTTGATTTATTTACCCTTTATCTTTCACGGCACTTACTTATTGCTTGTTATAAACAGCATAAATGTTTATAATCTCATGAAAATATCATCCCCGAGTTTACGTCGATTAACTTACGACGAAACTTTAACATACAAAAATGCGAGACGTAACAAATTATCGTTTATTGAATTGTAAAAAAATCATTTGGAAGGCCACCTCTTAACTCTTAAATATAAAAACACCTATGTTGATTGATTACCTATTAATATGAATAATCAAAAATACTTCTGAACAACTCGATGAACGCATATTCTCATATCTGAATAAAAAACACTAAATCGTGTGTTTACCATGTATAAAAAAGTCTATTTGATCTATTTGATTTGTGTTATAAATAGAATTGTATTTATGGTGAATGTCTTTATTTAGAGAGATTTTAGGGTTCATTGCTTGGTGGCTAAGTCACCCTCTCCCTATAAATAGAGGGTTCTATTCTATTGTAATTCATCCAATATCAGTAAGAATTCTCTCTCCCTACTTTTCTTTGCAATACTCTTCTTCTTCTTTTATTGTTTTGTAACACGTTATCAGCACGAGACTCTAACCAATTGAGTAGAAGTTTTGGGATGGAGCGTAATGATTGTCAATTATTCCATGAACTTCCTTCATGATTAAATTCTGGATTTAAGGTAAGTATCTTACTTTATTTTTCTCTTTTAGATTCTTGACATTCTATAATTTGATTTTATATACAAGCAAAGACAACAAAGTTTGATTATAACTCTAATGGAGTTTGTAAGAAATTATAACCACCTAAAGTGGTAAAATTTCTATGTATTGCCATGATCAAATTCAGGTATGATTGTGGACAAAGAATTGAAAACTCGTCCCATTGAATTTGCTCCATTCTCATTCCCTTAAGAGAATGTGATAGCAATATGTAATAAGTCTGAAAGAAGATAAAATTATTACCATAAAGGAATCAATGGATGTGGACGTGGTAATAGACGAAATTATAATCGTCATTATCGTGGTAATTAGAATAATAAGGATTCTCAAAATAAGCCTTCACTCTATGAAGTTAATGTTTGTCATCAATTTGACATAAGATTTCATAGAGCACATACAGATGACTATGGTCCATTCATGATGTGAATGTGACAACATGTGATTTATGAATACATATTCATTCTTGGAAGAATATGAATGTGCTAGTGGTAGTGAATATGCCACACTCACCTCTAGAAGGAGGTTTGAGATGAATTAAGAAAATAATTCCATTATTATGGCATGAATGATCATTTATCACATAACTATTGTGATTGTGCCAAAATATTATGGCAATGTGATTATTACAGGGCAAAAGTAATGAAAGCAACATATCTTGCCTATAATGATTTTGACCATGAACATAATAGTATAACTTTCTCTTTAAAAGAGATATTCACCATATGGATGTTGATGAATATGTGGTAGTACCAAATTAATTGAGAGCTCTGGAAGAGCCAATTATTACTATTTTGGAGGAATAAAATTGATTATCAATAAGCCATTGTGTTGTAGTAAGTCTCAAAGAAACTTATTAAGTTTCTAAAATATTCGCGAAAGCGGTTGGTTATATTGAGACTATAAATAAAGGAAAGATTTAATATCTTCTAATACTACAACTTGTAACGGGGTAACATATATGTGAAAAGTTATCCGCTTTATTCTTCAGTTTGTACTACACAAATAAAAGAATACTACACTCAAGTGGATGTTTATTGATATAAAAACCCATATCATAATAAACTTGGAATTTATTCATAATTGCACACGTCATAGTGTAAAGCTGAAGTTTATCAATATTGATAATTTATTCAGTTGGCATAATTAGTTTAGCCATATCAATTTAAGTATGATGTGCAAAAATAAAAGAGAATTCACATGGGTAAATATTAAAGAGCTAGAAAGTTCTTTACGAATTCTCTTATGTTGCTTGTTCTCATTAATTAATATACCAACTAAAATTGGGATTGAATCCCATGAATGCTGGAAATACCAAAGGTGAATATGGGCTCATTCACCTATCATGTATACCACATAAGATGCATTTATGAGATGGTTACATGTGCGATTATTATTAACCCGCAACATGGTGTTTGCGAGGTAACTTGCTCAATAATTTGATTTAGAGCGTTCAAGATAGTTCATCTTGATAAGTTGGTTTACATCACAGTTGATTTAGTAAAATAATTTATTAAGTGCCTCTACTTAGTAGCTAAACAATTGCTTATGAGAACAAAGTTATGTATATCAGTTTGATATACGTTATACACCAAAGTATATTATTTTCTCCCCTCACAAGTGGTTCAGGGTCAGGAACCAAATAATTCCATCTTATTATTATTGATGTGCGGTGTATATTTTGATTAACACCATAACGCACAAAGGTGGATTCTCAAAGTTGAGGTAACAAGTTAGTTTTTCTAACATGATGGGGAGACATGATAAACAGTTGAGAAAACGTTACGTGGAATGAATTATCATTTGTACATCTAGATCCTCGAATAAGATAATATGAACTTGAGGTTCATAAAAATATAATTCATCTGCAATATATTACAAAGCATGCCAGACGCATTTGTTGACCCAAAGAAAGTAACTATATTCTCATTGCAAATGCTTCTATTAAGTCCTAGAAGGACAAAGTCTGTGGTACGCTTAAGGCGTATAGACTAATCGATTTCAAATCAACTTCTTGATAAAGAAGATGAGAAAATGATCATAATAAGGAGGCAAGTGATCTAGAAGATCACATGACATAACACTTCATAAAATCTCATGAGAGATTCAGGAACCTGAATATATGAATGAAGAGATCTCTATATTATGTCTTTATGAAAAATAAGGAGGTTGGAAGCGACATAAAATATTTGTCGACGACATCTATGAAAGCGCTAAGTATAGATGATAATTTTTTGAGTCTGTCGAATACAGACACAAAAATATTGGCCAAATAGAAGAGACACAATTCAAATAGAATTGGTTTCATATGAAAGACATGTAGTTTTGAACATGTAGTTCAAACACTTGAAAGTATAAAGTCAATGATATGTGCAATCAGTTTTTGATATCTTATATGTCTAGTATGACATGAAAACTTGATATGCATCTAAAGTCTATTATATGACTTAACTTATATGACAATCCATGAAGGATTTAAATTGCTTAAAGCATATAGAATTCATGGTCATGAAGTACTACATCCTCAGTGCAATTTGTGTACAAATGTATCTTGCTATAACTATATGCATGATAATATGATAGCAAGAGTTTTCACCTCTATGTGAAGATATTGAAATGACGATTCCAACAAGATCATATGAAGACAATACATCTATCAGGGATGATGATTTCAAGGTGAAACAAATTCGTTGAAGTTAATATGGCTGGTTTGTTTATCAAATTGTCTACCAAAGATCTTTTGAAGATGGTGCACAATATTGGAATGCAGATGCTTAAGGATGTGAATTGATGCTCTCATCAGGGGGAGTTAATACGCGTTGTACTCTTTTTCCCTTACAAGGTTTTGTCCCACTGGGTTTTTCCTTGCAAGATTTTTAACGAGGCAACCAAAAGGCGTATTTCTAAACATGTGTACTCTTTTTCCTTCTCTAGAATTTTTTTTCCCACTGAGTTTTATTTTAGTTAAGGTTTTAACGAGACACATTATCTGTTGAATAGACATCCAAGGGGGGGTGTTATAAATAGAATTGTATTAATGGTGAATATCTATATTTAGAGAGATTCTAGGGTTCATTGCTTGGTGGCTAAGTCACCCTCTCCCTATAAATAGAGGGTTCTATTCTATTGTAATTCATCCAATATCAATAAGAATTCTCTCTCCCTACTTTTCTTTGCAATACTCTTCTTCTTCTTTTATTGTTTTATAACAATTTGTGCTTTCTACATAATTTTCACGGCTCAATTCACCGAGTAGTCATTGTATCTTTAGCTCTAGCAATCTCAACCCAGTAGTTTTAGAGCCCGTTTGGATTGGCTTAAAAAAAGTGGCTTTTAAGCACAAGTGCTTAAAAGCAGCTTTTAAGTGCTGGAGCTTATTTTATAAATAAGCAATTACATGTTTAGATAAAAGTGCTGAAGCTTAAAAAAAGTTGTTGAAGTGTTTGGCAAACAAGTGCTGGTAAGCACTTTTTCTTATTAAAAAGATAAAAATATCCTTAAAGATATTAACATTATAAAGGAGCTGATTACTACAATATATTTAATTATGAATTAATGCAAATAAACATAATTTATATTTTAATTTAATTTCAATCTAATTGATTATAATAGATAATTTTTATAAATATAATTCATGAATGCTCATTTTTCACCACTTTCAATCAAGTAAACTTCCATAAAATTCTCAACCTATTTAAAATACCAAATTATTTTGTATAGGAAAAACAGGAACTTAAAAGAACAAAAATATGTATAAACACTACTCTTTTCATTCAAGTTTATGTGCCCATTTTTGTTGATGGCGTTAAGGAAAAAAGGGATGAGCCTTTGAGCTATATCGTCAGAGAAATCGATGGGAGCAATTATCTTGATATATACATGGAAAGTGTTGAACTAGGCATGGTTTTGTTGATTTCCACTGAATTACTTGAAGAAAACTGCAGAAAAATGAAGATGAAGCAGAGATGAAGAGGAAAGAAGAGGAACGGCAGAGTGAAGGAAATAGGAGGACTACAATGTTTTAGGGTTTCTTTGACTGAGGGTAATTCTGGTATTATAAAAACTTATAAGGGACAAGAGAGTAATTTTATTGGTCAAACTAAAATGGCTTTTAAGCCAAAATCGAAAAAGTTGGGGTCAGCCAACTTGTTGGTTTTGGCTTTTTTTAAGCACTTTGTAGCATTTTTTAAGCAGCTTTTTTTTGTTTTTGCCAAAAAATAAAAAAAGTGTGCTTTTAAGCCCATCCAAACACCCTCTTAAGCTAATTGTTATACAAAACATGGGGAACTAGAAAAGAGATATATAGTGAGGGTTCTGAATAGCTGATAGTGGTGCTTGAGAATGTTAACGTTGTTACTTCCAATAAGTGTTGAAACACCTAAGTTGATCGCTCATTTTGAAGTTTTAGGTATTAGGCATGTTACATTTCTTTCCTTGCATAACCTGCTCCAGCTCTACCTTAAGCCCGCCTGCATTTTTGGTTTCTTTATTAAAAAAACTAAAATTTTCGTTACCTCACACTTGCTAGAAATTATTCAAGAAGAGATAGCAATGGGGAGAATTGGATGCTGAGGCGATGCATGGCAAATCATAAACAGGGTAAGGCAAGAGAATAATCATGCATGCAGGTTGAAACAATTTCTTTTGAAAATCAAAAACAGGAATGAGGCAGAGGCAGGTTAAATGAAAATTAACAAGTTTTATAGTTTTAAGCTCGCCAAATGTAGCTAAATAACATTGGAAAAGGGAAAAGATAAATAGAAAAGCTTAAACGAGGTAGGGTGAATCTATCTGAGACTCGTAAAAATAGAGAAGATTGCAAACAGGGCAAGGCAAGACAAGACGGACCAAAAACTTTCGTTATTTTTCACCTGACTAGGCTAAAAATCCTTGAAAATGATCTATTAATGCTAAAAGATTTATATATATATATATATATTCTCAGAGGACCGTTAGCTTTAAGTCTAAGTAGCATGTTTCCGCATTGTTAATGAACCTTTCAGTATCATTTTTGGTTCACTTCGAACTGATGTACTTTCAGTATCATTTGCTTATGATAAAACTACGTTTGTGGACTATGTGAACATAATTTAAATTTTAGTTTGCCATGTAGGCTGTTCTTTTGTGTTTGTTTCAGAAATATCATCAAAATACAATTTCGATACTTGCAGATTATTGTGTGTCCTAAAAACAATTTTAGTTGAATTGTCCCCAAAGAAAGGGGGGAAGTTGCACAGACCGATACAAAGTTGGATTAGCCTACAGCATCTAGATCAACATCCGCATCTGTTTCTCCATCAATCATCCCCGTCTCTGCTTCTGTGTCTGCTTCCATCTGCCCTGCTTCTTGAGCAACATCTGTATCAGAGCTTTGCTTCTGGTTATCTTCTGGAGTTGGAGTTTCTTCCTGAGATATGGTAACAGTAGCAATTCTCGTGTCTGCGTCAATTGGAGCAACTGATGCGTCAGGATCAGCGCGCTCCCCTTCATTGTCCATCTCACTTGCTGCTGTCACAATCTAGCCATAACATTACAGGATTAGACCAAAAGAATTGTTAAGGACAGAAAATGGGAGGACTAATGAACTAGAAAATATATATATATACTCAAAAAAATGAACTAGAAAATACTCCAAAGTATGAAGAATTAAAGCATCAGACAGAAAGAAAATCAGATTTTTGCAAATTAAGGATAATAACCATTAGTACAGTACATCAAGACCAAAGCAAATATATTTTAGCATCTATACCTCCAATATGATACAACCTATTTGGTTAGAACCATTCTCCAAGCAGAAATCAATATTTTAATTATGCGCCAATAACATGAGGTGATCATTTCCAGATGTGACATATATGTTGCTTGGTACAGAAGATATCTTCACAAGTAGGCAGGTCTGAACAGAAGACGGTGATGTGATATTTCACGAACGATATAAGCTGTCGTGATGAAGACAGGCCATAATGAACTATAAAAGGTGATTAAAATAAATTGTTTTATAATTGAAGTTATATCCTCAGAAATGGTGAGCATTTGACAAATGTGAGCGGCCAATGTTACGGAAGGGTTTTCTCGTTCAGACTCTGTACAGAGCATGTGGTAGAGAGGGTGTAAAAACTGAAAACCGAGGTAATTTCAAAACGCAAAAGAATACTTGATTTTTATGGTAAAGCCAATTGCTATCTTCAAATCAGCAGAGAACTGCTAGAAGGATTAACTTATGGGGAAAAAAATAGAAACGGGGAACATAAGGTTAAGTTCGCTTTCAGGTACCTGATTTTCTTCTGCTTGCTGCGCTGAGGTTTTTGTTTCCTCCTTCTTAGCCCGCTTAGTCCTTTCACTTGGCTTAGCTTGATATCTGGCCCGTACTTCAGCAGGCAAAAGTTCCAGAGGCACAACCCCCTCAATACCATGCTCTGTAAACTGAAAAAGAAACATGTAACAAATTTCATTGAGAAATTTAACATTTAATGATAAAGACTGGAAATCACACCCATAAGTTAGCTCATACTCTGGAAAATCCCTCCAAGTCTTGGCGGGCTGAAAACCGCAAACCTTTCCAGCAATAGACCTGGATAGATCCCAGGATACATCGTTATAATCATGCTTCCAAGAAAGAGAAGTCATAGAAATATGCATCGTGAGCAGCGCATAAAGATATATGATGATATCAACACATAACAATTTTCTCTGCGAGTTCTCATTTTTACTTTTAGAGTGAATTATTACATATTGTTACATGTGACATCTTCCATATAGCATGAGAACAAAGAATCCTTATACACATGCCCCAGAAAGTGCATTTGACCACCACACTATCCCAACAAATGAACAGAGAGTGAAATAATAGGCAGGGTCACAATATGTCAGATAGAACATCTATTTGATCTTTGGCACTGGTTTTCATCCCTGAGGGGAGGACTCTTATGATGAACACATAGCTCGTGTGGAACAGCTTAAGGAATCTTAGCATTCCAATTACTTTCTTTACCCACACACGGATTATGACCCAAAATCATTCTATGCAATGGGTTTAGATCCATGTGCCACTTAATTACTGATTAGAAACTACAGAAGAAAAGGAGTTGATCATGTGTTGGGACCAAGTGACAACTTGGAATAATTCAAGGGTGTTACGCCAAAACATTCAAGAAAATGTTTTGTTTAAAAATAGAAGTATACAACTTGTGTTCTAATAGAAGATTCTGAACTATCAGCTATATCTATACACCAGGATAAACCTTTTCTTCTTTTTTGATAATGGTAACAATTTAATAAAGGGAGAACTACACAAGTTGTGAAGTCTCCAGATTTACAAAGACAAGTAAAAAAAAATCCAAGATGTTTGTCATCTTACAAAAAATCTAGGACATCAAAAATAGAGTCTGCTTCTTCTATGCTTACTTCTTTACACCAAAAATAGAACAAGACTGGACAGTTCGTCTTCATTTTCTGAATGGAACTGTGTAAGTCCTCTAGCCAAACTGCCCACCAAATGCATGCTGGGACAATCTTCCATCTCTTCTTCTGACTGGATAGGTTGCCATCCCTGCTCCAACTTTTTCATACATCAACTATTCTTCCAGGAATCACCCATCTGATTCCCCTCAGGTTGATGAAAATTTTCCAAAGCTGGTCAGTCTAATTGCAGTGTAAAAAGAGATGGTTTATCGTCTCTGCCTCTTCTCCAAATAAGCAACATCTAGAGCACAGTTGATAACCTCTCTTTACCAGATTGTCATGAGTCAAGACTGCTTCTTTAGCTAAAAGCCAAGTGAAACATGCCTGCCACCTTACAGGGTATTTTAACTTTCCAAATCATCTTCCATGGCCAGCACCCAACCTGATTGTTAGATAGGTTGTATTCCTTATAAGCTGACTTTAACTGAGAAGATACCTTTACTATCCCCCTTCAACACCATGTTGTCCTCAGCTGCAACAATGCCTCTGAATTGTGCCAAAACATTGTAGAATTCTGAAATTTTGATCATCTCCCAGTTATTTAATAGCCTTCTGAAGCTGAGGTTCCACCCTTGTTCTGACCATACACCAGCCACTGTTGTCTCTTGTTGTTGACATAGGTTATATATATCTGGGAGTAGTTGCTTTAAAGGTTCCTGAGTTAACCAGTTATCCTCCCAAAAAGAAAACTTCATACCATTACCTGCTTTGTAACTAGACTTTCTTCTGAAAGCCGGCCAATAATTTCTTATAGATCTACACAAACTGACCCCATAGGGAGTGCTTACAGGCTTTGATGCCCAATTACCTCCCACGCCATACTTTTATTTGATGGTCTCTTTCCATAGTGAATTCTCATCTGTAGAAAACCTCCACAACCACTTCATCATCAAGCTTTGATGCTGCACCTTCAAGTTTCTAATTCCCAGACCCCCTTCCTTTTTGCTAACTATCTAACTCTTCCATTTAACCAAATGAAACTTCTTTCTTTCACTATTACCTTCCCACAGGAAGTTTCTTCTAAGCACATCAAGTCTTTTTAACACATTTGCAGGCATTGGAAATAAGGACATCATGTAAGTGGGTAAGGCATCCAACACACCATTGATCAAAGTTAATCTACAACCCCCTCCCCCCCAAGTGACAGATATTGACTCTTCCAATTGGTCAACTTCTTCTCACATTTCTCTAAAACTCCATTCCATATCCCTTTTGATTTGCTCTTTGCCCCAGTGGCATTCCCAAGTATATAGTGGGTAGCTCTCCTATCCTTCCACCCAAAGTTCTAGCTAGATTATAAATGTCTGTCACATCATTGACCGGAAAGATATCGCTTTTATTCCAGTTAATGTTCAGACCAGAAGTGGCTTCAAACAGTATAAAGATCACCCTAACCAAGATAAACCTTTTCCTAATCTCTCTTTTAACAGCAAATGTACCTTTTAAATTTTTTATCTGATACTCCTCCGTTTCAAATTAGATGACACATTTCGTTTATCGAAAGCCAAACTATGTAAAGTTTGACCAACTTTTTAAAATATCTTTTTTTATCATATTGACATGAGAAAAATTGCAACTTATAGTACTTTTCTATAGTTTTAAATATCTAAATTTTAATTTTAAAATGCTGAGTTGAACTAATCTAATTTAGCTTCAAAATGTAGTCAAATTGATCTTGATAAGCGAAATGTGTCATCTAAATTGAAACAGAGCGAGTACAAGATCTTTACTTAGTCCAGCTTTGAGGCTCACACAAGTCCTGTATATTTTTTTTACTAGGTACAAGTTCTGTATATGTAGAGATAAATATGCACTCATCTATGACAACACGGTTTTATTATATTCTAACGTAAATGAGCTTTAGCTACTTATTGTGTGTATATAACCTTAGTTATGAGTTGATCAGTTCTGCACTAGAATATATTATGATACAAAAATGAATCCTAATATCACTGATTTTTGGTGTATAACAAACTGTTAGAAAGGAATCCAAATAATTCAATGAAATAAACCAGAGTTAGCTAGCATTATGTTGCTATAATGCCTTCTTAAACATGCCATTGTTAAAAACATAAAAATAGGAGGTCACTTAAGCTGTAACCAAGAACATAATGAATGTCATGGTGGTAATAAGACGTGTAGGAAAAAATCAAGCAGAAAAGATGAAGACACTTACCCGGTTATTTTTGTGATGGTATTCTGCTTCTATTCCAGCAGATTCATCCATCTAGAAGAGAGAGAAATCAAACTGAGAAACTCAAAAATCAAGGAAATACTACTAAGATACCTGTTCCTATCGCAATTAAAGGAATAACACAAAGTAAAGATTAGAAGAACATCTCCTACAAAAGTTGCTTTTCTTAAGAAACTTAATGGATGCTTACATCTTCTGCCAGAGGTTTCCAGTAATCTGTGATAGAGGGAGTGCACACACGTTGAGTATCAGTTAAAGCATTCTGGAGAAAGAAGAGTAAGAGAAGATAATTACATTTAGCCATTCAACATCAAAATAATAAGCTCCATCTTCTTCAGAGTCAGATACGTTGAATAAGACATGTTAAAAACTACATATTCATGGTTTTAGTTTTTTGGATGATACAATTTCAAAGTCAAGATTGAGAATCAGATGAAATTAGAATTCTTGCAGAAAGAAATCAGTCATACACAGTTCGAGAGCAAGGATAAATAATTTACAATAGGAGCACGCGACAAATATTTCTTGGTGAAATCATATTGTAGATGATCGCTCAATAGCGGGGATGCAAGGTCCATATGGAACTATGGAAGACGAAAGCACCTAGGAAAGAGGGGTCCTTAACGTGGTGCGACATGGATGCTATCTTAAAAGTTAACAACTTATGAAATGGAGAAGTATGTTACGAATCAGTGTTGTTTGTACAAAGTGCATCGGAAGGATGCGGATCATTTACTAATAGTGCAGTTTGCAACATAGCAAACTGATCTTAGTATATTCTATTTAGTATAAAGGCTGTGTAAGATACCACCTCTTTATATATTCCAAACAACCTGAAGAGGAAACAAATAGAACTTCTAAAAGCGAGACCAGCATAGAAAGTCGAAGGAGATCTTGTTCATTTGTAATTTTGGGGTAAACAGAACATTCTTTCTTGTATAGATAGTTGGACTAATATTTTGTACACTTGATATCACACCTTTTGTACTGCTGACATTGTCTCAATGTGATGAACAATGAAATGATTTCAATTATCAAAAAAAAAAAAGATGAAGGAATTATTTTCATTTTATTTAGTTGTTTTACATTTAAAAAGC
Source organism: Nicotiana attenuata (assembly GCF_001879085.1). NCBI lineage: Eukaryota > Viridiplantae > Streptophyta > Magnoliopsida > Solanales > Solanaceae > Nicotiana > Nicotiana attenuata. The sequence continues at coordinate 20,378,614 of NC_031989.1, forward strand.
CAGAAATAAGCATTCATATCTGGAAACACGCAACATATCTAACAAGTATCTTAAAATGTATTCAATGTGTATATCATTCATACGGTTCATGATGACTGAGAAGATATTTGGTTTTCACAAGTGCGTAGTCCATAGAAGACCATCCATTATAGATAGTTGGACTAATATTTTGTACACTTGATATCACACCTTTTGTACTGCTGACATTGTCTCAATGTGATGAACAATGAAATGATTTCAATTATCAAAAAAAAAAAGATGAAGGAATTATTTTCATTTTATTTAGTTGTTTTACATTTAAAAAGCCAGAAATAAGCATTCATATCTGGAAACACGCAACATATCTAACAAGTATCTTAAAATGTATTCAATGTGTATATCATTCATACAGTTCATGATGATTGAGAAGATATTTGGTTTTCACAAGTGCGTAGTCCATAGAAGACCATCCATTACAAACAAGCCCATTAAACATTATTACTCACTGCAACTATTGTCAGAGGTTCAAAATGAATCATCTATGATGAGAATTCATTAACAAAAGAGTTGTAATGATTTTGTTGTGTAATTGTGACAATATCAGCAAGTTCCTCATACACAGCAACTGAAAATTAATGTGATATATATCTTGCTACATGGGACTCATGCAAGTAATAAGTTGACGAGAACAAACCGGATACTGATCTGCCCATTTCCACAATTGAGAGAGTTCTTTGTTTCCAAGCCTCCATCGTGGCCGACTGTGAGTAAGGGAAAAAGAAGATGGTTAATTATCACCTAAGTTGTGGGAAAAGGGAACCAAAAACAATAGCAACAGTTTGAATTCCTAAAAACATTTTCTGTTAAGTAAAAAGGATTAGAAGGAAATAATGAATAAACATAATTATTTATGCTTCTTGGCTTTTCAAGGCTAGAATACAAAACTTTTTGTGGTCAATTGGTTACATAGGCTGCTGAGGATGGGATAAGCAACTATCCACCGCAGATGGGTCCACAATGGATTAAGATGAAATAGGTCATAAGGGCACCATTTAGCAGAACATAAGTTTTGTTTCAAAATGATTTGAGAAAACACAATTCAAATTGCTGAATGACTTCATCTCCTACAGATGTGTGATGTACATAGATAGAAATTTTCAGACAAATTCTTCTGTTACCCAATGCAAAAGTACCAAATATCACAAACCAACTAATTTCAGAAGATTGAAACATCTACCAACTGTTCTGTAAATAGTTTAACCTTGAGCAGTGGATTTAAGAACTGACGATTATACCAATCACACGAGGAAATCTGGGAAGACTTCAGAAGCACAAAACTATATTGGCTGGCTTTCATTACGGAAAGCTGTGATATGGTTTGCACGTGGCCTTTAGTTCACAAAAATTTACTACAAAATCTACAGGCCACTTAAGGATATTCATCCATGTTATATGTCCAGAATAACAATGGATCTCAGCCACCTTTAAGTCATTACCCATAAGGAAGAGAACCATGAAGCATGTGTTTGTTGGTTGAATCCTTTCCAGTTAAATTCACAACTTTGGCTGTACTAAATGCTATGTTACATGGATTTCTTTATGTTACGTACTAAGCATGGTGTGTGGAAGTATTTGGTACAGGTATGTCAAGTTTTTTGCTTAATTTAGGATATTTTAAAGAATCTGCATGAAATATACACTCCTATCACACCCCTCCCGAGATATATATCAAGGCAAATGAAGGATTCATGTACTATAGACTAAACATGAAAAGCTTTGAAGAAATCTTTCGTGCTCTCTGTTGAGTGGTGTATTAGGCTTCAGCATAATGCTAAATATTCCAGGACAAAAGTATTCATCCCGCCTTAGTTTGGAAGGGAATAGTTTTCTTAGCATTGCTATGGTGATCGCAGAAGGATTGTATTCTGGAGTGGAGTTATTGGATCTTCAAAGGGATTGGCATACTCCTTGTTTAAACTTTTCACTAATCATTTTCTGATATTGTCACTAGAGGGCACTTAGTCCTCCTATGCATTTTCATTCTTTTTAACAAAACTTTTTCAATGCGAGGGAAATGCAAAACTAAGAAAAAATATATGATCTGGATATGGTAACCAATATATTATACATTGTAAGGATTAAAGCAACAGCACATGCCAATTTGTAGTTACCGTTTTTTGGTTCCACCTTGAACCGGCTTTTTCTCTATGGGTTGCTTCTCAAATGGAGGGCAGCCATCACGTTTCCACCAAACCTATGGAAAGAGCCATCATCCGTACAGCATAATAAGTCAACCAATAAAAAGATCTCCTGCATGAAAAAGTGAATAGAGAGAGAAAACTGATGCTCACCCAATTCCTTTCACGCTCCAATATGTGCTCAATGCTACAAAGGAAATCTTTTCCTTTGGGTGGAGTCATTTCAAGAAGCTTCTTTACCCGCTCTTCACTAGTCTTTATTTCCTCCTCCTACAATTTTGAGGAAACAAATTAGCTTGCTGCTCAGGTAAAGCACAAATTCTCTGAGTGCCACAAAAATGATCAACTATTTTCTGTCTAAGGAACAAATGTAAACGCAGAGCACCTTGACTCGCAAACTAGAAAACGCTAACAAAATATCAAACCCTACAGAGGAAACACCATAATCTGCAAGAACTTCATAATGGTAGAAAGAAACAAATGAGAAATATGTGATATATCCCTTTAACCAATTTATTTAGATATTTCATGTCCTCAAATTATTTTAAAAATTGGCATTTTCTCCTGACCATAAAATCTATTAATGATGAGAGATGATTACAAGTTCCCAACAAGTGACCACATTTTCATCCTAAAACAAGCATCAAAATAAGGTGCATGCTAGTATGCTACCAATTTTTTGTTGTTCCGAGGCAATGAGACATGTTATTGATAGAGGTCTTGCTAAAGTGGAAAAGTCAAATCATTGAGGTCATGGACTCATAGGTCCTCTTCTCTTAATAGTAGGTAAATTACTTATATTAGATTCTTCATTTATTCCTTTTCCTTTTGATAGCTGCTGTTCGTGGGTCAGCTCTTCTCGGGGGACGTATTTGCTTCCTCCTTTATGAAAGTAGTTCCACAGAATAGTAATCCACCTAATGGTGGGTTTACTATTGCTCATTGTTCCCTTAAAAGTAATTAGAGAAAAGGTAGAAACAAAAAAGAAAAGAAATTGAAGCACGTTTTCCTCCAGGCAAAAAGTAACACCTGCTAATGAGAATGAAGTAATTCATCAAAGGAAATATAGTCCAGATCCGCAACATCAGAAATTACAGTAAAAAATACTCTTTGTTATCCACTTCATTATATCTTAAGAACATGGGTTAAAACATCTTAAATTACGTTGCAACATTCTAGAAAAGAGTAGTCTAAAGATTGTAAAAGAAAATCACTTCTGTTAACAGTTGCAATGATTTCCTTCAGAGAACTTCTATTCAGAACATAAATTTACAGCAGAGGCCTCATTTGTTCCCTGGTTTTCTTCTGGAAGGAACATATAAATAGTATTCCTCCCAATCAACATTTTTACTTTCACACCTAAGCAAAAATTGATCACCCTCGCGGAAAATTTTTATATGCATGAGGGTGTGTGTGCTACATATACATATAATACATACATATATATATATACACACACACACACACACATTATAGAGAAAGAGGTGGTGGGAATCAAGGGACCACTAATACATTATATTGATACAGCATGAAACGAAATAAACAAAGGCAAGACCAACCATTGCTTCAGAGGGCAATTCCTTCTCACTTTTTCCCGGTGCCTGCATGATTACGAACAAGTAGGAGTTTAGACATTATCTAGTTAAAACTGAAAAAGAGAGCATTTGAAATTATAGTTGGAAAAAAAGGTATTTGCAAGTTGAAGTGGTGGTTGGATATATTTCAATTGGAAAAAAAGTTGGAAGTTTTGTGAGTGAAACCATCATTTGACATTCCTCAAGAAGCTTTTCACTTCAAGTTCCCTATTTCAAGTTGAAGTTGAATTAATGCACAAATACTGATGGCCAAACTTCAACTTGCAAATAATGACTTCATTATAGTCATTATTTGCAAGTAAAGTCATGGCCAAATGGGTCCTAAATCATCATGATAAGAGACGAGATCAACAGCAAATAAAAAACAGGGACAAACTCATTCTAGTTTAGTTACAGAGCACCTAACCCACTGCTATCTCTCTATCTCTCTTTCTCTCAGTTTTCTACCATGTTTTTCCTTCTCCTTTCTCCCCCTCAACTAACTTTACTCTCACATCTTCCCTCGGCAAAGCTCCAGTGCAGACCACATTTGGCATGTTTTCATTTGCTCTCCTCTCTGATGAACACCACACCTAAGACATTTAAGTATCATACTGACATTTTATACTAGAGAATCTTCAACTTAATGATTAACAAACAATCATGTGGATTATCATCATTATGATTGAAATCAAAGATAATCCTGAATTTTGATGTTTTGAATATGTGAATTCAACTAGAAAAGCTTATCCCACATGCATAAAGGAGAGACAAAATAACCTTCCAACTTTTGTTGTAGTTCATTCATTACCATTTAAGGTTGCATTATTACTAAAATCCACCGGCACATCGAGCTCAGAGCTAACAAAATGCATATCATTACCTTCAAATAGTCAAACAGAATGAGACTTTGAACCAGAACGTGGCGCCTGAAACTAGGATCTTTCAGCTGACACAAAAAGAATGATCAGAAATAATATGACATTGAATTTGCTGCTCCATTCTGCTTTAGAAGAGCTTTCTAAATTGAGAAATGCTCCCATACCTCGAGACCCATAAGTTTACTGCTTGTAAGATATTTTATGTTAAAGGTTGCAGCGTCATCCTCAAGGTTATGAGCATTGCCCTCTTCATCGCTTAAAGGCTGAGCCTCAAAAGTATTTAGCACTATCTTCAAGCCCATAAAATCATATAATCACACATTAGATATGGTTAATGAAAAAGAAGCCACAGAAACATCTCAAATAATTAAAACAGGGAAAGAGGTGTACCATCAAACCGGATGTAAATTTATGCCACTTGCCAGGAGCATTAATCAGGGATGGCGGATTGCAGAAGTATTCCTGAGTTAGCAAAGCTAAAAATTACAAAACAAGATAGAAGGTGGGAGAAGCACATGCACGGAGCCTGTCAGAGATACTTCAAACACAGTGATTCATACAGAAATAAAGGTTGTCTGAATTCATCAAGAGATAAGACCTTAGAAGATCACAAGGAAATAACTTCAAAAGTAAGTTTGGAGGTAGCTCTTTATTCCCTACCCCTACCCCCTTTTTGGGGGTTTTTTTTTTTTTTGGGGGGTTTTTTGGGGTTTAGGGTATATCGTAGTGACAGAATACGAAGAGTACAGATGTGATCATATCAAATCAGCATCCTTTATATCTCCCATGTGAGCAGACTGTATAAGCAAATACTACATAAGGAAGGCTTTTGTAGCTATATGCTTTGCCAACACAAGCTAACTCCTTACTAATCAAACTCATGGACACTGATACTTACTGTGTTTATTGGTTTCGTCTTGTACCCCCCCCCCCCTTGTCTCTCTCTCTCTCCAAATATATATATTAAATCTCCTTGTATTTTCTCTTCAACCTCTCATCCTCGTCATCACTAAGTTTTTCACTTAATATTTCCTTGTGTTCTATGTTTGCCTACAATTCTCTGTCCCACAGTTTCTCACCAACGGTCTCATCTGACCTTCATCTATCAACATCAACTAGGATTTCAATGTTACAAAGATAACTGATGACTTCATTAATAACGAAGTTGCTGTATTGATGATAGAAGTTAAAACTCATGATTCAGTAGCATAATCAATGGCAAGATGGGAAGGGCTTCAAAGAAATGCTTCATATTTAGAGTTTTTTGCGGTAAATTCTTTAGAAGTTGTATCAGGATCTCCAGCTCCCACTTAGATTGTAAAAAGAAGTAATAGTAGGATTTCACCCCCAGTAAAAGAACACTAATGACACTTCTTCAGGAATAACAAGCACGAAAGCAACTGACCATGTTAACAGGAAATGCAGAAATAATACCATAATACTAGGTTTTCAGAATGCTTATCAAACAGACTATGTTATTCACAAGCATTCCCTTAAAAGTACAAAAGCCTGATACCGACCTGTAAATTCCAAAGTGTCTTATAGAAGTTGAAATCTATAGAAATACCTGAAACCAAACAAATTGATGCACTGTTAAGCACTAAATAAAATGCAAACACAAATCAGCAAGAAAGTGATTGATGCATTGTTAAGCACTAAATAAAATGCAAACACAAATCAGCAAGAAAGTGATGGGAAAATATATCTACCCTCAGGAGCTTGTGTCTCATATTTTGTCTCATTTGATGTATTGAAAACTCCCTTTATATTTACAGCTGTGGGAATTCAAGCAAACATATTAGCACCAATATACAAAGGGGGGGATCTTCTAAGTATATACAGAAAAAGAAAATTAAGTACCTGAACGCTCGGATAAGGGGAAGAAGTGAGCAAGAAACATGATAATGCGCCCACAGAAAACAACATCATTCGCCTGCATTACAAGATGTTTAGACAGGAAACAATTGGAACATTTTGTTTACTTAGAGTGAAGAGAAAAGATAAAAAAGCCAACAAGCATTAATCAAATTTTACCAGTCATACAAAAATTGAATGAAATACAAAGAAATTTAGATTTAAGTACCGACTCGTGATAGGTAAATTGGCTTAAAGAAAATATTTTAAAACATCAAGGAGAGAAAAGACGATACAAGCAATGACTTCCAAGACTGGTAAACAAATGCGAAAAGCGCAAAAAAACTCAAAGGTCTGTTGGGGTTTAAGCGCAAAGCGCAAATAAAGCGTGGGCTTTATAATGAAGAAAGGTACAAATGGAGAAAGAAACACATATATGTATGTGCAGTCCAAGATTAATAATTATACGCATGAATAACAAATATTTGGATAAAGAAATTGAAACAAAAATTACGATAAGTGAAATATCAGTTATTTAGTGTAGCCTCTTCAGGGTTACGCTCATTGGCAAGAAAAAGTATGTCTTAGAGCCTTGATGATGACACTGAAGGGCCCTCTAAGCGAGGCGAAGCGCTCAACATGTTTTGCACCTCACTTCAGGGCTTAAGCGCGCTTTTGACAACACTGCCCCCCCCCCCCCCCCAAACACACACACAAAAAATATCAAGAATGAATAAAAATGGAGGTAATGGAGCCACCTTCTCAAACCTCTGCACGTAGGAAAAAATCTTTCGATGCCCATTTACAATAACTGAAAACTTTACTGTAGATATGCAACATTTCATACACCCAATCCACTTTTTTCCAGACCTGATTTCTTTCAACAAATTTAGCCAAGTACGACCAATTAACATAATCATACACTTTCTCTATGTTCAGCTTGCACATTACCCCAACTTCCCCCTGTCTCCTACTATCCAAGCATTCATTTGCAATAAGCACAGTCTCAGTAATCAGCCTTCATTTAATAAAACCCATTTCTGTTTCAGCAACCAAATATTTCATCACCTTTTTTTCTCTCTGCCAGCAATTTGTGTTAAGACATAATATAATTAACAAAAAATGTGCTCCCCCTAACAGCTTAAGCTTTTCAATGAGATGGCCACACAGTTGATCTCCAAGTTGCCGGTACTCAAGGGGTTTGGGTGATTGGGTTCAATTCATTCTCATGACTTGGATCAAAACCACTTAGATTCATATTAATAGCACTGGTACAATAAGAAGATCCAATTTTAATTCTATATGTATGATACATCTTCATCTATCATGTCATCACCCTGAAAGACAGGGCAAAATAAATAAACATACAAAACAAACATAAGTTTTCATCCCAAAAAACTTCAGTATATCTCTTCTTCTATTCCATAACAAACAAAGAAGGAGGTCTGCCCCCACACCCCCAACCCCGAATTTTATTTAATGTGTCACCCAAATGTAATCAAAACAACCCAAGAAACTATAAGTTAGAGGACTTTCTTGGGGGGGATAAGCAAAGTATTCGAATTAGGAGAAACTTTAATAATAGCAAATATTTCTTTCATTACTCCATATAATAAATTGAACTAAAGTTCTTGATCATTAAGAAATAGGAACGGATATTTGAAATTGGAGCTTGTACATGGAAAAAGAAGAGATATTTAAAATTGGAGCTTGTACTTCCAAGATAGTGCCTTGATCTAATACAAAGGGAAAGATTTCGAAATATACAACAAATGAAACTATGATAAAATGAAAATGGACAATGCCATTATTGGATACCAGAGGCCCTTTCTGTTACATGGCATTGACAATAAAGTAATGACTTATATTTGCCAGAAAAATGACTTACATTTGCTGCAAATTGATTCATTTTCTCGACGTACACCAGATGAATTAATGTGCAAACAGAGACAAAGATATTTCTGATATCTATTATAAGACGAAGCTGAAGGGAAAAGCACTGTGTACCTTTGATAGACGACGAAGCAACTGATTACACGTCCTTAACATAACAAGCTTCCCTCGTGCAAAGAGTTCTGGCTATATGTCACAAAAATGAACATAAACATTGTAAATGTCAAGAATTTGCCTCACCAAATAAACATATACCATCAATAAAGTCGTAAATGTTCATAGAACTGAAACCAGCAACAATTATGCATACCTTCCCCAATATGTCTTGTTTGCTCTCTATGTACCCAAAGATATCCTCACAGTTTCTCATTGTTGACATTTCTGTCAAATCTTCTAAAAGTTGAAATATCATGCCACCCTCCACATGCTCTTTCTCACAAAGATATAGAACAATATCTATCAACAAATCAAACGGAAAGGTTACTAGGAAAGAACAAGTGACCTTCCATGATAGCTTCATATAGAAGATTGAGATAACATAAATGCATCTCACCAACTCCTATGAGAATCATCCAGAGCATTCATAGGCTTCCTAGAATCCAATTACACCTACCATTATGTACCCGCTCATTAGCAATTAACGCATATCTCAAGGATCTCTCTACCTCTACTGCTACAGCAGTTGTGATCTAAGCTGAAGTTTTCTATGGGGTTAAACAATAAATGTACATCAATAAGATGAATTATTTTTTTCTAGTACTAGTAGTACTATTTACAACCACAGAATCTCAATGATCACAATTTCCTGATAATAACCCAAAGGAAAAAACATAGACAACCTTAAGAACTGAAAAACAAATGTCTCTCAAGTTTATTTCTTTTTGAAATGGTAATGTATCTCAAGTTTATATGCTCAAGAAAATGAGTCTTCCACAAGGAACTAACAAGATTGGAGGCAGATGAATTTCAACGAGTCAAAGACGCGAGGGGCAAGTGATGGCTATATTTCTAGGAGCGAACTCGGGGAAATGAAGCGTTGATGTTCCAAAAACAGAATACCACACTCACTGGTCATTGGTCAAGACTTGTGGAGATGGAGGGCAAGAAGTGATGATGCTTTTCAGTAAAATCATACTACCATAAGCATAATGATGTTGTATGTTTCTACATCTGGGCTCTTCTAGCACTCGAAAAGCAAGAGTTTCCACGTCTCTCCAACCACCGGGAACTTTAAACAACTGCAAACTTATAATTCCCTAAACAGAAATACTTCAAATATTCTTCTTGGCAGTATAATTGCCAATGCTACCAGACACTCACCAAGAAGGCGGGGAATCTGACCCTGACTTGATTCACCATCAACAATCGACATTCCATACTCCATGATCTTCTGCCCCGCCTGAACTGCAGCAGCCTGTGACAGGATACAATTGTTCGCTACTCATAAGACAGACATGTTACCCACGAAACTACTCTATAGCATGACCAAAGGTGAAGTTCAAACAAAAACAAGAAAAAAGTTATTGTTTTAATGAAAAGGTACAGCATAATATTCTCCAATGATACAGAGCTCAGGAACAAGAAAGAACCAGCTTCACCCTTTAATGTAATGCAAGGTGGTACAATTATAGAATGTCAGCTACTGCTAAGAAGTATTCTGGAATCATGATGTACTCTCTGCATTTCAAGTTGGAACTCGAATCAGTCACAACTGGTCCTAGAGGTGAAGCCAGTGAACTTGATCTAGCCCAGATAACAAATTCTTGCAAGACATGAGCGATAAGGGGGGAGGGAGGGGGGCTTAATCTCTTCATGCGTATCCAAAAAAAAAGGGGGGACGCAATTCCTACTAGATTTACTAGGTCCGATTCTCATCAGTCAACCTTTTCTACCACAAAATGTAACATTGTTACAGCACACGCAAAAATCCAGGTAATAAATGATGATGTCATTCCTGCTAAGAAAAAAAACACATACCACCAGTTCTTGAAGTAGCGACCTGAGAATATTCTCCAGCAGCTGATTCTCGTCTTGGACTAGCTTTATTTGCTTCTGCAGATGACCAGAAAAAAGTCAATACTGTGAAGGATAAGAACTCCATGGCAGAAAGCTCACATCGGTAAGCATATCTCATTCATCCTTATTTAACAAGACCTGGATGTATAATTTATCAAATAAGCTACAATTATGTTATGCAAAAATGGACTTCTTTATAAAAAATACTACACCTTAAACCAAGAAGAGAGCAAAATCTACAGACATGTCACCACCAGAATCAAATGGCACAGCCAAACTATATTTGGGAAACACTATCAAGTCTTTGCTAATTGTAACACGGGAAAAAGGTCCATTTTAAAGCAGGGAGCGAGTTCTTACGTTGAAACTTGAACATTCCCTCAAGGCCTCAATGCACCCCCAAATCACAGGAAAAAAGCAGATTATTGCCAGGTAAAAATGGGTTAGATGAATTTTAACCAATATCAACATCTGGTTGACCGGCAACATTCAAGTTTTAGGTCTGCAGAAACGTAAATAATGTAAAGGACATGCATACACTTACTATATGGAATCCAGTATATGAATCTTCCTTGATGTGCACGTTGCTATGTACATTTCTTTAATCTGTCTTTTTTCTGTTTTACTTTCCTAGATTAAATGCTAAATTGTCTCTGCTTCTGTTTCCCATCTGATGTACCCCAGCAGTCAAATATAGAACACACATGGACACACCTCCATAACACACTACAAGATGCATATGCATCTACCCATACCTGCAAACAAACACACAGATCTATGGACATTTATATGTTCCCTCCATCCCAATCCGAGCATCCTATTTAGCTTGGGGAATTAACTAAGCATTGAAACTGTAATCTTTAAATGAATGAGAGTAAAAGATGGAGATAAAGCTACTAACATTCACCATATTTGAACAATTTTTTATAGTATTAGTGGGACCAAAGTACCTTTTACACAACTCAATAGTGAAAAGAAGTGAGTAGCATAGAGAGCACTTTCCCTTCAAAAAAAAAACGTACACAATTTGGGAACAATTACTATGCATAACAGAAAGTAGGACAACTAATTTAGGGTATACACGTACTAAACAAACCTGAGGTTTTATTGCTTCTTGAACAGTTCGAAGTGCAAACTCTTCAGGTGGCCCTGGGCGCAGAATAGCCTGCCTAAACAAATCCTGTAAAATAGCAAACCAAAACTTTAAGATGTTAATAGATTTTCAATACATAAATAACTGTTTTTGTGTGTTTGTGTGGAAAGTTCCTATGTCTTATCCCCATTTTAAAGACTGCAAAAATGGGTGAAGAATATCAATGAAGAAAGAGAAACCACATAGCTTACCATATTGAGGATTGAATGGTTCTTTTTTCTTTTTTCAAATTTTCTTTGGCTATAAAATCGTGCGAAGGCAATACATCTGTAGTGAGAGAAGGGAAGCAGAGACTGCTGGGGTTTTGGGGGTTTTTCTTGAATTTCCTTACCCCCGCTGTGTTTTTCCGGTTTATGCAAAGGAGAGAGTAAGATATATGAAAGTATGAATTAAACACAAATTTAACAATGGAATGAAATCTTTGTTATTCATATGTCATTAAGAAATATATAGTTTTTTGTTAAATAGCTACAAGTAAGTTGTTTTATTTAGGGGAAAATGGGGAATTCCTCCCGTTGGTCATAATTTTTTTTTTACTTTTTTCAAAAAAATTGAAAATTTTATTTGGCTATAAAAATAATCAGTTTTTGGCAAGTTTTTAAAGTTGAATTTTTCAAGTTTTAAAAATTGGTTTAGATTAGTTTTGCAAGTTTTCTACTCACGAAACTTCAATTTTTTTTCAAGTAAAGTACATGTCCAAACACAATCTTCAAAAACTCATTTTTTTAAGTTTTAACCAATAATAATTTCTAACATATTAAAGAAATACCAGCTACTGACTCCCTCTCAAGTTGGCGCTATTTTCTGCTAACCAAATACATCCATAGCCGGTGGAAAAAAAAATGCATCCATATAGCCTCTTGAACTCGATGCAATATTTAATTTTGACACCTCCATTTTGCGTGATAAATGTTGACTAGAATGTGTGTATTTAAGTCTTTGTTACTATTTGTATGACCCAAAAATTAGATTTTGATTTATACAATTAAATTTGTTGATAAGTAGGGTAATTATAGTCAATATTAATGTCCAATGACATATCCGGTATCTTGTAGTGACTATTTAATGGATAGCGTTAAAGAGACAAATAGGAATAATAAGTGAGCAATAGTAACTTGAAAATATAAGGAATAGCAATAAATAACTTTCAAACAGTAGAAGAGACAAGGATAACCCGACATGGATGAATTCTCCAGATGTCTGTTTGATAATGATGGATGATGATGAACAATCGTATATTCCAATCCTTCTTGGATCGGGAGAGGGGAATAAATGAAGGGAGGCGTAAAGTGAAGCTTTGTTTCTATTCAATAAAGTGAGAATCTTGTACATAAAATATTGGTGAAATCTTTGACAGAAGGTCCAATGCCCTTTCTTATCTATATCTTTTCCTATTTATATGGGCACATGGGCCACAAAACTCTAGATAGTACAGCAAAATAGAATATTCGTAGAATATTCCCCATGGAATCTAAATTCTAAGATCGGTCGCCACTACATGTCCAGAATTGGAGCTCGTCCTGGTCATCTGCCAAGTCAGTTCGACATCGGCACCGCTTTGTTCTTCAAGCTTGACCTCGATCTTTTGAAGTCATCGCGACACTGTCACAACTGCCATAGGCTTTATTATAGTTGTCTAGGTCAAATAATACATCAAGTGGAGTTTTCACTCATACACTATTCAATCTAAAACGTGTGAAATTTATATGTGTTGGTGCGACAAAATAATGAATGAAATAAAACGAGAATCCAACTAACCTAAAAAGGAAAGTTTTAGGCCCAACAAGAAATCATTATTCTTCTTTATTTATTAATCGGTCAATTCTATTATGAGAGAATTTGGTCAGACTAACCTATGGTGTGCTAATTGTTATACTAATAGCAATGTCCGGTATCTAAATTAGTATAAAATAATTATTGCGCCGCATGAAAAATCACATGATATTTTTACAATCTTTTTGCTTCCTCATCAAGTCATCCTATCGTCAAACCTCAAAATTCCTTTTTTGCATATATTCTTAAAAGGGCTAATTTCATTGACATTGTTATTATCATTTTGGACGATTTCTAACTTTGTTGGGTAGCATGTGGTGACTTAAGTTAGTCTTTTGCATCAAATGAGTTAATATCTGTTATATATATTTTTTTCCCGGTAAATCTCACACCTTTTTTTAATGGTGGCATTTCTCTTTTGATATTTGTCGAATTACGTCTCGCTCATTTAGAGTATTTGAAACTCATGTAAAGATTCTATGATGTTCTTGTGTGAGGATGGTTATACCCTATTTTAAACTGGTTAAAGTAAGGTACAATATATAGGCAAATCCGTATTTAATTAAAGTAATAGAGTCGCCACCTAATTATTTCTAAGGTGAACTATGACATTTAAATTGGTTAAAGTAATTTAATAAAGTATTTAATAGTCTACTTAACCTAACTAGGTAAAGGTTCAATTAATCTAAAAGAAAGGTTTTTAAGGCACCTTTAAGATCCATATTAAATGGTTAACCGACCAGGCTTAAATTAATTAATTCAGACTATGTGTTAAGCGTTAAAGTTAAAATATTACAAATAGTCTTTCAAATCCAACTGATTAAAAGGATTAATATGTAGGGAATACTCAATTATCTAGGAAAATTGTTAAAATATTATAAGTAAACAAGTTTGTGTTTAAAAAAGAAAATGAATTGGTATCAGGAGGTGATATTTAAAGAATTTAATAAAAAAAAAACAACTCCACAAGTTTAAGAAAATAAGAACAACACTAGAGTCAATTCTTAAGAAAGATCACTTTTTGTAAACAAATTTTATAACACTCGATTGGTCATCTGACAAGGATCAGTTGAGTTAAAGCCAATTAGAAATGTCCATGCAACTAAAGTTTGTTAGAGCTTTTGACCAAACTACTCAATTTATACTCGGGCTATGTTCTTGTGAAATAAAACGAGCATATTAAATGTTCAAGTAAGAACTGATTTCTTAGCTTAATGACATGTCCTAGGCGGCCAAAATTATACTAATGCCATACCGATAAATATTTGAACCACGGATCAATTAAAGTCAAGATACTTCATGTTTTAAAACAAGTCACCAAAGTAAATATTAACAATAAGCTACTGAAATGAAACTAAAGAAAAATATAATGTTAAGTAAGTGGTTAAAGGAATATTATGGAAGAATGTTCGCCATATCCCCTCACCCACATCATTTTCTGTTCGAATGCACTTTTAACAGGGCGAGAGACGTGCGACAACGCGAAGGAAGATATGGATGCAGGTTCTTTGTCTAACAGTGGCGTCAAGTCTTGCATTAAGACTCTGCTCGACTCCAGTGTATTCATGCGAAACAAACAAAAAGTGAAGGGAAATTAGATTGAGGCAATCTGATTGTTTTAGGAAAACAAAAAAAAGTAAAGATTAACAAGGCAAAAAGTCACATAACTTATAAACTAAAACAAATACTTTCAAAAGTCTAACCAGAAATGTAAAGAACCTAGCATTCATATGCTATCAGAAGTTGATTCGTAATTTAATACTTAGAGAACAACACAGTGAACACAAAAATGGGATCTAACTTTTAATATTCATGCAAAGATGAGAACAGACCCTAAAAGCATGATTTTCATTAAGTACATGTTTAGTTCATAATCTTAGATATAGTTCTGACTTTTAAGGAAATCTAAAGGGGCATGATACTAAGACAAGCTTTCCAAAATAACAATATATCTTGATGCGAATAGAGAAACTCTAAAGCATAATTTCTAGTGCAATGCTTATATTAAAATTTCAATCAAGAACGAGAATTTAAGATACAAACATGATGTATTTTAACAAGAGATCCTAAAGAACATGATTGTTATATATGAAAGATTCCTAAAACATGATCTCTACGCATAAACAAGAGGGAAGCTAAAGTCACGATTCCTTTAAGCAGAAATCATACTTAACGGTAAAGTATTTAAACTATACTACACACAAAAATTCAAGATTCTACTGTTTCGCCTAAGAAATAAATTTTTTGGATAATGTTAGAATTGGAGATGAAAAATCGGGTTACTGATAATCAAGAGACCAAAATAATAATAGGCTTTCTGAGAATAATAATAAAGCAGTAAGCAAAGGTTCTTATTTTAGTATGAGGTAAGTCATGTCCTTTTTCCAATACAATTTCCTCCTTTTATAGTTGATTCTAGGTAAAGGAAATAAATCTAAGCTTTAATGAGACAATTATAGACAATAAATGACATTAAATGAGCCGTTACACAATCATTCCTATTAAATACCAATTTTCTAACGTATCAGGTATTTAATACTGAATTTGGACTCCTTTTTGTCTTCAGATTCATGTCTTCAATGCCTTTCGACCCGCTGGCTTTAAATGACTTCGAATTGGTTCGAGACTCGTGTCTAAACTGCTTCTCGTGCCTATTTCATTTCTTCTTCCCGTATTTCCCGTACCTTTTTCCCAACTGTTACGCTTTGACCACTTGTCCAGTCCACGTGTCATGCCACGTCATCTTCAATATAAATTCAACTTTTTTCCCAATACAGATAGTCCCCCCACTTTCCATTTATTTATCAATTAAATAATTGGAAAGTGGACCTTCGTAAAAAAGGATTTTTTGCCATAATCAATGCGTATGACAATATTGTCGTCTCAATTGTCTTATCCATTTAATGTTTTGCCCATGTGTCACCTTCTGATTGATTCTGCTATTTTACACCCTTTTTCAAAGCTTCGTTAATCCCACTTTTCACGAAGTGATAGTTGCCTTTATTATAGGCTTTCCATCATTACTCTTCTAAGTTTGACGGTTGCCATCATATACATACTTAATCTTTTCTTCCTTTGTCCTCTTCTCCATAAGTCTTTAGCAAACATTTTCCTTCTTTACTTTTGCTCTCTTTCGATTTATCTTTGCTCAACAATGGCGTCTCCAAACCCTAACCCTAAAAGAGTTCCAATTTTAGATAAATTCCCCAATGCTCCTGTTAGACATAGAAGAGACAGAGGAGGCAGACTTCGTACAGGGTTAGAATCTACTCGAGGCGGTTCTTCTGGCTCTTCTTCTAGGAGCTCTATTCTGAAAACTCCTTCTTCTAAAGGTAAAGAAATTTCTGATTCTTCTAGGGAACCTTTAGTTGATGAAATCGTACCAAATGATTTATCTTTTGTAAGTGATAGACAATCTCTTCAAAAGCAAGTTGCTAGTTTAGAAAAGACTGATACTTATCCTACATTAGTGACCGAACTTACAATCCCTACCATCAGAGGAGACTGTAACTGGAAAAATAGTCTTCGAATGTCAATTCCTTCCATAAATCAAAGAATTTCTTCTTTTAGGATCGGGTACTCTTTTGTTTATACTTACCCTTTTACTTTGGGTTTTGATCCCCCAATTGACCCCGTCATCCTCGATTTTTGTCGTTTCTTTAATATTTGTTTGGCCCAAGTTGGCCCTTTAGTATGGAGAGCAGTGGCTTGTTTGAGATATCTTTCTACCAAAGCCACTGTTGATTTCACCTTTTCTCACCTTATCCATTTATACCATCCTAATTTAATACGTCATGGAGTGTTTACCTTAACCGCGAGAAGCAAGAAGGTTTTGGTGAGCACAGAAGATGACAATGATCGTGGATGGTACGCCCGTTACGTTGCTGTGCGTACGGTGGATTTACTTGGTGAAACAAATATTCCCTTTCCTGAGAAGTGGAATTTTGCACGTAAGTTTTTTTTTTTTTTTAAACCGTATCTGTTTTTGAGAATTTCGATTCTTTTTCTGACTTCGTCTCTTTTTGGTTTTTTGTAGCAACCATGGGAGATGTGGAACCTGTTCCCAACTTTCGTGGTTGGGTAGATTCAATTTTGAAGATTGCTCCTAAGGACCAAAGAACTTGGAAATCAATCTCTGCTTTACATGGCTGGAGAGTTAAAACGCATGGTATCGTTTTTTTTTTTTTACACACTTTTCTTTTTGCACATTAAGTTTTTTTTTTCCTTATTGTTGATTATGTATCCTTCTTTTAATCAGGATTTGGTAACAAAGGAATGACAGCTGATGTTGCTAAGGCCATCCGCATGTCTGGTAATGCTGCACTTGACTTGGACAAGGCTCGAACCTTACTTCAAAAAAGGAAAACTCTAGGAGAAGGTTCCAAGAATGAAGATGAGGAAGGTACCTTGTTAATAGCTAGGCCACGAATTAGGAGACGAGTCATTAACGATGATGAGATTGAAGATACTCCTGCTCAAACTTCGACCACCGAGCCTGTTTTGATTCCTTCAGACGAGGATACCGTGCCAAGAGACACAAATGAATCAACTCAGCATCTCTTTACTAGTGGTTTTGAGAGTGACGGACTCGGGCCTGTTTTTGATGAAATTCCTCTTTCTTCATTCGCACCTACTTCATCCATTCCTTTGCCAACTATATGTGTTCCCTTGTCAGCATTGACCACTTCTGTTCTTTCACCAGTCTTGTCTATTCCTACCTCCATTCCTATGCTTACTTCTACCATTCCTGCTTCAACTCCCACGACTCCTGCGGTGTTCACCTTTTCTACTACTCCCCCTTCCGCTGTTCCATCTTCATCCATCCCACATGTAGAAGCAAGTTCTAGCAACAGAAGCATGACTATGAGAAGTGTCACACTCGAAATCCCTGCTAATCAAAGCCTTTTAAGAAAATCTGGGAGAGCTGACNAGAGCTTTGATTGATTGCGAGACTGGGGAGCTTAAGATGAGGCTCAATGATGAAGAAATTATATTCAATGTGCAGAAATCGATGAGGCGACCAAGTGAGTTTGCAAATTGTTCTCTTATTGATGCAGTGGATGTAATTGTAGAGTCTGATGATGCGGCGTTGACGGTTGAGGATCCCCTTACTGCATGCTTGACAAATTTGGACGAAGTGAATGGTGAGGATTTGGCGGAATGGGTGTTGGCACTGGAAGGTAAAGGGTTCTGGGAGAGAAATCTGGAGTTTGAGCCCTTACACTTAGAAAAGAGAGAGACCCCTCCAGCTAAGCCATCCATCGAGGAACCACCTAAGCTGGAACAAAAGCCATTGCCAACCCACCTCAGGTATGAATTTTTGGGTCCTGACTCCATATTACCTGTTATTATCTCATCTGGTTTGTTAGATGTGCAGGTTCAACAGCTTCTACAGGTACTAAGGGAGTGCAAAACTGCCATTGGGTGGACCATGGCAGACATCAAGGGGATCAGCCCCGCCTACTGTATGCACAAGATTCTGCTGGAAGAGGGGCACAAACCTTCCAGGGAACATCAGAGAAGGCTGAACCCGAATATGAAGGAAGTGGTGAAGAAGGAAGTGATAAAGTGGTTGGATGCGGGAATCATTTTCCCAATCTCTGACAGCAGCTGGGTTAGCCCAGTTCAATGTGTGCCTAAAAAGGGTGGCATGACGGTGGTAAAGAACGACAACAATGAACTTATCTCAACAAGAACCGTCACGGGCTGGAGAATCTGCATGGATTATAGAAAGTTGAATCTAGCCACCAGGAAAGACCACTTCCCACTTCCCTTCATTGATCAAATGCTGGATAGATTGGCAGGGAGGTCACACTTTTGCTTCTTGGATGGGTACTCAGGGTACAATCAAATCTCCATTGCCCCTGAGGATAGAGAAAAGACCTCCTTCACATGCCCGTACGGAATCTATGCCTTCAGGAGGATGCCCTTTGGCCTATGCAATGCACCCGCCACATTCCAACGGTGCATGATGGCCATATTCACTGACATGGTAGAAGATATAATGGAGGTGTTCATGGATGACTTCTCAGTGGTGGGGAACTCATTTGAGGATTGCCTAGTGAATCTGACGCGTGTGCTGAAACGGTGCATCGAGACTAACTTGGTTCTGAATTGGGAAAAGTGCCATTTCATGGTACAAGAAGGCATAGTCTTGGGACACCGGGTGTCAAGCAAAGGAATAGAGGTTGATAGAGCAAAGGTTGATGTCATAGCAAAGCTGCCGCCACCAACGTCAGTCAAAGCCATAAGAAGCTTTCTTGGACATGCCGGATTCTACCGGAGGTTCATTAAGGACTTCTCCAAAATCTCCAACCCTCTTTGTAAGTTGTTAGAGAAAGATCACCCTTTTGTATTTTCTGATGCTTGTAGGGTAGCTTTTGAGGAGTTGAAGCAAAGGCCGGTCACAGCACCCATAATCGTTGCCCCCGACTGGGAGCAACCGTTCGAATTAATGTGTGATGCGAGTGACTACGCGGTGGGGGCATTGCTGGGCCAGCGGAAGGACAAATTGATGCACCCAATCTACTATGCTAGTAGGACGCTGAGTAGAGCCCAGTTGAACTACACAGTGACAGAAAAGGAGATGCTAGCTGTGGTATTTGCTTTTGACAAGTTCCGGTCCTATCTGATAGGATCCAAGGTAATCGTATACACTGACCATGCAGCTCTTAGATACTTAATAGAAAAGAAGGACTCTAAGCCACGTTCGTGACCGCAAGGGCACTGAAATCAAGTCGCTGATCACCTATCACGACTTGAGGGAGCTGAAAATGTAGTAGAAGTGGAGGAAATTCTGGAAACTTTTCCAGATGAGCAGCTGCTCGTTACCACTCATCAGGAAGCGCCTTGGTATGCAGACTATGCTAATTACCTGGCCAGTGGTATTGTTCCTCACGACCTGTCATCGGTCCAGAGGAAGAGATTCTTTCGTGAAAGCCAATGGTATTACTGGGATGAGCCCTACTTGTTTAGAATATGCCTTGATAACATGATCCGGAGATGCGTCCCCGAGATCGAACAATCTTCTGTCTTGCAGGCTTGTCACGCTTCGGCGTATGGTGGTCACTTTGGAGGCATCAGGACGGCAGCTAAGGTGCTAGAGGCCGGATTTTTCTGGCCAACGGTGTTCAAGGATGCTCACTTATGGGTCAAAAGCTGTAATGAATTTCAACGCACCGGGAACATTTCCCTGCGTCACGAGATGCCCATGAACCCAGTTCAAGAAGTGGAAGTGTTTGATGTTTGGGGGATAGATTTCATGGTTCCCTTCGTCAGCTCCTATGGCAATAAATACATTCTTGTTGCTGTAGATTACGTGTCCAAGTGGGTGGAAGCTGCCGCATTACCCACCGATGATGCTAAGGTGGTAGTCGGGTTTCTAAAGAAGAACATATTCACCCGCTTTGGGACACCGCGTGCAATTATTAGCGATGGAGGAACTCATTTCTGCAACCGGGCCTTCGAGAAGTTGTTGGCTAAATATGATGTGCGCCACAAGGTGGCTACTCCGTACCACCCACAGACCAGTGGACAGGTTGAGGTGTCCAACAGAGAGATCAAAAGCGTATTGACAAAAACTGTAAATGCTACAAGAACTGACTAGTCACTATGGGCTTACAGGACAGCATTCAAGACACCAATTGGTATGTCACCATATAAGTTGGTGTTTGGGAAGGCCTGTCACCTACCTGTAGAATTGGAACATAAAGCATGGTGGGCACTGAAACAGCTGAATTTAGACTTGGAAGCTGCGGGCACGTCGAGAGTCACGGAATTACGTGAGCTAGAGGAGTTCCGGTATCTTGCTTTTGAGAGAACAAGGCTATATAAAGAGAGAATGAAGAGGCTTCATGATCAGAACATCATTGAACGAAATTTCAAACCTGGGGACAGGGTACTGCTTTATAACTCAAGACTGCGGTTATTCCCGGGTAAGCTAAAGTCAAGGTGGTCTGGACCATTTCGTGTGGTTGAGGTGTTTCCATCCGGAGCTGTGGAAGTTTCTACTGAAGATGACTCTCGTACATTTAGAGTCAATGGTCAGCGGTTGAAATTTTATGTGGGCATGAACGAGCCTAAGGAGATGACCGGGCTGCATTTGAATGAACCCAGAGGTCGAGCGAACCTTAATTTCGCTCACATGAGTCGTGCCGCGACGTTAAATCAGGCGCTGTTTTGCCAAAGAAATAAAATTTTTGGATAATATTAGAATTTGAGATGAAAAATCGGGTTACTGATAATCAAGAGACCAATATAATAATAGGCTTTCTGAGAATAATAATAAAGCAGTAAACAAAAGTTCTTATTTTAGTATGAGGTAAGTCATGTCCTTTTTCCAATACAATTTCCTCCTTTTATAGTTGATTCTAGGTAAAGGAAATAAATCTAAGCTTTAATGAGACAATTATGGACAATAAATGACATTAAATGAGCCGTTACACAATCATTCCTATTAAATACCAATTTTCTAACGTATCAGGTATTTAATACTGAATTTGGACTCCTTTTTGTCTTCAGATTCATGTCTTCAATGCCTTTCAACCCGCTGGCTTTAAATGACTTCGAATTGGTACGAGACTCGTGTCTAAACTGCTTCTCGTGCCTATTTCATTTCTTCTTCCCGTACCTGTCATTTCCCGTACTTTTTTCCCAACTGTTACGCTTTGACCACTTGTCCAGTCCACGTATCATGCCACGTCATCTTCAATATAAATTCAACTTTTTTCCCAATACAGATAGTCCCCCCACTTTTCATTTATTTATCAATTAAATAATTGGAAAGTGGACCTTCGTAAAAAAGGAATTTTTGCCATAATCAATGCGTATGACAATATTGTCGTCTCAATTGTCTTTTCCATTTAATGTTTTGCCCATGTGTCACCTTCTGATTGATTCTGCTATTTTACACCCTTTTTCAAAGCTTCGTTAATCCCACTTTTCACGAAGTGATAGTTGCCTTTATTATAGGCTTTCCATCATTACTCTTCTAAGTTTGACGGTTGCCATCATATACATACTTAACCTTTTCTTCCTTTGTCCTCTTCTCCATAAATCTTTAGCAAACGTTTTCCTTCTTTACTTTTGCTCTCCTTCGATTCATCTTTGCTCAACAATGGCGTCTCCAAACCCTAACCCTAAAAGAGTTCCAATTTTAGACAAATTCCCCAATGCTCCTGTTAGACATAGAAGAGACAGAGGAGGCAGACTTCGTACAGGGTTAGAATCTACTCGAGGCGGTTCTTCTGGCTCTTCTTCTAGGAGTTCTATTCTGAAAACTCCTTCTTCTAAAGGTAAAGAAATTTCTGATTCTTCTAGGGAACCTTTAGTTGATGAAATCGTACCAAATGATTTATCTTTTGTAAGTGATAGACAATCTCTTCAAAAGCAAGTTGCTAGTTTAGAAAAAACTGATACTTATCCTACATTAGTGACCGAACTTACAATCCCTACCATCAGAGGAGACTGTAACTGGAAAAATAGTCTTCGAATGTCAATTCCTTCCATAAATCAAAGAATTTCTTCTTTTAGGATCGGGTACTCTTTTGTTTATACTTACCCTTTTACTTTGGGTTTTAATCCCCCAATTGACCCAGTCATCCTCGATTTTTGTTCGTTTCTTTAATATTTGTTTGGCCCAAGTTGGCCCTTTAGTATGGAGAGCAGTGGCTTGTTTGAGATATCTTTCTACCAAAGCCACTGTTGATTTCACCTTTTCTCACCTTATCCATTTATACCATCCTAATTTAATACGTCATGGAGTGTTTACCTTAACCGCGAGAAGCAAGAAGGTTTTGGTGAGCACAGAAGATGACAATGATCGTGGATAGTACGCCCGTTACGTTCCTGTGCGTACGGTGGATTTACTTGGTGAAACAAATATTCCCTTTCCTGAGAAGTGGAATTTTGCACGTAAGTTTTTTTTTTTTTTTAAACCGTATCTGTTTTTGAGAATTTCGATTCTTTTTCTGACTTCGTCTCTTTTTGGTTTTTTGTAGCAACCATGGGAGATGTGGAACCTGTTCCCAACTTTCGTGGTTGGGTAGATTCAATTTTAAAGATTGCTCCTAAGGACCAAAGAACTTGGAAATCAATCTCTGCTTTACATGGCTGGAGAGTTAAAACGCATGGTATCGTTTTTTTTTTTTACACACTTTTCTTTTTGCACATTAAGTATTTTTTCCTTATTGTTGATTGTGTATCCTTCTTTTAATCAGGATTTGGTAACAAAGGAATGACAGCTGATGTTGCTAAGGCCATCCGCATGTCTGGTAATGCTGCACTTGACTTGGACAAGGCTCGAACCTTACTTCAAAAAAGGAAAACTCTAGGAGAAGGTTCCAAGAATGAAGATGAGGAAGGTACCTTGTTAATAGCTAGGCCACGAATTAGGAGACGAGTCATTAACGATGATGAGATTGAAGATACTCCTGCTCAAACTTCGACCACCGAGCCTGTTTTGATTCCTTCAGACGAGGATACCGTGCCAAGAGACACAAATGAATCAACTCAGCATCTCTTTACTAGTGGTTTTGAGAGTGACGGACTCGGACCTGTTTTTGATGAAGTTCCTCTTTCTTCATTCGCACCTACTTCATCCATTCCTTTGCCAACTGTATGTGTTTCCTTGTCAGCATTGACCACTTCTGTTCTTTCACCAGTCTTGTCTATTCCTACCTCCATTCCTATNCTGTAGTGCAGTGGTATCTAGACCTGTTGCTGAAAAGCTATCTAATCCAGGTAGTTTTACAATTCCATGCACTATTGGGAACTTTGCCTTTGCTAAGGCACTCTGTGATTTAGGGGCCAACATTAATCTCATGCCCCTGGTTATTTATAAGAGGTTGGGAATTGGGAGAGCTAGACCTACCTCTATGTTGTTGCAGCTGGCCGACAGGACTGTGAAGCGTCCATTTGGGATCCTTGATGATGTGCTTATTCAGGTGGGGAAATTCGTGTTCCCTGCAAATTTTGTAATCTTGGATTGCAAAGTGGATGAAGAAATTCCTATAATCTTAGGACGACCATTCTTGGCCACGGGGAGAGCTTTGATTGATTGCGAGACTGGGGAGCTCAAGATGAGGCTCAATGATGAAGAAATTATATTCAATGTGCAGAAATCGATGAGGCGACCAAGTGAGTTCTCAAATTGTTCTCTTATTGATGCAGTGGATGTAATTGTAGAGTCTGATGATGAGGCGTTGACG
Organism: Nicotiana attenuata; assembly: GCF_001879085.1. Classification (NCBI taxonomy): domain Eukaryota; kingdom Viridiplantae; phylum Streptophyta; class Magnoliopsida; order Solanales; family Solanaceae; genus Nicotiana; species Nicotiana attenuata. The sequence goes on from NC_031989.1 coordinate 20,403,142, forward strand.
GTTGAGGATCCCCTTACTGCATGCTTGACAAATTTGGATGAAGTGAATGGTGAGGATTTGGCGAAATGGGTGTTGGCATTGGAAGGTAAAGGGTTCTGGGACAGAAATTTAGAGTTTGAGCCTTTACACTTAGAAAAGAGAGAGACTCCTCCAGCAAAACCATCCATTGAAGAACCACCTAAGCTGGAACTAAAGCCATTACCAGCCCACCTCAGGTATGAGTTTCTGGGTCCCAACTCCACATTACCTGTTATTATCTCATCTGGTTTGTTAGATGTGCAGGTTCAGCAGCTTATACAAGTACTAAAGGAGTGCAAAACTGCCATTGGGTGGACCATGGCAGACATCAAGGGAATCGGCCCCGCCTATTGCATGCATAAGATTCTGCTGGAAGAGGGGCACAAACCTTCAAGGGAACATCAGAGGAGGCTGAACCCAAATATGAAGGAGGTGGTGAAGAAGGAAGTGATAAAGTGGTTGGATGCGGGAATCATTTTCCCAATTTCTGACAGTAGCTGGGTTAGCCCAGTTCAATGTGTGCCTAAAAAGGGTGGCATGACGGTGGTGAAGAATGACAACAATGAACTTATCTCAACAAGAACCGTCACAGGCTGGAGAATTTGCATGGATTACAGAAAGTTGAATCTAGCCACCCGGAAAGACCACTTCCCACTTCCCTTCATTGATCAAATGCTGGATAGATTGGCAGGGAGGTCACACTTTTGCTTCCTGGATGGGTACTCAGGGTACAATCAGATCTCCATTGCCCCTGAGGATAGAGAAAAGACCTCTTTCACATGCCCATACGGAATTTATGCCTTCAGGAGGATGCCCTTTGGCCTATGCAATGCACCCGCCACGTTCCAACGGTGCATGATGGCCATATTCACTGACATGGTAGAAGATATAATGGAGGTGTTCATGGATGACTTCTCAGTGGTGGGGAATTCATTTGAGTATTGCCTAGTGAATCTGACGCGTGTGCTGAAATGGTGCATCGAGACTAACTTGGTTCTGAACTGGGAAAAGTGCCACTTCATGGTACAAGAAGGAATAGTCTTGGGGCACCAGGTGTCAAGCAAAGGAATAGAGGTTGATAGAGCAAAGGTTGATTTCATAGCAAAGCTGCCGCCACCAACTTCAATCAAAGCCATAAGAAGCTTCCAGATGAGCAACTGCTCGTTACCACTCATCAGGAAGCGCCTTGGTATGCAGACTATGCTAATTACCTGGCCAGTGGTATTGTTCCTCACGACCTGTCATCGGTCCAGAGGAAGAGATTCTTTCGTGAAAGCCAATTGTATTACTGGGATGAGCCCTACTTGTTTAGAATATGCCTTGATAACATGATCCGGAGATGCGTCCCCGAGATCGAACAATCTTCTGTCTTGCAGGCTTGTCATGCTTCGGCGTACGGCGGTCACTTTGGAGGAATCAGGACAGCAGCTAAGGTGCTAGAGACCGGATTTTTCTGGCCAACGGTGTTCAAGGATGCTCACTTGTGGGTTAAGGGCTGTAATGAATGTCAATGCACCGGGAACATTTCTCGGCATCACGAGATGCCCATGAACCCAGTTCAAGAGGTGGAAGTGTTTGATGTTTGGGGGATAGATTTCATGGGTCCCTTCGTCAGCTCCTATGGCAATAAATACATTCTTGTTGCTGTAGACTACGTGTCCAAGTGGGTGGAAGCTGCTGCATTACCCACCAATGATGCTAAGGTGGTGGTCGGGTTTCTAAAGAAGAACATATTCACCCGCTTTGGGACACCGCGCGCAATTATCAGCGACGGAGGCACTCACTTCTGCAACCGGGCCTTCGAGAAGTTGTTGGCTAAATATGATGTGCGCCACAAGGTGGCTACTCCATACCACCCACAGACTAGTGGACAGGTTGAGGTGTCCAACAGAGAGATCAAGAGCGTATTGACAAAAACTGTAAACGCTACAAGAACTGACTGGTCAAGGAAGCTAGATGATGCACTATGGGCTTACTGGACAGCTTTCAAGACACCAATTGGTATGTCACCATATAAGTTGGTGTTTGGGAAGGCCTGTCACCTACCTGTAGAACTTGAACATAAAGCGTGGTGGGCACTGAAATAGCTGAACTTAGACTTGGAAGCTGCGGGCACGTCAAGAGTCACTGAATTACATGAGCTAGAGGAGTTCCGGTATCTTGCTTTTGAGAGCACAAGGCTGTATAAAGAGAGAATGAAGAGGCTTCACGATCAGAACATCATTGAGCGAAATTTCAAACCTGGGGACAGGGTATTGCTTTATAACTCAAGACTGCGGTTGTTCCCGGGTAAGCTAAAGTCAAGGTGGTCTGGACCATTTCGCGTGGTTGAAGTGTTTCCATCCGGAGCTGTGGAAGTTGCTACTGAAGATGACTCTCGTACATTTAGAGTCAATGGTCAGCGGTTGAAATTGTATGTGGGTATGAAGGAGCCTAAGGAGATGACCGAGCTGCATTTGAATGAACCCCAATTAAAATTTTAGGATATGAATTGAACTTTTGTGGATATGAGTTGAACCTTTAGGATATGAATTGAACCTTTAGGATATGAATTGGACTTTTAGTTTATGTATTGGAATTTTAGTTTATAAATTGAAATTTTAGGATATGAATTGAACTTTTGTGGGTATGATGTTGAACCTTTAGGATATTAATTGAATTTTTGTATATGAATTTGAACTTTTTAGGATATGAATTGAACCTTTAGGATATGAATGAAATTTTTGATGTATTGAATTGAACTTTA